>NC_062289.1:83100032-83403063 GCF_902655055.1 Lutra lutra
GCAACTCCATCTGTCTCTGCTGGGCGCCCTGGATTCTTCCAGAAAACAGCCTAGCCTCAGGTTGTGTGGGAACCCAGGGCTGGCCACAGGAAGTTGAATTTATGCTACCATTTGGCTGTGCAAAAATAATCCTGTTTCTTAGGAACATTCTGTTGGGTGTCTTTCAAAGATTCTAAAATATAATCTGTTAGGTTGCATTCACTTAAGCAGAATAAAATGAAAAGTCGAGTTAACCAGATTATTTGGAGAAAAGAATGGGCTATTGGGGAAAAGTGAAGCTCAGCATTCAGAGTTTATGATTTTACCCCAATTGATTTCACTGAGTAGTTGGCTCATCTAACCACGGCGGTGTCTGGGGGTCACCTGTCTTCACGCCTGCCCTGTTTATTAGATGGGGAGGAAATTCTTTTACTATGAGACGAGCTGTCTTGCTTTGGGCTCCTGCAAAAGCAGACCCTCAGCCAGGATTTGAGTATAGGGTCACTACTTGAAAGGTGGAAGTAGGGGTGGGAATTGAGGCAGGCAAGGGAAGGAAGCCAGCGCAAGGATGTGTCCCTTCCATCTGCGACTGTAGGGAGTGGAGCCCATCCCTTCAGTAAGCTTCTAGGCAAGGAAGCAAAGCAAGTTCCCCAGAATGACCCTGCCCAGAAGGGCCGACTCTTCCTTAAAGGGGCACTCGAGTTAATAACTGCAGTAAATTACATAAGAATAAATATGTAAATAAATATAAATAAATAAGCTATATTAGTAAATCCCAAACAAATACGGGAAGGAAATATAAAATCACTGTTAGGCAAACACCACACTAGTCTTAGCAGCAGGCAAGACCTTCCACTGGATCCTGATATCTGTGAGCCAAAGTCTGAGGAGAAATGGGATATTTGCAAAGCTTCAAAGAATCTTCCCCTGGGGCGGTCACTGCAAAGGGGAAATGGAACTATTACAAAGGAGAAAGTTGGCAGGCATTTCCTGAATCAAGTGATTGAGTTTAACAACACTAGGAGTGAGGCCCTAAGGACAAGCCCCCCCCCACCCCGTCTATGATGTCATGGAGAGAGAGGCCTGACATCACCCTGGGGCTTTCTTGCCAAAAATACACAAGCTCATTTAAACATGGGGAAACATCAGACAAACCCAGATTGAAGGTCATTCTCAGAAGTCACTGACCAGTGCTCTTTAAAAATGTCAAAGGGATGGATGGGAGACAAAGAAATGTTGAGATGCTGTCACAGATGGGAGCAGACCAGCAACACGACAATTAATTGCGACGTGGGCCCCTTCAGCAGGTCATTAATGGAAAAACTCTGAAATCTGAATAAGGCTTGCTATTTAGTTCCTAGCTTCACATCAGCGTCAATTTCATAGTTTTGATCATTGTACTTTGGATGTGCCCGATTACAACATCAGGGGAAACTATGGGGAGGGTATCCCGGAGCATTATATGCTAATCTGCAACTCTTCTATAACTCTAGTATTATTCCAGAATGTAGAAGTTTCCCTTTTGATAAAAGAATTAGGTCCCCAAAGAGGTGCGTGAACTGGGAATTCAGACATCAATTGCCTAGAGCCATTGGCTGAGGGTTTTGTGGGTGGGTGGTAACCCACCCCCGCACTTCCCACCTGCTGGGTGGGCTAAGTGGCCTCCAAGGTTCTGGGGAGGAAGCCTCAGGCGGTGGTGGCTGGAAGCTGAGTGGCGATCAAGACCACCTAAGAAATTCAAGAGGGCGTCCTGACAGCATCAACTCCGGACTCTCAGTCTGAGAGGGAGCATGGCCACTTTTGAGGGGTTAGAGGTTCGTTTCCATCCCTTCCTTCCCGGCCAGCAGAGCCTTTCCAAATGCATTTCAATAGTATTGCCACCTTTCAACAATGAGCCCTTCCCTTCCTGGGTGGGACCTGGTGATGTATCCCTCACCCTTAGGACACCTCCTTGGTCAGCTTTGGAATGTTCACATCAGCAGGCGGAGAGTCTTCCCGTATTTTAGAACAAAACCCCACACAAGGTTCAGTAGATAATGACTGCTGAATTTAGAAAAAACAGAACCGAAAAACCAAAATGCACTGCCATGGACTTGTAATTCCATTTAAGCATAGAAGGTCAACCTAAATCGGAATGTAATGGTCTGTGTCGAGGACCTGGTCTTTCTTTCCACCGTCTTTCAAGGATGGCCTTGCTCGCTTCATTCTAGAATCCATGGAGAGTAACCACACCGTGCGAACGGCACCTACAGGCCCCCAGCTCCCAACGCTACAGCCTTTTCTTAGGAAAAGTCACCGCTTTTGAGGATCTGACGGTACATTTATTTTGGAAAAGAGGGGGGGAGTTCCTTACACACACTCCCAACCTCTGTTTTAAATTATTGCTTCAGGCCTTCCTGCCAAACCTGTCATGTATAAAGGGACTCACGGCGAAGTGTGTAAATAATTTTTAAAATTCCACTGGTAGTGATTTGGAAATAAGAGGGGTCCCCCCGCCCCTTTTCTTTTCTTCTCTGCTAGGGTTACCAAGGCATTTAACATTGTTTTAATTTTGAACACAAGTGGAATCTATTAAAACCTCTTGTGCCCTGTATATAAAGCTTGCACTTTACATCATCACAAAGCTTTAGAGTATTAAGGAATTGATTTAATTAAACAAGCAATTTTTTTTTTTTTTTTTATCCTTGAGCCACACCCTGGATGTGGAAAGCTTTTATAAATTTCAAAGACTGCGGAGACACAGGAGCAACCTATGGCCCTAAAAAAAATCGGGGTCATCACTCCTGCCGATGCAGCCCCGGTTTTAGACAACTTTGACAGTCTTTAATATCCTGATTTTATCAGCGTTTAAGATTTGCTGACCAAGCCGACATCTGTTGGTCTTGCGGCCCATTATTGGTTCACTTTCTTTCCTTTCTGAGATGGCTGACAAACCTCAGCATTCGTTCACCTTCCCACCGAAAGGGAGCTCATCCGCAGCTCATCCGCCGCCGCGCACAGCCACCCCTGCCTCACGCTGAGACAACGGGCTCTGACCCGGCTCCAGGCAGGTAGCAGGGCTCCAAGGACCCCAGGGCCGCAGCGATTGGTTCAGGGTGGTCATGTGACTCCGCAGAAGCCAATGAGAGGCCACAGAATGTTGACGGGCATGCTGGGACCAAGGAGTTTACTGGCTTTTCTCGAACGCACGGGTGCCGCCATCTTGGGATCCCCAGGGGCTCCCACCAGTCGCCCCTAGGAAGAAGCTAGGAGGGGGCTTAATGTGGAGAAGATGGGGCCAAGAATTAGAGAGAAAGGGCTGGAAACCTCATCTCGATGATATTGTGTAGACCCCTGCCCCCACCTATGGCCGGACACGGCAACCGTGGTCAATTGAGACAATAATTTTTAGTGCTTAACTCAGCTGGGGTTTCGGTCACTCGCAACCAAGTGAGATATAAAACAATCTGTCTTGGCAATGAGCGAAGCAGTGCCGTAGTAAGATTAAAGCTACTACTGAGGTGCTGCTCGGCCTACGCAGTGCAGCCTAAGGGGTCTTGTGGGTTCTCGGGACTGGGGCCGAGGGTCCTGGGGTCTGACTCGGGAGTGACTCTGGAGAGTCCCTTCCTCCCCCTGGGAACCCAGTCCCTAAATGAGGAAGGGGATGAGACGGGCTCTAAAATGCCACCTCCAGAATGGTCTGCTGGGTGACCCTAGTGCCAGTGAAGAGAGATCGCAAACCTTGTGGCTACGTGTGATCACGTGTGTGCACATACATGTACACACACCACGCACATACGTGCACGCACGCACAGTATCCGTGTACGGATGCGTCCTGCACGGCCAGGAGGCTTGTGCGTGCTCAGATTAACCCCCAGCCTGCCTATCTAGTACCACCCACAGTGCCTTAACCCGGTCTCCGGGCCACCCCTCACATCTGGGGACACACACACCAGCAAGGTCGTCTCTCCCAGGCTCAGCGCTTTTAGCAGAGGATTCTTGGGTCCCAGGAGAGGGATGCAGGTGAGGGAGGAGGGGAGCTCACCCTCGGGCCACCCCCCCCCCCCGCACTTGGCACCCCCTTAAGTTTTGCACTCTGGGCTCCCTAGTCTCACCTGTGGGACCTGCTGGGACCGCAGTAAGCACTACGTGGACACATCTTCTCCCTGGGTGCACTCTGTGCCCTGTGGCATAGCCAGGGCAGCTGGCTAAAAGCACAGGACGGGGGTAGCCACCCCCTTGCGCAGCCCCCAGGCACCACCATCCTCCACCCTGGGGCCCTCCTAAGACACAGTCTGGAAACCACAGCCCTAAAGTACACATGTCCATCCCCGCCCCCAGAGCATCCCCAAAATACCCCTGCTGGGAGCCCTATTTTTAGTTCCCTGGGCAGAAGCCACCCTCCCTTCCCTCTGCTCTCCCAAACAGAGTGCTTTTCAGAACCGGGCACGTGGGGCACAGTGGTTTCCTGCTACTTGGAAAAATTGAGTCTCAGCTGCTGTCACAGCCAGCTTCAAAGGCATGGGGACGCGCTGAATGTTCCGGGGGCTTCATTAACAGTCCTGGAGGGGCACTGTCATCTCTTCTGCCCTATTCTGTTTTCAGAGATCTGCTTCATTAGGTGCCTCTGACCATTCACCCTGAGACTTGGGTTTGTAAGATTCTGTCCTTCCTGGAATGTGAAACTCAGTCCTCTGCCTGTTAACATTATTCACCTGCAGGACAGTCGGAAGAGGGGTCCCAGATCTTGTGTCTCGTGAGCCTGGGTTCTAACCCACACTTCTGTATCTGGGGGGACGGATCGGGGGGGAGCAGGACTGTACAGCTTGGGAAGCCAAGGCAGAGGCCCCAGCTGCCTTTGGCACTTTTTAATGGGCTGTCCTGGGAAAAGCTCAATTTGAGTTAAAGAAGCCATTTTTCCAAGCCAAATACCAAAGTCACTTTCACAGGACTTGAAACAAAATTCCCCTGTGCCAGTGAAGAAAGAGGGGGATGATGACTATGGGGGGTGGGGGGGGGGGTGACACTGGGCTGGAATTGGCCACGATGAGCTGACAAGAGGACAAAGAAAAGAAACACCCGGGTGTGATATGGTCCAGATCTTTGTTTTGCCATTTTTAAGGGAGCAGTTATTTCCACTGGAATCCAGAAGGACTGAGATTTTCAATTTTCCTACGACGCGGGGAGGAAGTGGAGACTTTTAGTTCTGGTTCATTCATTCCGGTTCAGAATCGCTCACTGGCTGGAAAACTCCAGTGGCCTTTTCTGGTTGCATTTTCATGCCTTCATTCCTGCCAACTCCCCATGCGTTTAGCTCCAGCTCTTTCTTTTCTTCTTTCCCTTCGGGCTCCAAACTACTGTTGCAGAATCGTCCTTCTGTTTGGAATTTACGATGCGTGCACCTTTCACTCATTTTCCCTCCAACCATTCGGCCGTTGCTTCTGTGCCTAGGGTAGCATCCCTTCATCACAGTTCACAGACTTAAGGGGTATAAAGTCTTATGGAGATGTCCAGGGTGCCACGGACTATATCCACATGTGTCCCTTGGTGGGCCAAGGATCCATAGTCAATTACGTCAAGGATGCTGTGTTTTAGGGGAGGAACGGGAAATACGGATGCCCTGTGGTAGGTTATTACATTTGCTTCATACATCCCACCCTGAGGCCATAGACCACCCTCCATAAACCTTCAAACACATCCCCTTATGAGAACCCCAGTCTGGACCCCACAGACTGCCAACCACTGGGCCTTGTGGCCCCTTGTCACCCAGCCATAGGGGGCATCCCAACAAGGAAATGTCTATGTGGTAAGTCCTGGCTCCTCCCCATCAGAAGACAAGTGTATGACAGAAAAGACATAATTCTTCTCACACCAGACATTTCCTTGTTAAAAATACAATATCGTAAAAGAGTCTTTTTGGAGAGAGGGAAAGAGGTGGAGGTGGAGAAGGTCAGGCTGGAACCTGGACCGGTCCTGATGGCTGTTGCCATTTTCTGGAACAGAAGCTCTGCTCCTTCGTATTGTTCCATATATTTGTCAGACTCATCCTTCTCCACACAAATTCAGTCCTGTGCAGTCTTTGGAAACCTCCTTCAAAACACCCTCGGCGTTCTACTTAAATGTTAGCAAGTTAGAGGTTTCCTGGCCTGGAAAGAGAGATCTATTTTAAAAGATTCATATCACTGCACCCTCCAAACACCTAGTGTCTCCCCAGCAGCTAGTTCCTACAGTGATAAAACAATGCATGTTGTAGGTCCCCCCACACGTTTGTTGAAGTGCTTCAAGCTGTGTTGATTTCCTGATCTGGAAAACTGGCCGAAAGATGTTTGCCCTCCGATCCCGAACTGCAGAGGGGAGCTGAAGAGGCAATTTCAGTGACTTTCCATACACCACCAACCTTAATGAGATAACTTTGTTCAGTCGTAGTGTTTTCTGGTGAGCTACTGTGCTGCGTAACAACCAAATCCAAAACATAAAGACTTCAAGTAAGAGCCATGTTATTCTCTCTTGTGATGCTGTGTTCAGTAACTCAGGTAGAGTGATGTGTCCATGATTCTTCTGTTCTCCGTGGTGTCCGCAAAGATCATTTGGTAGTACTCAGCTGGCTGGTAGGCGGGCTCCGAGAGTCCAAGATGGCTTTGTTCATATGTCCAGTACCTTGGAAGGCTGGGCTCAGAGGGGTTGTCAACGGGAGGACCACTTGAGGTCTCTCCAGCATGGCAGGCTTGGGATAATTACATTTCTTTCACGGTGGCTCCCGTCTCCAAGCATGAGTGTTCCAGCGAACAAAGATGCTTCGTGGCCTTTTATGACTTAGCTTGGAAATCACATGGAGTCATTTCCACTGCAGGCTATGGACCCCCTCTCTCAATGGGAGGAGTGTCAGAGCATTTGTGGATATGTGTTAAACCAGCCCACAGTGTTAACCATCTTCTGTTGCCCATAGCAGGTTGGAAGTTCTACAGACAAAGAGCTAGTCTTTCAGGATGATAAGACAGCATTTTCCTAACATGCAAGGGCCCAGTCTGATCGAGATACACACACACACACTTTGCCAGATGGAAGAAAGACACAGGGAGCTGAATCCCTGAAAAATCTGTGTGATGGGTAAGTTGGTTCCTGAAAACAGGTCCAACCAAGATGGATAGCAGCCTTCCCATGCTCATGGCTCATGTCCGGGACCCAGATGCTGGTGTTTTATCCCATCTCTTGCCTCAGTCTATCCTATTGTCAGCTTTGTATGAAGCCCAGGAAAGGAACTGGAAAACACTGGGTGAGAGTTCATGGAAACAGGACTACTTAACTCAAAAGATCAGAATTCTTAACCCCATAGATAATCATAATAATGCCCAACCACAGTTCCTTTTTTCTCTCCCCCTTTCACTTTTTAAAAATTCTTCTTTGGGTTTTCCATTCATGTTTCCTTGCATTCAACGATATTTATGGAACAACTGCCAAGTTCTCAGCCCACAGTCCAGAAGAGGTAGCAGATAATCACGTAATCTTAATGACCAACGTACCATTGCAAACTAAGACCAATGCTCGGCAGTAGGCATCAGCCAACTCTTGCACAAAAGGCCAGATAGTTAGTATTTTAGGTTTTGGGGGCCATATGGGCTCAGTTGCAACTACTACTCATTGTACTACACACTGTAGCAAGAAAACAGCCGTAAACCTTATTCACAGCAGCCAAGACATGGAAACAGCCAAAGTGTGCATCAGTGGATGAACAGATAAAGAAAATGTGGTGTATATATTCCACATATGTATTATTCAACCTTTAAAAAGGAGGAAACCTTGGGGCACCTGGATGGCTCAGTGGGTTAAGCCTCTGCCTTCAGCTCAGGTTATGATCTCAGGGTCCTGGGATTGAGCCCCACATCAGGCTCTCTGCTCAGCAGGGAGCCTGCTTCTCCCTCCCCGTCTGCCTGCCTCTCTGCCTACTTGTGATCTCTCTCTCTCTCTCTGTCAAATAAATAAAATAAAATCTTTAAGAAGGAAATCCTGTCATTTACAATAATAAGGATGAACCTGGAGGACATTACGCTATGTAAAATGGCCCAGACACAGAAAAGCAAAGATTGCACAATCTCATTTATATGTAGAATCTTAAAAAAAAAAAAGAAAGTCAAACACATAGTAACACGGAGTAGAATGATGGTTACCAGAGGCTGGGGGATGGGAGGAAAGCAGAGATATATTGGTCAGAGTTCAAAATTTGAGTTATAAGATGAATAAGTTCTGGACCTCTAATGTACAGCATGATGATTATAGTGAAGAATAATACTTGAAATCTGCTAAGGGAGTGGATCTCAAGTGTTCTAATGCCCCCCCGCGCACGCGCACACACACACACACACACGCACACACACACGTAAGATTGACTTCGAGGTGATGAGTAGGCAAATAAGCTTGGTTGTTGTGATCATTTCAAAATGTATACATCTATCAAAGCATCATGTTGCAAGCCTAAGTATATACAATTTTTATTTATCAATCACAAATGAGTAAAGCTAGAAAAAAATTTTAAAACAAGAAACGAGACATAGACAATACATAAAAAATGAATGGGGCCATGTGCCCATAAAACTTTATTTACAAAAATAAGTGGAGGCCAGACTTAATCTGAGGGCTGTAGCTTATTTACCTGTACTCTGGGGTTAAGAAACACTGTTCTCTGAAGACATAGTACAAAGAAATTTGATCTACTTTAGTAGAGGGAGAAAAGGTAGGGGTTGTCTTGATCTGAGGAAGTAACTTTTGAACTGCTAGGTACTAACCAGGTGAAGGAGTGCATGAAGAGTGTGTTGGGAGAACTTTAAAAAGATCAGTTTGGACAGAGGGAAGAAGGCTGGAGGGAAATTGGCCAGACGTGAGGTTAGGAAGAGGTTGACCATGGCCAGATCATGGAGGATCTTGATAACCCCAGTAGAACTGGGGGGCTTTTGATCTCAAAGCAATGAAAAGTCAGTGAGGGATTTTAAGAGCTTTTCTAAAACAAAAGATTTATAAGTAATTTTCTTTTCTCTCAACCAATTCACTTACTGACCTATCTGAATGAGCTGAGGTTGCATTTTTGTGCAAGGGAATTAATTTTCTAAAGAAGAGAATGTGATGGTAATGGTACAGGGCTGAGGTGTCACATTTTGGTGGTCTTTACAACCTTGGAGCTCCGTCACAGGAATAAAGCCACACATTCCAAGGGATCAAAGAGGATAACGTATGGAAAAGTACTTTTTCAAAGTACTAAAACACTATTCAAATGAAAGGTCTTATTATTATTCAAGGTTGGTGCTCCAGAGGGATTCCTTGCATAATTAACTAATTGGTCTCACATTTCTCACCATGGATTTTGAATTTTTTAGAAAAGAAGGTATTTGGCTCCAAAGGTTGTTAAACTACTCTGTTTCATGGTGTTAATTTTTCCATTGTCTAGACAGCTGCAGAGTCAGACAGGATTATCAGGAGGAAAGAGGCGATTTATGACCAAAAGTCAACCTTCTCAGCCAATGGAATTTACATATTAATGACCACTGTGGTTGTAATAAAAATAAAAATTTAAACCAAACTTTTTCATGTTTGTGCATTTCTGGAATTTGGCGATGGGTAGGTATTTTGCATTTTTAATACACACGAAAGACCTTTTAATGAAACTGGAGAAGGAGATTAATGAGTGTGTACTTGGGGGTGGAAGATTCTGAGAATTGTGTTGTTGTTTTTTTTTTTCTTAAAGATTTTATTTATTTGAGAGAGAGAGAGAGAGGGAAAAACATATGTTGAGGGGGAGGAACAAAGGGAAAGGGACAAGCAGAACTCCCCGCTAAGGGCAGGGAGCCCTATGTGTGGCTCGATCCTAGGACCCCAAGATCACGACCCAAGTCAAAGGCATATGCTTAACCAACTGAGCAACCCAGGCGCCCCAAATCTGAGCACAGTTTTAAAGCATACATCAGCCAGCTTTCTGGACTTTTATAAAGAATAAGATGGATTCTAACACTCTTCTTAAGATGAAGAGGGACATAAGGAGTCATATGGGCCACGTCCCTTGGATAGAATCAAAAGGCAATACATGCCCATTAGAGTTGAGTTATTAAAATCACATCCCTCAGAGGCTTCCCTATCCTGTTTGTTCTGCCTTCCACGTTCCCCTAAACAGGCATTCCATTCTGTTTGAATATCTCTGTTCATAAGAAATCCACTGACTTCTCTAATTGGAATAACTCCTTCCTTCTATGGGCTTAATATCTGCTCCTTTGAAGTTTCTAATCATGGGTCCCAGATCAAGCCTCTGAAGCCAGGAGAATATGCCCAGCCTTTCCAATAGACTGTTCTACCACTTCCCCATCTTTAACAGGGTCTTTCCCTTCGAGGTCACAAGATGGCTGCTCCACCTCCAGCCCCTTGTCCCTGGTTGACACAAGGAGAGGAAAGGCTCTTACATAAAGAAGGCAAAGCCATCCTGAAAGTCCCCAATGGATTTCCACTTAGGGCTCATCAGTCAGAACTGAGTCCTATGATCACCCTATATATGAGACAGTGGGGTACAGAGAAAGAAACGTGGCCACGCGTCAAGAGCCTGTAAAATGTTCTTAACTCAGATTTGGTCATTTGCTTCCAAGTACTGTCCTGGACAAAACTCTGTATCTAGGGGTGTTCATCACAACAGACAAAACCCTAACTGCCCAAGAACAATAAAAAAAGTAGGTAAATGGTTAGAACCAACCAAGGATATGGGGCAGGCATTGCAAGTTGTTGGCAAGGTTGTTAAAAACACGGAGAAGTTTTGTCATAGAACCCAATGAAACATTCATCAAGGGAACAAATGACCAAACTGTTTATTTGCTTATTTGTTTAAAATGTTATGCTCAATTTATCCCAAAGATACAGATGCAGTGAAAAGAAGGGCCGTCTGTAGCCCAATGTTCATAGCAGCAATGGCCATGGTCGCCAAACTGTGGAAAGAACCAAGATGCCCTTCGATGGACAAATGGATAAGGAAGATATGGTCCATATACACTATGGAGTATGATGCCTCCATCAGAAAGGATGAATACCCAACTTTTGTAGCAACATGGACGGGACTAGAAGAGATTATGCTGAGTGGAATAAGTCAAGCAGAGAGAGTCAATTATCATATGATTTCACTTACTTGTGGAGCATAAGAAATAACACGGAGGACATGGGGAGATGGAGAGGAGAAGGGAGCTGAGGGAAATTGGAGGGGGAGATGAACCATGAGAGACTATGGACTCTGAAAAACAATCTGAGGGTTTTGGAGGGGAGGGGAGTAGGAGGTTGGGTGAGCCTGGTGGTGGGTATTATGGAGGGCATATATTGCACAGAGCACTGGGTGTGGTGCATAAACAACGAATTCTGGTACACTGAAAAGAAATTTTAAAAACTTAAAAAAAAAAAAGTACGTGAGAAAAAAAAACCCTCTATTTAAATTTAAATTTTATTTCCTGCAAAAAAAAAAATGTTATGCTCACACTGGTTATTTATTCAGACAATTGAGTCGTCCTTTGCAATGGTAAAGAACAAGTCTGCTGATTCATGAGAGGGCATGGATGAATTTCAGAAGGATAGCACTGACTGAAAAGATGGTAGGTAAGAAAACACACAGGAGGATTTCATCATACTCACTTATCAAAAGCCATCGCCCTGTACCTTGGAGATAGATTTTATTGTACATACGTTATAGCCTGATAAGGTTGATATAAAATAAAATTTAACCATTGGACAAAATCAGGGTACAATTTGGAAATACTGTATTAAAGTAGAAAAAAAAAGGTCAGATGGAAACGTATCAGTGTTACCAGGACAGGGTTTTATTCTGGGGTGGTGGAAATGTTCTGGAACTAGATAGAGGTGTCCGTTGCAAACACTGGAAATATGCAAAATGCCACTGAATCATTCACTTTCAAATGGTTAATTTTATGTCATGTGAATTTCCCTTCGATTAAAAAACAATAGTCGGGGGGGGGGGGCGCCTGGGTGGCTCAGAGGGTTAAGCCTCTGCCTTCAGCTCAGGTCATGATCTCAGGGTCCTGGGATCGAGCCCCACGTTGGGCTCTCTGCTCATCGGGGAGCCTGCTTCCCCCTCCTCTCTCTGCCTGCTTCTCTGCCTACTTGTGATCTCTCTGTGTCCAATAAATAAATAAAATCTTAAAAAAAAAACCACAATAGTGGGTATCTCTAAGGGGTGGGGTGACAGATGGGTGACTTCTAGTTGCATTTTATCATCCTCTCCTTTCCGTTGTGCCCTTCGAATTTTCTGCTATAAGCACATATCAGCTTTGTAATCAGGAAGTGACCACACAACTGATCAGGGACATGTCATATTTCATGGGGTGGAAGCAGAGCCTGCTTTCCTACAGGATCCAGCTCCCAAAGGACTCTTCCGCCAAAAAGGAAAGGAATTTGGTGAGTATTTTCTGCCCTCCTGCTGAGCCCCAATGCCTGTCCCAGCACCAGAGTGGACACTTTTCTCTTGCCCACACAGTTGGTCTTTCTGCATCACAGTGGCCCAACTCCCCGCCTGGATGTTAATGGCCACATCGCACGATGGAGGTCCAACGTGTGTGTCCTCGGAGGTTTGAGCAGAGTTGAGGCTAATGGGGGTGGGGGTTCCCAACTGCAAATTAAGAGATCAGGGACTGTGCCTTGGACAGCCTTTCATGAGGGGTTGGCGTGCCCCAGCTCAGGGCCCCAATCTGGACTTAGTCCAAGCAGCCTTCAGTGGCACTCAACAGGGAACCAGGCGCCAACAGCAGCTCAGAATTCCTGATTCTTGAAAGACTTGAGGTGGGTGGGGGGCTACATCTCAGCATAGAGCAGTTGAGTTTCAACGAGCTTTGCCCTGAGGCAGAACACAAATTCCTATAAAGGAGACATCATGTGAGCTAGGGGAAGTCTTTACGGAGGCATCAATCTTTTGTCATCCACCCTGAAGGCAATGTCATGTAGCAAAGCGGGTGAGGGCAGGGAGATGACATGTCTGTCCTGGAGGTGGGCAAGGGGGATGGTAAGCTCCAAGGAGCTCAGGATCCCAGACCTGTCCATAACCAGCCATTCACGAGAAGCAGACAGATGAGGAATATGGGACAACTTGCTTTGACCTCAGGAGCAAGGACAACCATTGATTCAAGTAGCTGGCCAGAGGAGAAGGGGCCTCAGTCCAGCAGGACATGGGGAATTTGCCACCATGAGGCAGCAGCTCTGGGGTATAACCCCCCCACACATACCACCTCTTACAGAGAAGCACAGGGTGCCTTGCACATTATGGGAACTTTATTAGACAAAGTGCTTTATTCCGAAGTAAAGCCCTGGCCAGTTGGTCAGAAGAACGCAGCCCTATCCCTACTTTAAAAATAAAAATACATTAGATTTGGGGCACCTGGCTGGCTCAGAGGGTTAAGGGTCTGCCTTCGGCTCAGGTCATGATCTCCAGGTCCTAGGATCGAGCCCCACATCCGGCTCCCAGCTCAGCGGGGAGACTGCTTCTCCCTCTGCCTCTCCCCCTGCTCGTGCTCTCTCTGTCTCTGTCTCCATATCTCTCTCAAATGAATAAATAAATAAAATCTTAGAAAATACAAAACACTAGATTTATCCTCACATCAGAGAGCCAGAGCCGAGATCTAAAATGGATGTCCCACCCAAACGCAGAGCCAACAACTGAGGAGAGGGTAAAGCAAACATCGCAAAGGCCGGTTGGCAAACCCCATTTGTTGATGCCGCTGGGCTCAAACTGGAAGTTAGCAGCACCAAAATATGATCACGTGAACCGCCAGGGGAATCTAAGCCAGGGCGTTCAGACCAGATGCCACGGGCCAGATCTTGGAGACCTTCTCCCTGCTTCCTCTCTGACATAATAGTGGAGATCGCCCGGGCTGGTGGAGGGTGTGCGCGCAGGAGCCGCAGACCAGAAGCCCTGCGTTCCAGCGCCAAGCCTGCCACCTTCACGGGACACCGTGCATTTACCTCTCCCTGGCCCAGTCTCCTCACAGTGGGAGATGTCAGTGGGATGGGGTGCGTCGGAGCCTTGAGAACCTGTTGAAGATGACAAATGCAGGTGCTGCTGTTAGGATAAGTCTGTTGCCAGCGTCCAGCTAAAAATAGTTCCCCCAGAGGAGGACAGAGTCACCCCCTAAGAGAATGTGGTCTTTGCAAAATAAAACATGTCCTTTTAGTCACTCGAATGCGGCACCTTTCTTGGGAGCAGCCAACAGGCTTGTGTTCCGAGAGCTGGATTTTTCCATGTGGGGGCACTGAGGTTCATTTGGAGGGAGAAGAGCCTGTGCTCGGGCGTCCTCGTTTCGCACGCCTGGCTCCAAGTCCTATATTGTCTCGGTCTGACTGCTGGCCTCTCCGGCCCAGCGCAGACGGAGCCATGGCCGAGGGGAGAGAGAACAGTGGGGAGAGAGCTCTGGAGAAAATGGTAAGGTATTTCCTGTCATGAAATCCAATCTGATTGAACTTAAAAATAGCAGGAAAATCAACACTTCGGAGACTGACCTTTTTTTTTTTTTTGAGTTGGGAGTGGGTGGAGAAGAGAAACCTCCCGTGTTTCGCCCTAGGAACGCCAAGATCTTCTTTGCCAGAGTTATGGGCCAGAAACCAGAAAAAGAACACAGACTGTCCTCAATTTGGTGGCAACAGGAAAAAGATGGGGCTTGGATTTTGAGACACAAAAAGAAATAGGGCTAGGGTTTCTTGCCTCTTAGCTGTCTTTCTTGGTGGGGGGGTGGGAAGGAAGGGCTCCTGGCTGGGAAGGGTTGGTAGGCAGTGGTAACGGCTGGAGGGGGAGGGAGGGGATGGCACAGGGAAGTCGGAGGGTGGGAGAGCCGGTCGCTCAAGGTTGGGCAGCCTCCAGTTTCTCCCACCAGATAAACCCAAGGTTTATGGCATAACCCAGCCACATCCCCCCTCCTCCCAGGTGGGCTGGAGAGGTCTGCTTGCCCGAGGGGCGGACAGGAACGGTAAATTCAGGGCAATGGGGTCAAAGAATAAGAAAGCAACATGGCGATTTGTCCTAGCTTCTGTCTGAAGCTGAGACAGCCCGGGAGAAATGGAGATTTCTCAGGACGCACTTAAGAGGCGAGGCAGGACCTAAGGGTTTTTTGTTTTTGTTTTAAGATTTTATTTATTTATTTAACAAAGATCACAAGTAGGCAGAGAGGCAGGCAGAGAGAGAGAGGGGGAAGCAGGCTCCCCAGCGAGCAGAGAGCCCGATGCGGGGCTCGATCCCAGGACCCTGAGATCATGACCCGAGCCGAAGGCAGAGACTTTATAACCCACTGAGCCACCCAGGCACCCCAGGACCTAAGGTTTTAAAAACAGGAGGTGTCAGTCCCTGTCCACGTGGTGGTGGGGGAAGGCGATTCTCGTGATGCCTCGCCAACCTGGAATTGGAATCGAGATTTGCTCGGGCCCCCAGAGATCTGGGGGGAATGAAGAGGGCATGAACCCCTGCTGGGTCAGCGGGATGAACACTGGAGAAACAGGTTGGTTAGGTTCAGAGAGCAAAACATGCTTATTTTTGTCTGTGATTTGCATTTTTTTGGAGCTGGGACTCCGGTTACTTTTATCCCGATATGTGGGCCTTTCCTAGTGCATCGGCTGGTGCATTCCCTAAGTGACCCCACGCCCCACTCCATCGTGTGCCCGACCATGTGGGTTTTCCCCCACCAGCTCATGTTCCTTCCTGCGGCAAATGCTTCCCCCACACCCCCGTGCCAACTTCCCGCAGCCCTGGTGAGTGGTCTCCTCCAGCTCTATTTCCCTCGTGCTCTGAGGCACAGCTCCTCTGAGTGCGCTGATTGTCTCATTTATTTCTCACCTGTTCGTCCTCTCCTGGCCCCTCCAAGGTCAACTCCAGCCCAGCTCCTAAATCTTCTCGCCTCCCTTGGTGAGGGCTCTTCCATCAATTCATGCTCTGTGCTGTCCATCTCATCTCTCCATCTACATTAGCTCCCTCTCCTTGGATTACAAATTGCCCGAGTCTCTGCGAGAGCATGAATAATGGCCCTTAGCCTCGTCTCCTTCCTGGCTTGCACTGCTTATCTTCCCCAAAAGGCAGTCCCAGCCTTGGCTTCAGGCCGGATGCCCCTTCTTACAATGGACCTTTCTGCTGACATGGCTTTATCTGTGCTCCCAGCAACCTTCTGGTCCTCAAACCGCCGCTGCTCTAGGCAGCCCCTGGAGGTCACCTGGCTTTACAAACAGGTGCCAGGAACCCAGAGGGGAAACCCACATGACTCGGCTGAGCACGGCGCTACTCTGAGCCACAGGTGCCGTTTCCAACTTCCTAGTAGCCACGTTTAAAAAAAAGTAAAAAGAAATAGGCGGGATTCATCTAACAGATAGGTGTCAGCCCATCCGAAATCTTACCATCTCCACAGGGAATCAACGTCATTATTAATGAGCCATCTACATTCTTTGTGTGTCCTGAGGGTTTGAAATCAGGTGTGTCTTTACACCATAGCCATCAGATTCAGACTAGCCCCGTCCCAAGGGCTTCATGGTCCCATGTGGCTGGTGGCTGCCAGGATGACCAGCCCAGCTCTAGAGCTCCAGCACAGCCTCAGCCCCAGTCCAGGGTCCTCTCCACCATGCTGAGCTGGGAGGCGTCTCTCCAGTCTCTGCTGTCCTGCCTCCCACACCCCTGGACCCTGGGGGGTCACCATCACCACCACTGTCTGCTCTCCCCTCCTGTGCTCCTGACCCTGCATCCTTTGGGTCTCCATTTGCATCCCTCTTCCTGCTCTGGCTCTCCCCTCCTCTTAACACTCCAAAGTTGGGCATCATTCAGGAGAAGCACATTCATGTCAATGACGGTAGTAACAGCCTTCGTCTCTGTCATCATCATGTTGAGCCACATGCTGCTCTGAGCACATGTCATGTAATAATTCACCCCCATTCTCTGCAGCTGCCCCAGGAGGTAGTTGCAATTGTTGTCCTCATGTATTAGTTTGCTTTGGGTGCTGTAACAAATGATCACAAACTCGCAGCTTAACACAACAGAAAGGTAGTATCTTATAGCTCTGTAAGTTAGAAGCTTGACACAGGTCTCCCTGGGCCAAAATCAATGTGTCTGCAGAGGGGTGCCTGGCTGGCACAGTCACTTAAGCGTCCAACTCTTGGTTTCACCTCAGGTCTTGATCTCAGGGTCTTGAAATCAAGCCCCGAGCTGGGCTCTGTGCTCAGTGAGGAATCTGCTTCAGATTCTCCCTCCCCTTCTGCCCCTCTGGCTCATTCTCAATCTCTTTCTCTCCCTGTCTTTCAAATAAATAAATAAGTCTTTAAAAAAAAAAAAAGTATCTGCAGAATGCATCCCTTCCTGGAGCCTCCAGGAGAGAATTCATTTCCTTGCCTTCAAGCTTCAAGAGGCCACTTGCATTCTTTGGCTTATGGCCTTGTCTTCCATCTTGGAAGCCAGCCACAGTGCCTTCCCACATCACTCTCTCCAGTCTCCTTTTCTGACTCCTTCTCCCCTGGGTCTACCCAGATGATTCTCGGTAATCTCTCTATCTTCAAATCAGCATGTTATCTAACATGGCCACAAGTTCCAGGGGTTAGGACATGAGCTTCTTGGTGGAGGAGCAGTATTCTGCCTCTCACACCCCATTTGAGATGAGGAAAGAAAGAGGGTAAGTAACTCATGCAAGGTCACACAGCTATAGATCTCATTGACCTTGAGTCCTTGGCATCTTTTCCATTCTGTCACTCCCCTGATACAGACTCGGTGGCCTTAAACTCTAGGAGACACCAGCCCACCAGCCAAAGCCTTTCCTTCCAGATCCCAGGCTTGTTCACAGCTATGATTTCCTGGATTTGGATATCCAGCCAAATGATGGAAGCAGCCCAAGTGTCCATCGACAGATGAATGGATAAAGAAGATGTGGTTTCTATCTACGATGGACTATTACTCAGCCATAAACAAGCATGAACTCTTGCCATTTGCAACAACACAGATGGAGCGAATGAGTATTAGGCTAAGTGAAGTCAGTCAGTCAGAGAAAGACCAATACCCTACGATTTCACTCTTACGTGGGATTTAAGAAACAAACCCAATGAACAAAGGGAGAAAAGAGAGAGAGACAAACCAAGAAACAGATTCTTAACTACAGAGAACACACTGATGGACACCAGAGGGGATGGGGGGTGGGGGTGTGGGGGAAACAGGTAGTCAGGATGAAGGAGGGCACCTCCTTCACTGGGTAACTATGGGAGAGTTAAATCATTGTATTGTACACCTGAATCATTGTATTGTACACCTGAAACTAATATAACATTGTATGTTAACTATACTGGAATTAAAATTAAAAACTTAAATTAAAAAAAAAAAAAGATTTCTCTTCCTGACCTCTGCCTCACCTCACAAGGTCAGTCTTACTTGAAATGTACCTCAGAAAGGCCAGCTCCAATCAAGGTAACCGTTCTCTCTCCCCAGCCAAGAAAAACACCGAGGCTGGTTTTCAGATCATTAAGCACTGTCTGCCAGCAGCCAGGTTCCTTCGTTTTCATATACTATCTGTTCGGGAGGAAAAAAACCTCAAGTCCCTTCACCCACGGCATCCAAATGTTGCAGAAAGGTCGACTTGGAACAAATGTGGGCCTGCAGGCTCCTCCATCCCAACCCTTTGCCCATCTGCTCAGAAGGCCCCGGAGCCGCAGAGAGACGGATGGATGATACTTTCCTCTCACGCCCTGCTGATTCCAGCTAATTCCTGGTGAAAAATGCAAAGACAGTGGAAAGAGCCCAGCGCCCTCCCTGAGTCCCCCTGACTGTTCAGGTCCAGGCCTGAGTCTGGGGCCCCCTCACCATCACACACCTGACTCAAACACAAGGCTCACTGTTATAGGTGAAAAGAGCCAGAAGCTGCCCACTCCCTCAGATTCCTGAGAGCTCAGAGACCCACCTTCTCCTCACCAGAATGTAAAAAAGTGGATTCTATCTTGTGATATGGTGATTTATAAGAAGAAATATATCTTTGGTCTTCATCCCAGTTCCTGACTCACAGCCCCTAAAACCCTCGGAATTTCTTACGTGATAAGAGAGATAAAGGTGTCTCCTGCGATTCCTAGTGAGCCCTTTCAACCACATCTGAGTGTCTGTGAACGTGATGACTTTTGGAAAGGCCCTAAGGATGAGGGGGGTGGGTGCTGGGGGCCAGTGGAGCCAACCTTGTGATTAGAACATTGGAACTTCCAGCCCTGGGCACTGACCCCCTGGGAGGGGAGAGGGGCTAGAGGTTGACTTAATCACCAGCAGCCAATGAGTTCATCAATCATGGCTACAGCATGAGACCTCCCTAAAAACTCAGAACAGACAATGTTCAGAGAGCTTCCAGACTAACGAACCCGGAGGAGCCAGGAGTGGGGTGGCATGCCCAGAGAGGACCTGGAAGCTCTGTACCTCTTCCCAGAGCCCTCGCCCTCTGCTTCTCTTCCCTCTGGTTGTCCTTGAGCTACATCCTAGCTCTAGCACTAGAAACTAGCGATCTGGTCAGTGGCCTATTTTACCAAGTTCTGTGAGCTATTCTAGCAAATTAACCAAAGCCGAGGAGGAAGTCGTGGGAACCTACAGTTTATAGCCGATCGGTCAGAAGCACAGGGGACACTGCAGATCGGTGAGTGCCATCTGAAGTGGAGACTGCCTTTTGGGACTGAGCCCTGAGCCTGTGGGGTGACACTATTTCCAGGAAGATGGTGTCAGAATTGAGTTCAATGGTAGGACCACCAGCTCCGTGGACAGTTGCTCGGTGGTGGGAAAGCTCACACCCATCTGGTCACAGACGTGTTCAGTGTGAGGACTGGGAGGGCACAGCCACCTTCCAGCTTCCCAGCATAACCAACTCTGATCTCAGGACCAGGTGGAGCTTCCCCTGCCTGACATCACCCCCGTCACAGGAGACTGCCCGCCTGACGGACGTGCACAGATAGCCCACGGAACTCATTTCAGGCTAGGGTCTGAACAGCGTTCTCATCAAACCTGTACTCAGAGCTTTACACCAGGAGCAAAGGGGACTCATTTAGGTTCCATCTCCTTCTATTTATTAAATGAAAATAAATAGAGACTGAACAAGATGAGGTGTGTGAGAGCCCTTCCCAAGGTGGCCGGCAAGGTCAGGAACCCTGGCTCCAGGCTCTCCCCCCGTGCATACGGTTGGCAGAAGAGCCCAGGTCCAGGGGGTGCCGTGGGAGTGAGCAGATGGAGAAGAGAGGGGGGTCCTCTCTGGAATAATAAAAATACTTGGTGCGTGTTGTTTGAGCAAGTTATGAACGCCAAAAATGGAATAAACGTTTACGAAAAGGAGAGCCTTAAAAGATGAAGGGCTCGATGACACAGGATTGGACACGTACTGTGTCCGGCGAGCTCCTGGTTTTGTTGCTGTACTTTTGTTGTGTGAGACTAACCGGGGGAAGCGGAGAGCACGGTCCCTGGGACTAGCTCTGCTATTTTTGCAACGTTCTGTACAGTCTAGAATTATTGCAAGATAAGAAGTATTTTCTTTTAAAAGGTAAAGGACTTGTAGCTGAACGAAAGGGGGAAGGAAGGAGGGAGGGGAGAGAGTTGGAGAGCCAGGGAGGAGGACAGAGAGGAAAAAGACAGCATCACTGCATTCTCTCACCAGGTGACAGAGGACAAAGTCAGGGGAGGACGGTGCTCGGTGAAGGTGGCCGAGACCGCACACTGACTTTGTTTTCCATCCAGCCTGCTCTACTCTGTGTGTATCAATGGCTTCTGACTGGTCTGAATTAAAAGCTATCTTCAAGATATGCTTGGAGGTACAGCGTTCTCTTTTTTATTTATTCCGGACCCCTATCCAGTTGGAAAATGCCTTCGAAGGCCTTCGCCTCCGCTCCGGGGCCTGTTTTATTTGGAGGACAATTGGAAATGATGAGCAGCATTAAATGCAGATTTTACTTGGCACCTGCCTAACGGAGGCTGGACGGGATGCGGATCCCATATGCGCACCCACATGCAGGGAGAAACGCAGGGCCTGGGCGCAGGCCATCCACAAGGCGACCACACTACCGGGTCTTCTCGGTTATTTTCCTCCCAGGAATCAGCGTTTTCCAAGCAATCTCTCCTGGACTGACTTCCAGCAACGCTGATCCTGGAAGATTAGTTCCAAATTCTGCAGCCTAAGGTGAAACATTTGAATGTTCTCTGCAGAAACTAGTTTTATTTGACTTCAAAGAACACAGACCACGGTGCCTGGAGGCTCCTTGTCATGAGGGGTGGAAAATTTATTCCAAAGCTCCATTTCTCATTTTTTAAAAACGTTAAGCCAAAGAGACATACGTTTTCCTGACAACACAGAACAGAAAAAGGCAGTGGTTACCCCAGCATTAACTTTCAGATCATATCCACAAGGTAAATAAAGCATAAATTAACCAATTATAATAAAATACCGGATAAATGCCTTTGACAACTCTGAATTTCCCAGGAAAATGCTTCCAGCTGTGACCCCTGACTTGCAAGGCATGGGCTG
This sequence comes from Lutra lutra, assembly GCF_902655055.1. Taxonomy (NCBI): domain Eukaryota; kingdom Metazoa; phylum Chordata; class Mammalia; order Carnivora; family Mustelidae; genus Lutra; species Lutra lutra. Next base: position 83,121,491 of record NC_062289.1, read on the forward strand.
CCCAGGACTGAGTTTGTTTATAAAGGATGGGGCTGTGTCTCCCTCTTCCTCCTCTACGGGGTCTCTTCCTTTCAGTTGAATGGAATCGGATAGAGGCAAACCATTTTAAAAGTCACTGACAAGCAGAGATAAGCCTGGATATTCCCAAGACTTCCCATTACTATACATCAATCTGCTTTTTATAAATGGAAAATGGACTCTTAAGGATTAAGCCAAGAGAAGGTTGGAGGTAGCAGCCTTGATCCGGGAAGAGGAACGGTTCATTGGACAGAGGGTGGGAGGTGGGATGGGGTGTGCAGGGCAAATGGACCCACAGCCCGTTTTTGTAAATAAAGTTTTATTGGCACACGACCGCGCTCACTCCTTTACATACTGTCTGTGCCTGCTTTTGTGCTATGATGGCAGAGACTACAAAGCTGAAAACATCTGCAGCTTACAAAATGGGGAGCCAAGATGGTACTATTTGTGGTGGCTGGAATAAGGAGAGACATGGAAGGTCATCATTTGGAGTTGGTGCCGGATGCCCAGAGGAGAGACTAAAGCAGCAAGAACCAGGTTAGCAGAAGGCACGGAAGTGACAATGAGCGGTGTGACACAGCTTCAATCCTCACACCATCTTACACTGGCTGTGTTCACTCTCTGCCCTGTGTAACAGATTACTACCACTTAGTGGCTAAAAACAATGTTTATTGGCTCACAGCTCCATAGGTCAGGAGTCTGGGCACAGTGTCACAGGGTTCTGTGCCCAGGGTCTTGCCAGGCTGAAATGAAAACCATGCTGTCATCTGAGCTTAGGGTCCTCTACTGAGGTCACATGGCTATGTCAGAATTCAGTTCCTTGAGGTTGTAGGACTGAGGTCCTTATGTGGCATCAGCTGAAGACCACTTTTAGGTCCCAGAGGCCACCCCAAGTGCATTGCCACGTGATCCCCTCCATCTTCAAGCCAGCAGTGGAGTACTTCTCAAACATCAAAACCCCCTTGTCCTTTGAATCTCTGATTTGCTTTGTGACTGACTCCCAGACCCAGATATAAAGGGCTCCTTTGTTTAGGTCAGACCCCGTGGCTATCTCCCTATCTTAAGGTCAAATGATCTGTGACCTTAATTACATCAGCTCCCCCAAGAATAGTGTGAAATTGAATGACTGGGAGAAGGGGTGTGTACCCAAGGGCTGGAATCCTGGGGCCATCTTGTAATTTTGCCCACTCTGCACCATTCTACAAAGCAACAAGCAAACAGGCAATGCCTGAAGTTGGTAAACCCAAAATTCATCACATCAGCCTGTCTTTTGGAGGTGTGGGGGTATCCACCAGAACTAAAATCTAAAACTATTCAATACAGGTTGGCTCCAGGCCAGGAATGAGGAGGTGAGGGATGGGGCAAGGAGCTATCACTTACCACTAGAACACTATTCTAGACTATTTAATTTTTTAAATTATGCACATATGTTACTTTGATAGTGATTTTTAAAAAGAGGGTAAAGAAGTCAATCCCACTGGATTTCTTTCCTGTAGGTTTTTAGCTCCGTCTTCTCATTTACCGAAGTTACTACCATCTACCACCATCTACCGCCATCTTTATGTTCTTTTCTCTACCTTCAGGTGTCCCTTCTCTTCCTCAAGGGCAACTCACCCACCTGCCTTTGACCCCAAGTCTCCCCCAGCCTTTCCTGGGAACTTCCTCCATCAGATGGGCCCTGCCTACCCACCAGCAACAAACTCTCCCTCTCAGTTTGGGCTCCCCTAGAAGCAGAGGCTGAGACCAGAAGGTGACTGGAGGTGGTTTATTTGGGAAGTGACCCCAGGAAGCAGTGGATGGGGAGCAAGGAAGTGAGACAGAGAGGGGACAGCAGGCCATAAAGGGTTTCCAAGCTGGGGCATCTCGGGAAGCCGTGTAGCCCACAGCCACCCAACCAAGGAGCCAGGGAGCTGGGACATTTGCCCCTCAAACTCCATCTGTTGCTGGTTGGGTGCAGCTTGGGTACTGGCTCTTTGGCATGCCACGTATACCACAGCGGATCATGGTGCCGAAGGTAGAGAAGAAAGCTCTCGGGCAGGACACCACAGGTGCCCACCATCAAGTACTGTCCATGCATGGACACAAGGGCCCACGGAAATGCAGGCGGTCCCTTACAACACCCATCATCGTCTCCCTCACCATTAGCTCTTCCCTTGAACAATGATGCCTAAGGATGTTGGAGAGCGGTACTGGTTTCCTAGGGCTGCCATAATAAGTGACCACAGACTGGGGGCTTGAAACAATAGCCATTTATTCCCTCACCATTCTGGAGGTTAGAGGTCCAAAGCCAAGGTGCCATCAAGGCTCCCTCTGAAGGCTCTAGGACACACTCTCTTCCATGCCCTTCTCCGAGCTTCTGGTGGTTACCATTGGCAGTCCTTGGCTTGTGGATGCCTCACTTCACCTCTACCTCTGGCTTCATGTGGCCTCTCCCCTGTGTGTCTGTGTCCAGATTTCCCTCTTCTCATAAGACCAGTAGTCCCTGGTTTGGAGCCCACCTTAATCCAGTGTGATAACAACTTGATTATACCCGCAGAGGCCCTGTTTCCAAGTAAGGTCACAGTCACAGGTCCCAGAGGTTAGGACTTGAACACATCTTTTGAGGAACGCATTTCCCAACCAACAACCACACACTTAGACCAGACCATACTATGGACCAGACTCCATGCTAAGCACTTCATATGTTTAAATTTCACACAATACCTCTGAGGCAGGTGCTATTATGATTCCCATTTTACGCACGAAGTCCAGAGAGGTTGAGTAATCTGCCCAGGATCACACAGCTAGTCAGTGACAGAGCCAAAAATCCAGAGCCCACCATCAGACTCTGGTTCTGACCAGTGTGCAGGACTGCCTCTCCCGTACCCCCATCTGCCCTCTTCTGGACCCTGAATCCCCTTATAACTGTGGTTTCATCTTCCTTCCCCTTCCTGTCCAAACTTCCCATTCAGTCAGCCCACGTACACATGGGCAGCATCTTCTAGGTCCCAGATCCTGGTGAGGAGCTGGGGATTCCCTGAGCACAAATAGGAATCTGGATTTTTATCATGCAGAATTTTATGCTTCCCTCTAAACTGCTTTACAGTGCTTTGGGGAATGGAGCATACCGTCTAGAGGCTGGACAGATGCTAATCAAATCCTTGTCCAGACAAGCATAAAATTGAGAAGGTAATAAGAGCTAGGAAGCCAAGAGGAGAAGCTAACCCAGTTGAGAAGGTCAAGGACATCTGCAGATAAGGAGCAGATTAGGCTCGAGGGAGGGAAGGGCCCTCCGGGCTGAGGGAACAGCAGGTGCAAACAAGGCAGGAACTTAAACAATTCCTTTCCTAGATTTAAAAAAAACAAAAAACAAACAAACAAAAAAACCTGGTAATAAGAGAGATACTCAGGAGAAGACCCTGGCCTAGGGTAGGGGTCAGCAAATGCTTTCTGTAAGGGACCAGATAAGAAATATTTTAGGCTTTGTAGGTGAATGAGCTCCCTGGAAACCACTTATCTTTACTCTTGTAGAGCAAAGCAGCCACAGACAATACAGAAATGAATGGGCATGCCTGTGTGTTAATAAAACTTTATTCATAGACACTGAAATTTGAATTTCGTATAATGTCCACCTTATAAAAGATCATTCTTTTGATTTTTCTCCCCACCACTTCCATCGCTTTTAGCTTGCAGGGTTGTTCAAAAACAGGCAGCAGGCCAGACTTGTCCGGCAAGCCTTAGTTTGCCAACATTTCACAGAGAGCTTCTTGAAAGCATCTTCAAGTTAGTCTGGTCTTTCTGCATTGCTGTTGCCTTGTTATCCCCAGGCTTGAGGTAAGTCTTGTTACAAATTACACCTGGTCTTAGCAGTGCTCTGAGGCATCGAAAGATGGGCCTGCGGGTCCCACCGGTCAGGAGAGGGCCAGAAGCAGCCCATTACAGACCAGAACCCCAGTTGAGTGGGGGACCCTGGGTCCACAGGGAAGGATTTGCAGCACTTAGGAGCTCTCTTTGGGGACTCCCAGGAATAGGTAGGATGAGGAAGCAAGGAAAGGAGATTTCCTGGGTAAAGGAATAGGAACTTGAACTGTGGCCATGTGGGTGCCTGAGAGAAACAAGGAATCCAGCCCAGACCCTCAGGGACATCCCACTCCTCCCCCACCTTCTCTCATTTTCTTCCATGCCTTGTTCCAAAAGGGATTTGAGGCAGTTTATGAGAAAGCTATAATTCATCATGATGGATTACCAGAAGATAAAAAAGAGACCCCATCCAAGGCTGAGGCTCCTTCAAGACCATAGCCCAAACTGCCCTGCACATGTGATTCAGAGTTTTCTAGAAGCCACCGTGAAAATGAAAATCTGATTACACGGCTGAACTCAGAGTGTCCCCGACAAAAGATGAGCCAATGGCTCAGGTGTCAGAAATGACATCCCCAAAATACCTTCAAGTTGGACACAAGGGTGACTTTGACAAGGCAGTTGTCATTAACCTTGTTAATGTTAATGTCCCGTGCACATTACTCCTTACAATTTAGTCAAGATAACTAATCACAGGATAATAAATAGTAACCCCCACAGTAGGTCATGCGAGTTAATTCTCCAAGGCCTGGCACACCACAGTCCTGGGACGGCACTCCTGCTGGTTTTGTTAATCTACCCGGTGTTAGATTTTAGACCTTCTCTTTTGGCAAGGATGTGGAGAAAGGGAAGCATTCACGCACAGTTGGTGGGAAGGCGAGATGGTACAGCTACTCTGGAGAACAGTACGGAGGCTCCTCAAAAAGTTAAAAATAGAGCTCCCCTATGGCCCAGCAATTGCACTACTAGGGATTTATGTAAAGGATCCAAGAATACAGATTTGAAGGGGCACGTGTACCCCGGTGTTTATAGCAGATTGTCAACAATAGCCAAATGATAGAGCAAGCCTGGATGTCCATCGACTGATGAATGGATAAAGAAGATGTGGTATATACACACACACACACACACACACACACACACACACACACACACAATGGAATACTATGCAGCCATCAAAAAATGAAATCTTGCCATTTGCAACAATGTGAGTGGAGCTAGAGTGTATCATGCTAAGTGAAATGGAGAAAGACAACTACCATATGATCTCACTCATGTGGAATTTAAGAAAGGAAACAGATGAATATATGGGAAGGGGGGCAGAAAAGGAGAGAGGGAAATAAGCCATAAGAGATTCTGAACGACAGAGAACAAACTGAGGGTTGATGGAAAGAGGTGGGTGGGGGGGGGTGGGCTGGGTCGGGGAGGGGCCTTAAGGCGGGCACCTGTTGTGATGAGCACTGGGTGTTGCAGGTAAGTGATGAACCACTGAATTCTACTCTGGAAACCAATATTGTACTATATGTTAACTAACTAAAATTAAAATTAAAAAAAAAAAAAAAAAGATGTTAGACCTTCCAGGGCAAGGGGTCTGCAATCTGATGCCCACAGCCCAATTCAGCCCACAACCTGCTTTTATAAATAAAGTTTTATTGGCACTCACCCATGCCCATTCCTTAATGTATTGTCTGTGGCCGCTTTTGAGCTACAGCAGCGGAATGGGGTAGACGCAACAGATTACACGGCTCCAAAAGCCTAAAATAATTACCATCTGGTTCTTTATAGCATGAGGTTGCAATTCTGGTCCAGAAGAAGGGAAGGGCCACATGCCCTTCAGGTCAGCCCTTCCGTCAAGACTGTTCTCCGCCAAGTTCCCGACAGATGGGGTGCAGCAGTGAGGTTAACATTCTACCTCCTGGCAAGTACCTGGCACGCACTGCTTGACACTGACCGTGATAAATGGAACTGCATGCCTGAGCCAACACTGTGGGTTGACCTTGAGAATCCCGACAAGGACAGTTGCCCGCATAGGAAACCTCTGCTCTGCTGAGAAGTGCCAAGTTTATCCTTAAAAAATAACGCAGCATCGCACTCAGCACAGTTCGACGAGCCCTGTAAAGCTCACATCTGTTTCTCTGAGGATGGCCGCACTAATTTTAGCCCGGAAATCTCTGCAGGTCCACACACCCAGACTCGATGTCTCAACGCAGCCCTGGTAGACAGCTCAGCCCGGAGGTATGTGCTTCCCTGTGAAGGGTCACCGTGTCCTTGAGGCCCTGCCCTTGAGCCCTGCCCGGTCTCAGTTCACTAGCAGCGGCAGGAAGCTGGCTCCTCTCTTCAGATGCCTGCCTCTCTGCTCCTTCCCCTCATCCCTCAGAGCTTCCTCTCAGCCTATCCCCAGGGAAACCTGGGAGGACTGGGGATTTAAGGCCTCCAGGGTAAACCCCACGAATAAGAAATAGAAGTCAGGGGGCGCCTGGGTGGCTCAGTGGTTTAAAGCCTCTGCCTTCGGCTCAGGTCATGATCCCAGGGTCCTGGGATCAAGCCCTGCATTGGGCTCTCTGCTCAGTGGGGAGCCTTCTTCCCCGCCTCTCTCTCTGCCTACTTGTGATCTCTGTCTGTCAAATAAATAAATAAAATCTTTAAAAAAAAAAAAAAGAAATGAAAGTCAGTGGATAAATAGTCCAGCTTGCCCGTACCTCAGTAGAATGATTTCAAGACTGGTCCATGTAATTCTAACGGGGACCCCCAATGGGACTGGGTCCCAGCTGCCCACAGTTTTTGGGTTTTCTCCCTTTCCAGTCACACTCCCCACTCCCTTACCTGTGTTTCCCAGTATCAGCTCCTGGATAAACTACCTCCCTCCAATGTCTGCCTCAGCATCTGTGTTTGGGGGACCCCAACGAGCCATGTGCCCTCCAAAGACAGACTATTTACAAATTCTACAATGAATGCATTACCTCACATGACCTACTCTAGGGGAGTATTTATTAGCCTGTTAAAAGTTGAACAATATCCACCAAAGCTAATAGCACTGGCTTAAAACAAAAAAGTTAAAGTGCTACCCTGATATGTTCTGGAAAGAATTATAGGGAGGGGCCAATTGTCTGTTAAGATCACTTGAAGACCTCAATGACAATACCATGTCTTACATATTGAAAAAAAATAATAATCTTCTCTGAACAATGTCTATAATGGCCCTTGCCATATTGTATTACATTTTCCTGAATAAATCTCTCTCTCCTGCATGTGGTGAGTCATAGGAGGGGACACAGGAGACACCCCTCTTTAATAACTATTAACAGGGTTAACAGTCTTCCAAAATATCAGCCTTCTGAAATGGTCTGTTTGTTCCTCCTGGCGCGTCCAAGGGGGAAAATCTTTATAAATCAAAAAGAGGAAATCAGGCTAAGGTAGCTCTGGGAGCTCCATCAGAGCTGGAATGGCAGTGACGTTGCAGTTTAAGGTATATATTATAAGTCTGACTTCCTTTCTCTGGTAGGTGGACTCAGTAATAACCTCACTGCTTTCCCCTTGAGCATCCATACTCAGCACTGTAAACTTCCAGAACTCTCCCAACCAGCCTCTAGGCTTGGCCAGGTGCCTCGCTTTGGGCAGTGAGATGCTGGCAGACTTGATGCATGTAGAGGCTTGAAAAAGTGGCTGGCATTTCTGCTTGCCTTTGCACCTCTTCCTTGCCATGAGAGCATGCCTGGGCTAGCCTGCTAGAGGACAAAAAATATCTAAAGCCAAGTGTCCCAAGGTTCCAGCCAGCGCCCTCCCAGACCAGCCAACAGGTACAGGAGCAAGCCCAGCCAAGGCCAGGAGAATCATCCACTGACCTGCAGACCCATGAGCTACAGAAGCGCTAATTGTTTGAAGCCACTGGGGGGGGGGGGGGGGGCGGAGGACTATTCGTTACACAGCACTAGCGTGGCAATAAATAACAAATACATCTTCCTTGTCTAAAATCATATTAGAGGGGCGCCTGGGTGGCTCAGTGGGTTAAGCCGCTGCCTTCAGCTCAGGTCATGATCTCAGGGTCCTGGGATCGAGCCCCGCATCAGGCTCTCTGCTCAACAGGGAGTCTGCTTCCCCCTCTCTCTCTGCCGGCCGCTCTGCCTACTTGTGAGCTCTCTCTCTCTGTGTCAAATAAATAAATAAATAAAATCTTAAAAAAAAAAAACAAACAAAAAATAAAATATTAGAGACAGGTTTCCTATGTCGTAGGCTTCGCAATCAAACACTACCACAACCATAGAGTGTGACCAAGTAAACACAGAAAACTAAACCTCCATGAAAACTAAACTTCCACTGACATACCTCTAAAATGGGTCTAACAGTTATCGGAAAGAATCCCAATTCTGGAGCCTCTGAGCCTCCAGGAAACATTGCTGTCCACGTGCTCCCTGCCAGGGCTTAGTCTCCTTTAATCGCTGACTTCACCCACTTAGTCATTTCTGCTCCAAGCGTCTAAGGAGTATTTCCCATATAAAACCTAGATGAACGGAACCAAAGTTCAACACATACACAGACAGCATGTGTCAGATTCAGGTGCAGTATGAGCAGGGTATAAAAGGGGGGTAAAGAAAGACCAAGAGAACACATGAGAAGGAATCCCTAAGTGGGAGGTGACTTGGGACATTTTGCAGAAGAGGTGACAGTGTGAAGATGGTTACGGGACACAGAGGCATCCCAGCCATCCGCCTCTACACAATCACACCTCGGCCGCATGGTCCCAGAGGCATGGGGATATTTTAAGAAGAGGACACTTAGCTATCCCGAAAGTCTTCTGGATCAAGTTGAGAAAGGGAACAAGGAAAATGTTGTGGCATAGAGGGAAGAAGTTTTCTTGGCTTTTCACATTGCTGGCATATCTCTCCCAAGACTCAGTCCCCCTGGACACGGCAGTGAGCCATCCACCAGATGGTGACATGTTCAAGACACAAAGGGCTGTGCAGGTGATGGGACTCACAGACTCTCCTGGAGCCAAGTTTTCAGTGAGACCTCCCTCTTCTCAACCTCTTTGGATTGTCAACGTAGTTTGAAAAATCCACAAATCCCTTTTCTTCCAAGGAAATATTTCCTTCCTACTTCCCCCCAACTGGCCCCTCGCACAAACCTTGCTTCCCTTGATTTTAAACAATGTTTTAGAAATTATAAAAGTGATGATGTTTGTGGAAGGAAAAAACAGAGACTTGGGGAAAAGTACAAAGAAGAAATGAAAACCGCCAGCTGCTTCCACGCCCAACCCAAATCACTGTTACCATTGCGGTGGATTTCCTTCCAGTCCCTTCTAGGCATGGTTGTATGGGACTCTTGCTCCTATATGGTCGTGCTATTTGTATTATTTTGGATCTAGCTCTTGTCCCTTCATATTATAGCTTTCAGATTCAGTTTCACGATCAGGGAGGCTAGCGTGCCATGTGAGGTCACACGAGGCATGCGTCTGAGTTTGTTACATAAAATGTCATCAGAAACATTCTTATGGTCTTTGGTGTCCATCGTAAACAGCTTTTAAATGACAATGGAATAATCTGCAAACAGATACCTCAGATAAGTATGGTTCTATGAACCTCAGAATCTTTACTTGGAAGGGTTTGTAATTAAGGGGATGATAACAACAGGTCTGCTCCCAGGATTGTTACATTGTGAGGACTGAATAGACAATGTATATAAAATGCTACAGTAACACAGAGGAGAACCTCAGTAAAAGTGAACTATTGTGAGTGGGAATGTTCCCATAATTACTGTTAGCCTCGCGCCGCTGCTCTGATATCCCACTGCTAAATTGTTTCCAGAGTTTATACCAAATACAGCTTCCCCTAGATTCTCCTCTGTGGCAACAGCATTGCATGTTATTTTATTTTCTTCTCTGCTGATTAGATGGGGGAAAATGTTATTTTAATTTGCATTTCTTTGGATCCGATGCAGGTTGACCTTTTAAAAGGTGTTTCCCGTAACTTCCATGGTGTGTGTGTGTGTGTGTGTGTGTGTGCTTGGTCAGGGAGCTGTCCATATTCTCCGCCCCATGGAATTCCATGAGGAGGCCTTGGTGCATCTCTACCTCTTCCTGTCTTCGGGCATTCACTAGAAGAGTCCTGAAGGCAGCTCACCTGTCCTTTGTCAGGCGGCCTGGGAAGCCCAGGGGGGCGTCTGCGCTCCTAGAGTTTATGGACAGGAGGATAAAAGGACATTCAATGGCACCTTTGCAGCTTGTCACCTTGGTTGTGGCTGTTCCCAGAGGGGTCTGTCAGGGGTATCTCCCTAGTCTGGGGGATGGAGCAAGGCTGCTGAGTAGGGGATGCTGGCCTGAGAGGTGTTAGAAGGGAGACAGAAGGAAAGGCAGGAGTGCCGAGAGCCCAAAAGACGGAAAACTGGCTGTTTTTGGTAAAGAATAGAGTTTTGTTACTGCAGTCACGGAAGCATGGGTATTGCTACAAAACTTGTAAAAATGCTCCAGATTCTTAGGTAGTTAGGCATCTGAAAGAAATAAACTGGTAATAATAATAATGATAATAATTTTTAAAATCTGGCTCTCTGAGTCGCATGTAACCTCGTGTGTTCTGTCCACACAAAGACAAACGCTCCCAGGGGGCATAGCCCTCGGCTACTTGGATGTCCTTGCTCTGCCTTCTCTCCATCCCTCTGTAACTGTTTCAGTCAAGATAGCATTCCCTTGGCTTCCCAAGTTCCCAGAAATGCAGCTTTCTCCTTCTATGTTACACCTAACAGTCTATTTTAAGATCGCATCCCCTGGCTGGAAACCAGCTCAGCCGGGACTTCTAGGAAGGAGCAGCTATTGGCTGCGGGAAGGCAGGGGCTTTCGGCTCAGCACACCAAGCCAAAATCTCATTTTCTAGCTCAAGACATTCAAGGTATTTTCCCCCAAAATATACAATGCTAATTCCGTGCATTATAAGATTTCAAATAAATAATGCTAGATGTTCCCCACTGTTGACAAGACCCTGGGATAGACCTGTTGACAAGACCCTCCTGAAACCATCCACAAGTCTTCTGGAATGCTTGATTAATGTAAGAAAAGAATCCAAAGGCAAACTCTAACCAGGAAAACAGTGAACAAAGGGAACTGGGTGATAGAAAAGCCATGGGAGCTGGGAGAGAGGTCCCTAACTCTCCTGCCCTGGGTAGCTTCTCTTCCCACATAGACCCAGGCTCATTTATCTGCAAAAGTGCTCTGAAAGTGAAGGGGGAGATGGGAGCCCTCATCCTAAAAATGGTAGTAGTGACCACACTGGGTGATGGAAAAGGAAAGGTCCAGAGCAGAGGGAGGGGCTTGTCCTGGGTCGGATTTAGAACCAAAAGGAGCTTTCTAGGCAAGAAAGTCAAGGTGAGAGACCGTCCCAGCACCCATCCACATGCAGCCACCCCACATCTCACCCCAGCGGTGTTAAGTGACTTTCTCTACTCTTCACACCTTGTGACCTGCCCATTACTGGTTAAACTCCTCAAAGGCAAAAGTCTTGGGGTTGTCCTTAGAATGGGAGACCAAATCAAGTTCGCTCTCCTACCAGCCATGGGCAAGGCACAAATTAAGCGCTAGTCTCATGACCAGCAGCGGAAAGCCTGAATGTTTTCGGGTAACCACCTAATGGTGGAGTGAAAGTTGATTAGTGAGTTGAATGGGAGAAGGGCTTCCTGTCCCCATTTGCTCAGTGCACTCCTTACACGGCATAATCAATGAGTCCAAAGGACATTTCCAGCCGCAAATACACGACGGTACTAAAAGCTCAGAGGCATGGGGAGGAAACAAGAACATTGCCCCGCCTGCCAAGAGCTCCCTGTTTACTTAAAGATGTGTCTGCAACTGTCTCCTTAATAAGTCGATGTCGGTGGGGGGACCAGAGTGGGGCGGGGGCTAGATTAGAAGAAACACAACAACCAAATACCACAAAGGAAACTTCCTGGGTCCCTGGTTTTAAGAGAAAAAAAAAAAAAAAGACAAGAAACATATTGTGTGAACAACGAGAAATTTTAATCTTAGGTGATCTTGGGGGGTTCTTGTTACTTTTCATTGGATGTGATGGATGACAGGTGTGTGGTTTAATGAGATAAAGTGGTTTTTGTTGGAGACGAATGCCGGAGAAGCATTCAGGGGTGAAGGGCCATGATGTCTGTAAGTCGCCTTTAAGTGGCTTTCAGCGGTTGGGGCAAAAATAGATATATTGAATCTGGAGATCAACAGATTCCATAGATAGATGACAAAACAGGTAAGGCGAAATGCTAACAATTGCTAAATCCAGCTGGTAGATACACGGAGCTCAACTTCCAATGTTTTATAATAAAAAAGTGTTATCTGACTCGCAGATTGACATATTTTGGGGGTTTTTTTTTTAAAGATTTTGTTTATTTGACAGACAGAGATCACAAGTAGGCAGAGAGGCAGGCAGAGAGAGAGGGGGAAGTAGGCTCTCCGCTGCGCAGAGAGCCCGATGTGGGCCTCCATCCCAGGACCCCGAGATCATGACCTGAGCTGGAGGCAGAGGTTCTAATCCACTGAGCCACCCAGGCACGCCTCGACATATGTATTTTTATACGTGCTTACACACACACACACACACACGTGTGTGTGTGTGTGTGTGTGTACACATCTATATGTATGTATCCATCACACACAGATAAATAAAATATATATATTTTATATGTACATACATACACACATATATATTTATATAAAATTCTGTGTCCTACAAGGAAAACTACAGATAACATCTAGCCTGAGACTTACCAGGGCTCATGCTATCCAAGGGCTAAGGTCACAATGTGAGCCAATCTGTCTGATTTCTCTTCTCAGGGAAACAAAGGTCTATTGTTCAAGGTGTATCATAGCAACTGTGATCAGTGCTTTATTGTTTTTAAGCATTTCCACACACGTTCTATCATTTAGATCAGGGGCTGGCCAATTTTTTTCTGTAAAGGGGCAGATAGTAAATGGCTCTGTGGGACAGTCTGTGTCACAATGATTCAACTGTGTCCTTGCAGTGTGAGAGCCGTGACAGGTTATGTGACAATGAAACTGCACCCACAAAACGGGGGTGGGGGGCAGGCTGGATTTGGCCCAAGAATCACCCCTGGTCAACCCCTGATGTAGATCCTCTCAGTGATGGATAGGTACTATTTGTAAACCCCATTTGACAGATGTGGAAACCAAGGCTTGACAAGGTTCAATCGGTTAACAAGTAGTAAAATCAGCAATAAACCCAGATGCTCAGATCCCAACCCTCATGTTCTGTTTCTACCTATCACATTTCCACATCTGTGTCTTAAAAGTAAAAGATGAAAGACAGAGTAGGGGGAAAAAAAAAAAGGAAACCCTCTGCGAACAGGATCTCATTTGTTCTCAGTGACTTCCCTTTCCGAGGGAGACCAGGGGCTCCAGGTATGGAAGAAATGGAAGAAAGGGCTAGACACACTTTTCTCTAGGGCCACAGCTCTGGAAGGGTGAAGAAGACAGTCTGTTGAAAAATGTCCACCGAGGAAAAGAGACAGCCTCATGATGAAAAAGCTCAATGCATGAGCATCTGACTTCAAAACTGGTGTAAGAATTTGCCTTGAACTTGACATCTCAACATTTTAGTTAAGCTATGTATTTTGAAATAATTGTAGATTTGCATGTATTAGAACTCAAGCAGAGACATCTCGTGCCCTTTATCCAGTGCCTCCTACCGTCATTTCTTGCAAAGCAATAGTACCATGTCATAACCACAACATTGACATTGAGGCAGTCAACACACAGAATCTTTCCAACGTCCAAGGACCGCGTGCTCACCACTCTGTCCTCCCACCCCTCTCCCCTCCTCCACCTCGGGGAACCACCAGCCTCTTCTCCATCTCTGTAACTTCACCCCTGCAGTCACGTTCCATAGATGGAATCACACGGTGTGCAGACTCAGCGTCATTCTCTGGTGCCCCAGACGGATGGCTGTAGTATTACTGTGTGTTCCTTCTTATTGATGGGAAATATTTCAGGTTCTGCGTGGAGCCCCTCCCAAGCCACTTGTGACACCACCTCGTTATCAGCCTCCTTACTGATAACTTTCTCTGCATCGTCTCCCCACACCACCACCCACCCCCCGCCACATAAAAGCAGCAACATTGCCAACACTACCTTCTCCCTTCTCCTGGGTGGACTGCCATGGGCGATCCCTCTCTCTTCTCTTCAACCGCTCCCATCCCACCGAGAACATCCTCAAATCTTCTCTATCCAGAAATCACATCTCTTGACCCCGATCTCCCATCAAGCTAATAGTCTGGCACAGAATATCTCCAGAAGGGCAATAAAAACAGGGATGCACTGATTGCCTCTGGAAAGGGTTTAGAGACTGGGGACAGGGGAGAGGCAGAGAATGACTCTGTGCTATATTGGGGGGAAATGATTACTTCCTTGACGGTGTATCTATTCAAAGCATAGCATCCCACACTCCCTGCCCTGCACTGCTAAGCAGCCCCCCTGGGAGATACTTTCTTTAAAAAATATGATTTTGGGGGAGCTGCCTGGGTGGATCAGTCAGTTAAGCATCTGCCTTTGGCTCAGGTCAGGATCTCAGGGTCCTGGGATGGAGCCTTGTGTCAGGCTCCCTGCTCAGCAGGGAGCTTGCTTCTCCCTCTCCCTTCACTCCTCCCCCTGCTCATACTCTTTCTCTCTCTCAAATAAATAAAAATCTTTAAAAATGTGTGATTTTTTTTCATGTGCTACATACTGTTCTCTTAACTGGGCCCTAGTTTATTTGATCAAATCCCAGGTGTTCGATGTTTTCTCCTTTCCCAAATTGTTGACACCAAGAAGAATGTCCTAACCACTGTCTTTGCACGCAGATCACTGACCGCATCTCTGAGAGTGACCCACGGGACAGATTTCTCAAAGTGAACTCCGGGATCAAGGAGCCCCCACCTCTGGCCCCAAGTGCTCCCTGTAGAAAACAGGAACCTGTATAAGGTATGAACGTAGAGGCAAAGGGTGCCCTTCCCCACACCACTCCCAGCTTAGCATGTTTCCAATCCTTCCCCATCATTAAGTCAAAACATGTTGCCTCCTGCTGCTCACTTACGTTTCTTTGATTACTGCTGAGGTTGACAACGTGTTCAATTTTTTATTTGCAATTACTTATGGTCCAATTACATTTTCTCTTCCCTGAATCGTTGGCCCAGAGTCTTTGCTCATTCTTCTTTTAGGATCCTCATTTCATTCTTACTAGTTCGCGGGAGTATGCTGTGCCTTTCAGGGTACGGCTATGTTTGGACCAAGTATTTATTTTCATAGTTCATCTTTGGCTTTTCATTGACCAGAGGAAAAAATTATATTTGTGTGGAAATTAACATCTTTTTTTTAAAAAGATTTTATTTATTTATTTGACAGAGATCACAAGTAGGCAGAGAGGCAGGCAGAGAGAGAGGGAGAAAGCAGGCTCCCTGCTGAGCAGTGAGCCCGATGCGGGGCTCGATCCCAGGACTCTGGGATCATGACCTGAGCCGAAGGCAGAGGCTTTAACCCACTGAGCCACCCAGGCGCCCCGGAAATTAACATCTTTTAAGTGGTCGATTTATGAATTTCTTTCCTCAGGGATTTTTTTTCTATTGTTTTTATACTTGGAGAGAAAGAACTTATCCAGAGAGCACCAAAGCAGCAGCAACCATAAACTCTTCTTAATTCATCCATGACTTACTCATAGATAACTTCACGTTACGTATTTCCCCCATGCAACTGAAATTTATTTGGAATACAGGATGAACTGAGACTCTAGACTGATTTTTTTAAAAGATTTTATTTTTTTATTTATTTGACACAGAGAGAGCAATCACAAGTAGGCAGAGAGGGAAGCAGAGAGACAGGGGGAAGCAGGCTCCCCGCTGAGCAGAGAGCCCGATGCAGGGCTCGATCCCAGGACCCTGAGACCATGACACGAGCTGAAGGCAGAGGCTTAACCCACTGAGCCACCCAGGTGCCCCATGAATTTTTTTTAAAGACTCAAATTTTGCCCCCAGATGATTCATTAGCTACTTACTAACCCAGATATCCCTCCCATCATATAGGGTGCTTCTTCTCATGTGATTAAGCATATCAAGTTTATATTGAGAATTCATTTTTGAGCTCTCTGTTCTGTCCCTTGATCTGCTAGTTTATTCTTGACTTAATGCCGTGTTTAATCATTATCGCTTTTTAACACATGCCCTGCTGGGTAGGGTAAGTCCCCTCCATGACTCACTCTTGTTATTCAGAAATCCCTGGTCACTCTTTCTGGTTTATTCTTCCTCCTCAGGTTCATCAGGTTTCGTCAAGCTCCTCAAGTTCTCACAGGATGGTCAGTTCCATGCCCTCTACCTCTGCAACCTCTTTTCTGTCCATGCACTGACTTTTGTTTCCACTGTACCGTCCCCGGGCATTGCTCTCCCGGTAAACACTTGATTTTTCTCCCGGTGAACTTAGGAGTTGGTGCGCACAGGACATCCGAGGCCCTTGGTGAGGCAGTGAGCGGGTCCTTACAGAAGAACAGGTTAAACTCAGGCTACACAGTCCGTACTCTCTTCACACCAACGTGGCAAACTCTATCATTGCTCTGAAATGTCTGTGGTCCCTCCCTGAGGGAGGACTGTACTCTCTTGCCCCGTTGAGGACAGCCTTGGCCACATGACTCGCTTTGGCCAACGGTCTACATGTCAAAGCGGTATGTGTCACTTGCTGAACTAACTCAATTAACCAACCCCCCAAAAAGAATGCCATCTCCCACTCTTCGTACTCTGGGTGTGCTGGTGACTGTGACCAGCTGGGTTTCCAGTAGCGGCCATTGTCAATGGGTCACCCACCCACGAATCAGGCACAAGTCTCTTGAGGGCAGACTGTGGCTACGTCGCCTTAGTATTCCTCCTGGTGCGTCTGCTCGAACTCACACATGGCAGGCATTAAACATACTGTCAACATATTTATCTGTGGAATCGAGGAAGGCAAACATACCACCGGTTTGAACCATAAAGCAGAAGTCGGGACATCCTTTTTCCATTCCCTCTCTCTCAGGCCACCCTGAGACCAATTCTAATGCTAAAAATAATCACAATGCTTTGTGAAGGGGAAATTTCCATTTGCCTATAAAACCCCATCATTGACATTTATACCTAGGTTCCATTTCTATTCACAATTCATTATATTTTTCCACTCCTGACTCCCAGCGAATGGAAAACGGATTGTAAAAACTAGGCCAGTGTCTTACAGGAAACGTCTTCATCCCAGAAAAAAACAGAGAGGGACTCTTCAGAGGAAGTGGGTAACACTTCTCCTGCTGTTGAAGAGTCAAGGACCCGTGCTCTGAATGGGCCGTACTTGACTGCCCCCTTGCGACGTGCTCCGGAATGATAATGTCACCGGCCTTGGAGACAGAGACATAAAGGCTTTGAAGAAACAGCCTTCACAGGAAATGTCTCCCGAAGTTGTCTGCACAGGAAATATGGACAAAGGGAGAGAGGACGCAAAAGAAAGTGGACAGATCTGTTTTATTTTCGACGGACGCGTCACGGGAACATTTTCCGTCATATATCCTGGGTCGTCGTGGGCAGTGGGGTGCTCTCCCTCCTTTCCTTCCGCTGTAACCTGCCTTTGTTTTTCGGAGAGGAGGGTTTTCACTCGCGGCTACATTCTTCGTGCAAGCTCTGCCTTTACTCGCCCCTCCAAGCCGAAGACTTGTCTCCCCTGGGCCTCCTGGAGCTGGGGACAGTGACTTTCAGGGCTGGGAGGGAAAAATCCATAAGTGTAAAGGGTTCTGGAGGGCAGGCATCCTGGCAATGTCTCCTCTCCTATTTCAGATCTTGTGTTAAGGCTTCTCAGTGAGAAAGCAAGAGGGCAGAATGCACTTCGTGAATGGGCTCCCAGCCAGAGACGGGGGAGGGCATCTCGGATCTGAGGTGCGCTTCCTAACCCGGAGTCCGGTATTTACCGTATTTACATGATGCCGGCCCTCTCAGAGCATTGGTGGGGGGGGGGCGGTTTGCAGGGCTCCTGACACTGGGAGGGGACCTGGGGGGGGCCACCCACATGCATTTCTCTGCTGTCCCGTCTGTCTGCTTCCCTCCGTCCCCACATGTCATCTGCTCCTGCCCCATCAGTAAAGTAGCGCAAATATTTTCCCACTTGAAAAGAACCTGAGTCTATGGGAGGCCAGTCATATGCCAAAGCCTACTCATCCCATCACAGCGGGACTGGGATTCAGCCCTCCCCGTGTGTCTATTTGGTCTTCATCCCTGTGGCTGGCACAGAGCTTCTGAAACCCTTGGAATTTCCTACATGATGAGCGCCCTAAAGGTGACTTTTGTTATGTTAATGAGGCAACTTTCGGAAAGAACGTGAGGCTGGGGCTGGTTGCCAGGGGAAGCCGCCCTGTGATTGGAAGTTTGGAATTGCCAGTCCCCCCGTCCCAAACCTCCAGGGAGCGGGGGATGCTGAAGGGTGAATCCACGGAGTCAATCATGCCCGTGTAATGAAGCCTCCAGAAAAACCCAGAAGGTTGGCGTTCGGGGTTGGGATAGCCCCCAGGTTGGTGAACACACAAAGAGGTAGGGAGAGTGGGTGCCCAGAGAGCATGGAAGGGCCGCGCCCCTTGCCGGGTGCTGCCCCCAAGTGATAGCCAATGCAATAAATCCATGATTCAGTGAGAAAAGTGTTCTCTGAGAGCTGTGAGCTGCTGTAGCAAATTACTCAAATCCAGTGAGGGGACCATTGGAATCTCCAATCCATAGCCAGGGGCCCAGATCACAGTGACAGTCTGGCCTTGTGACTGGTCTCTGCAGCAGGGGATGGCAGTCTTGTGGGGCAGACCCCTTGACGCATGGTTCCTGGTGCTCTCTCCCGGTAGACAGTGCCAGAATCAAGTTCAACGGCAGGACCCCCAGCCGGTATCTTTACCCACCGTGCATGATTCTTCTCGGGGCCAGATACAAGCCACCCTCCCCAAATCGGGATTTGGGGATTAGCGAGGAGGAAGAAAGAATGGCTTTGACCGGGGAGAGGGTTTGGGCTCTCACATGGTGTCAGGGATCAGAGCTCACACAGTTTTCTGGGGACGCTCCGCTGGCGTCCCGGGGAATGATGGAAGGGTGTTCAGGTGACCTCCTGGCTCTTCAGAGGAGGCCTTCGCTGGCGGGGATGAAAGGGATGAGGCCAAGGGCTCGTTCGGAAATCACATGAAAGGTCCGCGTGACCACACCGGGAAAGAACCAGAAAGAACGGGAATGGCAGGCAGTCTGGCTCGGATGACCCTTTGACCTCACACAAGCTTCTAAAGCAGAAGATGAAGAGAAGAGATTTTTCAAAGGAAAAGCGATTCAGGTGCGAGCTGGCGATGACACTCATTTCACACAGCTCGTCTCCGGGGCAGCCGGCCCCCTGCACATGTTAGCACGCGGAGCAGACCAGGTCTCTGCCTGAGGCCTTCACGTTCGCTCTGTCGCTCCCGCAAAGGAAGGTGGGGGTTGCACACGGCCACCGGTGGGGAATGGAAACACACAGACAGGACTTTTCTGCCTATTGACATCCTCTGGGGGACCCTGGTCTACAGAGAAATAATAACTTCCATTTTGGAAACCAGCCAGTCTGCTCTTGTGTTCACCAACTTCCCCGGGTCCAGATCCCGAGGTGGGTACACCGCCTCCCTGCTCGTAAAATGCCGACTCAGCGAAATCTCTGAGCTCTCATTTCCTGCCTCTGGAAAGCAGGAGAGAACGCATCCCCTCCCGCCCACCCTCCTGAGAGTAAGTGAGGCCGTGCTCGCCACTGGCCGAGGGCTATGCTGGGCTGCAGCCTGAAGGCGTGCATTACAGCTGGACGCTGTCAGATCACTGTCCCTGTCCCCCCAGTGGCCAAACAAGGGCTTCCTTAAAGGGAAGTTCGAGCGCACACCTCCACCATCGCTGTGTCTGTGTGTCTATGTGATTGTGTATCTGTGTCTGTGCATGTGTGTGTGTGTGTGTGTGTGTGTGTGTGGACATACACAACACATGAGCTGGTGTGGTATATATCGTGCTCCCTAAAAATACTTTACAGATTAAGATTTCATAATAACGTGATGCAAAATACAGCAACAGGAGTCTGTGTGTCCTCCTGCTCCCTTCCACTGACTGTCTGGCCTCCAGTCCACTCTGAAGACAGCCGCTCTAGGACACAGACACCCCCGTACGTATTGCTTGTCTTGGAATGCCCCTGCCTCTCTTGTCTGGGCTGAGCTGGTTTCCTCTGGACCACAGGAGCGACAGGGCTAGGAGAGGGGACACAGTGAAGGGGCGCTTATCCCGTCCTTGTGTTGGGTTGTCCAACACTGGAGATCCACCAGGGAAGCCACATCACGTCCATGTTCACTACATAAATCCACAAAAATCCATGACATAAATTCAGTCCTACTGGGAAGGAGCCACTAGGAGATAAGGTCCTCCAAATGCTAACAGGAGAGAAATGGGACACCTGGAAAGAGCTGCTCCATACTGCCCCACAGTTATATCCTCTCCCATGTGCTGAGAATCCTCCAGGAGCGATCAGCTCCAGGACGACATGGGAAAGGTTGCACGCTCTGCCTCCCCTTCAGGCTCGGACACAACTTCCACCCTGGAGGTTACCAACAGAGACCAGCTTGTCTCCTCTGGAGCTCCTCAGGCCCAGGGACTCACCCAGCACCTGTGGCCCTTTCCAGCACAATGTTTTATCATTGCACACAGCGCCACGCTCATCACCGCCAGACGTCGAGCCCCAGCCAGAGTGGCGATTTTGCTCGTTTCTCTTTGCACAGAACCTGCAGCAGGGCCTGGCTTCACATGTTGGTGGGACTCACTCAGCTCTTCTCCTAACAGGTGAGTTCCCTCGAGGGCAGAATCTGCTGCCTCCACCCTGCAAACCCCACATTTGCTCACAACCGATTCCACTGCTCCTTCGAGACGTCAATCAGCCAGCCTTGCCTTTGAATTGATTGAGGCTAAATGTGTTTATAAAAAAAACTTAAGTCAATGAAAAGGTGTTACTTTGTTACTAGTTACCAATGATCATGATGTGTCTTACCTCGGACACAACTAGTTAGGGAAAACCACTGACGGACCACGACTGCAACTCCCAGCTGAATCCAAGTTCCCTCCCAGGAAAATGAGCCTACAATTTCCTGCTCCACCAGGAGCCAGCAAAATCTGGTGAGTGGCATTCACCTTCATTTTTTATTCCAATCCCCCCAAGAAACTCTCCTGGGGGTGAAGACGTTTTCCAAAGAGAGGTTAAGGTCACTCTATCCTACCGCAGACACACTCAATGCCGAACCATGGGGCCCCTGAGTTGCAGCACGGAGAAGCAGACCTTAGCTGATCGCCTGTGACCGTGAGCTCCAGGGCCGAGCTAGCCAGCCTGTTTCTGAGCTCATTCTATCTCTGCAAGGATTGTGTTGAAGACAGAACTTCTTTCCTTGACCTGTTTCTAACATCTGGGGGCTTGTATATAAGGGAGAAATGGATTTTAAAGGTTGGACCATCCCATAGAAGAGAAGCATGAAAAGTCTTCTGAATTTTCTTGAAGTAAGCACTGTCAACTCATTTGAACCACGTGATACCAGGAGTTTAGGGACACACCGGAACTTCATGGGCAAGTGGGGAAAGTGATTTCTCTTTTAATTCACGACGCAGAGTCAGCTGGGCTGGACTTCCAGTTTACCCAAGCAAACCTGGGTCAAAGACAGTGTCAGCCAGGAGGAGCGTGGCTGGTGACTGAGTGGGTGCCAGGCCCCTGTTCACCAGACCTTGTTAGTTTGCACCATTCTCAGCTCCCTTATATAACGAGACAAACGGAAGGCAAGGAGCTACAAGGAGAAGATGCTAGATTCGAGGTCCTGTACGTATGCTTAACTATCCCGTGGTAATGAAAAGGGAATTTAAGAAAGAATGGGAAAAGAAGAAAAATATAAATTTATAAAACTATAAACATTATAAAAAGAAAAATATAAATCTTATGAAATGTAAATTATAAAAATATAAATACAACTTGACAAAAATACAAGTTTAAAGCTCCGTGTTTAAGTAAATCAGCATGTGTGTAGGCAATCAGCCTTCTAACTGAGAGCCGGGTTGCAACCTAGGATACCACCTTATTTCGACGGACCGAGACCACTTCATGTTTTCATTTTATTTTATAAATCTATGTTGACCCACTCCTCCCGTCTCTTTCAGCAAAAGTAAAAACAAAAGAACACTTAGGCCCTTTCTTTATCTGCCACTTCATTTACTGATATAAATCACACAAACTTTTCCCATTGACTTATAATTTTGGCAAAACTTTGTATTGGTATAAACATGATGTAGGGTTTCATTGACCCATGTCCCCATGATCATGCTCCCATTTAAATAATCGGAATACGTTCCACCTGATGCATTGAAGTCCGCCTTTAGGACAGACCCGGCCAAAGTGTGAGGCAGTGTGAGTCTCCTCTCCCAAAATCTTCTGCACCAGGTCCGGCTGGAGTACCAACCCTGCTGGTCAGTTCAGCGAGAATCCCCCATCCCTGAAACCCCATCACCTTGTCCTGCCTTCAGCAAGAGTTGGCTGAGCAAGAATCCTTCCCATCCACTAGCCCTCCTCACCACTGACTATAAATCACCGGCTGCCCTTGCTGTATTCTGAGTCGTCTGACCTGTCACCCTCCTACCGCGATAGTCCTGAAGCCTATCGAAACAGCCCTGAATAAAGTCTTCCTTACCATTTTAACAAGTGTCAAAATAATTTATTCTCTTTTTTTCCCTTACTTTTTAAAGGAACCTCTATGCCACCCCCCCTGTGGGGCTCGAACTCACAACCCAAGATCAGAAGTCGCACGCTCCACCGACTGAGCTGGCTTGGAGCCCCCAAATAAATTATTCTTTGACAAGCTAAACATCTCACCACTGACCTAACTTGAAAAGCATTGGAGTAAAAGAGTATTCACAGAATGACCTCAAAATCCATTATTCAAAAGGAAGTGTTCTGAGAGCATTCCAGAACGTGCCTTCTTTCTCTCGTCTCCCGGGCAGTCTTGTCTACTCCGTGGCATTCGCAATAATGACTATGCTCCCAGCTTCCGAGTTCCCACCACATCCCCTCCAGCCTCTCTAAGCAAATCCTATGTTCCAGAACAGATCCTATGTTCCAGTAACTTCTGGCCCCTTCTCCTTTGCTTTTGACATCAACATCCTTCTGGGATGTACCGATGCTAGCTCGCACCCCCTTGGGTGTCTACACCACTCCTCTTGGCTTCAAGCACGACTGCTATCGTTGCTTAATCTTCTCTACCAGGTCATGAGAATCCCAAGCTGTGAAAACGTTGCATTTCTTTGCCGCCCACGATGGATTCAATGCTGTGGGCATTCAGCAGATAGTCACTGAACGATTGAACAAATGTCACCACTCAGTTCAATAGAACGGAGAGCAATGAGGGGAAATCTTAAAAGATTTATTTTCTGGAGGAAGGTTGGATCCTGACCTCACCTGAGCCAGGCAAATTTAAATCATGCCAAGCGAACAAGTGCCCCCTTGTGGCCATGGCTGGCAGTGCATCACTCCCAACAAAGGCGGCCAGTTCTGGGGTTTGAACGTTGGAAATGAGGGAGTTTACCTGTTCCCATAATCCGGACAGAATATTTACAAACCTGCGCCTCCTGCACTTCCTGTTTCGGTCGTCGGCATCACCCTGCGTTTGTCTCCAAATTTAAGAATCTAGATGTCGCTCACCCATATCCTATCAGCCACAGTCTGGGGTCTTCTACCTCTTACATCTCTCTCTCCACTCCATTAACCTGTGCTCCACACTTGTCTCCTCTGTAAAATGGGCACGATAACATCTCCTCCCTGAGTTGCAGGCAGGACTGCGTCTTGTGTTATCGCGCCTGCCCCTCCTGGGATATGCAAACGGATTCATTGCTCTGCCCGCAGCTCTGCACTTAGGCCCCCTCCCTAACTCTTCAAACACTTCAAACCCCAGCAATACTGAGTTACTTACGGTTCCCCAAACACACGCTGTGGGTCCACGCTTCAGTTCTTCACGCAAAGCAGCAGCTCTCAGAGTATGGTCCCTAAGGCAACAGCGTCAGCCTCAGCATCCCCTGGGAACTTGACAGAGACAAAGATTCTCAGGCCCCGCCCTGCACGCACTGAATCAGAAACTTGGGGTTGGGCTCAGTGATCTGGGTGCTCTCAACCCCGCTGAGGGCACCCTTAATTTTGAGAACTACAGGTGTATACCACATCCTCTGCTGGGAGAGTGCTTTCTCACTACACCTGTGAGTCTCGGCACCGGTGAACTCCTCTGCATCTCTCAAAGCCCTTTTATAAGGAACCTGGCCTGGCCTCATGGCCCTGGATAGGGTTACTCATGTTCACCTCTGCGTGAACCTCATGCTCACCTCTGTATCTTGATCACACATTATAGGTGTTCTTATGACACTGTGCTATAATTATTTGTTTAGGAGTCTCTCCCAATAGGTAAAAGTACGTAGCAAGGAGCATCTCTGGTCACATCCCCTCTATTTTCAGCCCCCGGCAAGGTGGCTTTCACTTAAGAAGACACTCAATGAAACTTCACGTACTTGAGCTGACTGGCGGCTTAGTTGGTTGCCAAGAGGAAGGATATAATTCTCTAATTGGTGGAGCCCTGGTTTCAGATCTAGGATATCTGGTACTATTCTCTTTACACATAACTTTACAGTTTTTTTTATTTGCAAATCATATATACCCATCTCTCCATTTCCTCTATAGGAAGTGAAGCATTGACAAGGTTCTGAGACCTTTATATTTCCCAGATGAATTTTCTGTCTTTCTAGGCTGTGATTTCCTCCCCAAGACTGTAGCACTTGGTCTTTGAGTCAATTCAACAAATGATGGGTAACATACCGGTGGAGAAAGCTGGCCCTGGAGACAGGCCAATGTGCTTTCTGCAGGAAGTGCTTCTTGTTATTTACTAGAAGTGAGTCCTTGGCCAGGTTCACGTCCCTGATAATGACAGCTAGTACTGACTGCATGCCCCCCTCTGTGCAAGGTCCTTTACTAAGCATCATCTCTTTTCAGCTTTATGATAAACACAGAAGTACAAATATCATGCCCATTTCACAGATGAGGCATCTGAGGCACAGAGAGGTCAAGCACCTTGCTCAAAGTCACACAGCTAGTAAACAGGGGATTGGGATCAAAGCCAAGCAAAAGGCCTTCAAAATCTATTCCTAGTATGACTTTTTTTTTCTGACTCTGCATCCTAAATATCCTTCCAAGATGCCCCCTTCTGTTTTTGTCCCCCCTTTTGTTTTCATTGTGATTAAATATATATAACAAAACTTGCCACGTTAACCATTTTAAAGCATACGGTGCATGAAGTCCATTCACACAGATGGGCACCTGCCACCACCATCGTCTCCAGAACTTTTTCTTCCCAAACAGAAACTCCGCCCCATTAAACACGAACCCCTCATTCCCCCCATCCCCTACACCCTGGCAACCGCCATACTCTATTTTATCTACGAACATGACCACCCAAGGTCCCACATGTAAGTGAAATCATACAGTATTTGTCCTCCTGTGACCAGCTTATTACCCTTGGCATGATCTCCTCAAGGTTCATCCATATTGTACTGCATGTCCAAATGCCCCCTCCTTTTTCAAGGCTGAGTAATAGTCCACCATGTGGTTAGACCACATGTTGCTTATCTGTTCATCCACTGATGGACACTTGGGTTGTTTCCACCTTTTGGCTACTTTTGGCCAATGCTAGGAACATGGTGTATAGCGTCTGTTAGAGTCCCTGCTTTCAACTCTTTGGGGTATGTACTCAGAACTGGGATTGCTGCATCGAACAGTGATTTCAGGATACCTGGGTTTGGGGTTAGTTTTGCCCCCTCTTTTCAGTACCCTGTGTATAACGCAGAAATAGACTATATTTTCCCCCCTCTGAATAGCTATCGCCATTACAATAAGTATGTGAAGATGGAGATCTCAAATTCTAAAATATAAAGGTAGTTGATAAGTTCCACCTATCGTTGCCTCAAGAGGAGGAGAAGGAACTTTTCAACCACTCTTAAGTTCGTTCGTAAGTGGGTCTGGTCTGTAGGCTACAATCTGCACTCCTAGGCTGTTAAAGACCTTCCCTTTCTAGCATTCTTATATGTAGTGGAACGCTCTTTCGTCAGAAAATGGTCTTTAATGACCCCCACAGGAAAGAAAAGGGGAGAGAATATTAATCTGCTGATGCACGTGCTTGGGAATTTTGGAGCCCCAAAGAACTGTGTTGTCCATAGGCTGTTTTATCAGAGATGACACCCGGCACACTCTACCACGCATTGTCTAGAGTTTTTTTAAAAAACACTGTCATTTAGGGGCGCCTGGGTGGCTCAGTGGGTTAAGCCGCTGCCTTCGGCTCAGGTCATGATCCCAGGTCCTGGGTTCGAGCCCCACATCGGGCTTTCTGCTCAGCAGGGAGCCTGCTTCCTCCTCTCTCTCTGCCTGCCTCTCTGCCTACTTGTGATTTCTCTCTGTCAAATAAATAAATAAAAAATCTTTAAAAAAAAAAAAAACAAAACACTGTCATTTGTCGTATGATTTATGTGCAATGGTCTGAGCCCTTGGAAAGAAATTATTTCATCAATCCATAGCACAAATGAAGTAATGGTTTGTAACTTAAAGATGGATATACCGGACGATCAATTTTCATCTTATATCATCCCAAAGAAATGGCTGATAAAATCACATTGTGATTTCTTTTTTTTTTTTTTTAAGATTTTATTTATTTATTTGAGAGAGAATGAGTGAGAGAGAGCATGAGAGAGGAGAAGGTCAGAGGGAGAAGCAGACTCCCCAAGGAGCTGGGAGCCCGATGTGGGACTCGATCCTGAAGTCCAGGATCATAACCTGAGCCGAAGGCAGTCGCTCAACCAACTGAGCCACCCAGGTGCCCCCACATTGTGATTTCTTAATATAATACTACCTCTTGCAAAAAAAATTATTAGTTATATTTTATTAAGCATTATTCATTAATTCTAGTTTTTTCAGCTTTTGAATGAGTGATTCTTAATTAATTACTTCTTTTTATCTTCTGAATGAGTGATCAGTTAAAGCCTATAGTTGAAAGAACTTAGAATTCACGGAGAATTGGAAAATAAATCAAACAAAGTAAATGCATGTAAAGCATGAGATTCAACATTTAAATTAGATAAGGAAGGCATGAAGTAGAGAGGGAATGGGTGAAAACTTGGCACTGTGATGAGTTTTATAAGACACCCACAGCGGTTGCTTTCACAGCATTTATGATGAGCCAGAAAAATGCTTTACAGGCACACACACACAAAAATCTCCTAAAAGCAATTCAGAGGAGCGCTCGCCTGAGTGACTCAGTCAGTTAGGCGTCTGCCTTCGGCTCAGGTCCTGATCCCAGGCTCCTGGAATCATGCTCCATTAAGGGCTCCCTGCTCAGTGGGGAGTCTGCTTCTCTCTCTGCTCCTCCCCCGACTCCTGCTCTCTCTTTCTCTCTCTCTCTCCCTCAAAATAAATACATAAATAAAATCTTTTAAAATCAGTTTGGAGAGCAAGTGAACAGCTTCTGAATCCTCATAAGGGAAAAAAAAATGTTTAGAAATTTGCACGGAGGTTGGGGACTGGGATGGAGGCTAGCCCTACACACACACACACACACACACACACACACACACACACACACACACACACACACAACTAGAGGGAGCAAATCCACGCGTCTCAAGCTTCACCTTCCAAAGGAAAATGAGGCCAGATTAGGAGCCTCCCAATAACCAAGGAATTAATTTTTAGCCTCTTGGGCGATGTGACATAGAACTGTCAGGTTTTTGATGTTCCGTGTCCCTACGTAAAATAACTTTGGTATTTAACTCTGCCACACTAATAAACTGTGCCTCGGGGATTTTGTATTACTTAGTTTTGTTTTAAAAATGCGTATCAACTCTAATAAAGGTGACAGCAACACTCTTCCAGTAAAAACGGAATCACAGCGTAAACTATTCTTCCATCTTAAAGGGTTTTTTTGGTTTTGTTTTGTAACAGAAAAACAAACAGCTCTCACTATTTTATGGTCTATGTGGAGAACATAAACACTTCTGTGTATGATTAATATTCTACCCAACCCCCAAGAGTGAATCAGCAACTTCTAGATTCCTGTTCTTCATGAAGGGGGAAAAAAAAAATGAACCCTAGGTGGGTTTTCCCCCTACATTATTGGCTCTCGCCCAACCACACGTAACTTGCCTTTGCTCAAGGAATGTAAGCTAATTTAATTATACCCTTCAAAACAAAATCACGAAGGCAAATAAAATATAATTAATTCCAAAGCAACGTATCTATCTCGTTATTCCACGCTCATGGGGATTATTCAAGCCATCGCTTTGCTCAGTATTAAAAGTACATATTAAAATTGAGTATTAAAATTGTGTCACAACACAGAAGCAAGGATGAGAGGGACTGGTGGCCTTTGGGGAACTTGCAAGCTATTCTATGCATAATGAGAGTGTGAGAAAATGAGCAGAGAAGAGATGCTCCTTGGTGTTGAGCTGTTGGCGAGAAGCACAAGCCGTGTTGCCATTGCCGTCCCTGATGGCCTCTCAAATCTTCAAGGATTTCCTGCCCTGAGCACGTGAGGTCGACAACAGTCTGTATCTCCCAGACATCCTGCAGCCCAAGGGTCTCTTAAGGGTCTTCATTAGTACTTACACTGAGACGGAGAAGAGCTATTCACATGCCCTCCTGCCACTCACTCCGGGGAAGGGCAAACAACGTGGCCAACGTGAAAAGCCAGAGCACCGACAGAATCAGAAAGAGACCTGAAGATATTGACTCACTAGTTCCCAAGACGTGTGATCGAAGATGAGAGATCACAGGCTTTGGTTCTCGTTTCCTTCTTTCCTCAAAATGAGGATAAATTGGATAAATCTAATTTTGTTTATTCCGAGGAGGCAGGAACTTCAGTTGGGCTGGTCTTGCCAGATAGGTTTGCTAGCTAAAACTTTGAGGGTACATGGCCAGGGTGCACTGCCCTTGACCTAGGCAAGATGGGCCCCCACTCAGACCCTCACGGGAGCCAAGGGGTGAGCCAGCATGATGAAGGCCTAGCTCTATCCCAGACTCCCGTTATCCCTGCCCTGGACGTTCCTTCCCAAACAGCCCAGGCTTGCTGCCATGGCCGGCAAGAGCCTCTTCTTCCAGTGTCCTTTTCCAAGAGCCAGCTGCTAGCATAGACACTCTGGCATGAGGACCAACAGAGGGGCAACTGTGGGGTGGGGTGGGAGTGGGGAATGACCAGTCTTTGGACTGTGGTCGGGGGTATTCCCCCTCCTGGACCCCCCTGTACCAGCGTGGAACTCTGAAGGTCACAGCAGTCTGACGTTGGGCAGCCTTCCTGTAGGAGAACAGAACGTATTTATTTTATGGAGCTTGATTTATAATTTTTACACTCATAAATCAAGCTTACAAAGGGTTCGGTGTGGATGTGGGTCTCTATCTGCACTTTTGCCCAAGCCCCAACACACATTAGAGGCTGCATTACTCAGCGTTCTCCAGAGAAACAGAACCAATAGGATATATATAGACAGAGATGTAAAGAGAGGGATTTATTATAATGGATTGGCACAGACACACAGACGCACCCAGCATGAGTTTTTGGAGTCTGGTAATAAAACACAGGGCACTGCAGTCCATAAAATCACAGACTGCAGAGTTGGGAGGGAGAACTCAAAACAGCGGACACAGGCTAAGAATGTAGGAAACGCAAATACACCACAATTTTTTAAAAAATGAAAAAAAAAGAAAACGTGCTGTGTCTTTACTGAAACATCCCATCCAAAAACGATGAGCTTATGCTGTTTGCAAGGCACAGCTAACACAAAAGGACACTGCAGTTTTGTTTTTTAAAGTTTTTATTTATTTATTTGAGAGAGCAGAGAGCACAAGCTGGAGGTGGCAGAAGGGGGGGAGAGGCAGAGGGAGAGACTCCCCACTGAGCAGGGAGCCCAATTTGGGGCTCAATCCCAGGACCCTGAGATCATGACCTGAGCTGAAGGCAGATACTTAACCGACTGAGCCACTCCAGCACCACAACACAGAGGTTTAAAGGTCACTGATCAAACATTCCAGACTAGATGGGCAAACTCTGGACAAGAAGAGTAAGGAAGGGGAGAGGACCTTGCAAATATTAGAGCGTATAACAGAGACACAATAATTAAAAATATTTGAATGGAATAGAAATAGACCCAAGTGCATGTGAGAAGTTCGGCTATTAATGCAGTTGACATTTCAAATCTGTGCAGAGATGACTCAGTAAATAGTGATAGGATAACTAGCTAGCCACTGGAGAAAATGATTTTCAGTTGAGTCTTTACTACCTTCCTTGCAAAAACCAAAGACTGAAAATTTAAATCAAAGACTTACACATTTCAAAAAAAAAAAAAAAAAAGGGCATAACAGCGGTAAGAGAAAACATGGAGGAATTTCCATGAACAGAGGAGAGTCAGAGATACCCATTAAAACAGATGAAGCCATTAAAACATTAAAAGGAGCACACAGTAATGTGTGGACATCGAACAGGCACTAAGGCATGTGCTAAGTGAAAATCAATCACACGACAGGACATGTGCAGATTTTGATCATTTCTCCAGAAAAAGGCAGGATTTGCACATAGACGTTACTATATGTACAAAGAACTATATGGACATAGGACTCCAGCACCGTTTAGGAAGATGCAAGACTGGTATGTTACCTCTACAGAGGGTACAACTGAAAACTAAACCAGGGGCATTTGTTATACAATGAACAGCACAGAAATTAGAAATAGCACAGAGAAATGAACTGGACCAGAATCGTAGCGGAAGACAATTCCCTTAAACACCTGCTAGATGAAGTAGAAACAAGGGAATATATAATACTTGGGATTAGAATAATACAGTAAGTGAAGTTTAAAGGTATCAATTGCTTTGTAACTTCTCATGTGCGAGCAATTCCTCATTTCTTTGCCTAAACCAAATGCGACCCCACTCAGGCTCTCTTGCTGGGGTTGGCTTCCTCAGCCCCTGGCACTCAGGGAACCCACCTCTCCTCAAGAACTAGACACGGCCAATACCTCGGGCAAAGCATTCCAGAACTCAAACACACAAGGTTGGGGGCATCTCCCTTTGTCCAAAGAGGAAGGTGGCTGCTCCTAGAACCACCTTTTCATGTTTTTACTGATTTGTCCCCAGTAGCAAAAAAGGCCTCTGTGTTCCTCCTTAACTCGCTGTCAGACAAGCTTGTGTAGTAGGTACGAATTCTACTGTGCAAACTCGGGTCGGTACACGAGATAACCTTATTTCTCTATTCTGAGTTGAGTTCTAAAATTCTATTATGAGATCCCATATGATAGAAATGTAATTTGGGTTTTTTTGGGTTGGGGTGTGTGTGTGTGTGTGTGTGTGTGTGTGTGTGTGTGTGTGTGTGTGTGTGTATGCACGCGCTCGCACACATGGGTGTGCCTCTCTCTGTCAGATAAATAAATAACACCTTAAAAAAAGAGGTTGAAAATCTGAATAGTGCTGCAAAAAATGTAAGAATGTTGTCAACACTTGGTCAACGCCATCCCTAGAATGCCTTAAATGGGTTGAATCACACTTTCAAAGCTCAAATGATTGATTAAAACATTAATACTAGATGTCATCTCAATTCTGTACTTTTGGCAAGTGGAAAAGGACATAGATGTTAATCTATGTGCTATGGAATCTCCTCTAGAACAAAGAGTAAAAATAAAAACTACTAAATCCTTTTTTTAAGTAAGAAGACATAACTGAATGTCTTAAGATGACACCTGTGTCAATTTTCAAAAATTGGATGACCAAAAAAGGTGTTTTCCTTATTTTTCAATAAAATTGAAATTCAATTTTACGCAATAAAAACGAAAAATTCCGTAACACTTAAAAATTTCAATAAAAATGAAAAAGTCATTTTCAACGATTCAGTGCAATAATGGATGAGAGGAGCAGGACCAGATGAGAATCTTGATAAAGGCCCTTATTGCTTTAAGGCCAGAAAACATTTTACTCATCTTGGTCCCATCCAACAAGATGTGCTATGTGATGCCATCTCGGTCACTCATCTCTAAACGACATGGACTCGTTCTGATTTCCTCTCTAGCTGTTAATTTGGAGAAGGAAGAAGATGTTCTGTTGTGTTTTATTTCCAAGCGGATAGGATTTTTGGCTCTTCCTTGGCAATTTTGTTTTTATTGCGTTATAGTCAGAGAATGTGACCTGTGGGGATTTTCCACATTCTGGAACTTAGCGAGATGTTTTTCTCTCTGGCATAAAACACGGATCAATTTTTGTGGATGTTCCGAGAGGGTCTGTTGGCATGTGGTTCAAAGACAACCGACAGACTGTCTGTTAATAAAGCCACAAGTGGTTAGCTCCTTCTTGGTCTGGCTGATCTGCAGGTATCTGAGAGAGGAGGGTCAACACAGTCTCCTGCGATTAGGGATTACCAACTGTCTCACTGCATTTCTACAAACATAAACTCTCTCTCAAAGTTGTGTTGGCCAAATTAGAGCATTTAACTATCTTCTTGATAAAGTTCCTAAATCGATGCTGTTTACCTTGCATTCTACTCCGATGGGCCATGCTATCACACTACTTGCGTCCCCCTTGTACACATCTTCCTGGTGTTTTTCCCCCTCCCTTTTGGCCTTTGTGCCCCTTCCTGCAAGTGATCTTTTGGAATCAGCCTCTACGCGTAGTTGTGAAGCCTATAATTCAACTTGAAAATGCCTGTAAATGGCAGAATATAACCCATTCACGTTTTCTAGGATCGATGTTTTAACTTTACTTCTACCATCTTGTTATACACTGTGCTTTAAAAAAATCTCTTTTCCTCATGTTCACTGGATTGTAAACGCCCTGCTCACTCTCCATGGGACGCAGACAGGACTTATCCTCCAGACTAAATCCCTGTGGGTCTCAAGCTTACCTCGAAAAGGCAGGAGGGGGGACAACGGGATGGAGGAGGGCTGGGGATAAGAAGGACATTTTGGAGATAGGATGAAGGATCAAGATAACTGACTCAAATATTTGTTTTTGTTTTTAAAGATTTTTTATTTTAATTTATTTGACAGAGATCACAAGCAGGCAGAGAGGCAGGCAGAGAGGGGGGGGGAAGCAGGCTCCCTGCGGAGCAGAGAGCCCCGATGCGGAGCTAGTGAACTGAGCCGGAGACAGAGGCTTTAACCCACGGAGCCACCCAGGCGCCCCAACTGACTCAAACGCTAACAAAGACATATTAGCATAGTTGTGCACTGCCGGCAAGCGGACACAGAAATCAAACACGGAAGGACACAACACCAAGCGACAGAACATGTTTATTTGAGAATCCAAATACAACCCGCACCAGCACCGGGGCCCGCACTCCAGCGTTACAGCGAGAACTGCCTTCTTCGCAAGCAAGTGGCGAACTCTGACAGCCTCAGTGTTTCCACTCACAGAGCAGACTCCCCCCGCCTCCCCGCCAGCCCCTCTGAAAGCCCCCGCTGTTCTCGGGGACACGAGCTTTCAGCTCTGGAACAATGCTTAGAACTTGTCTTTTACGTCATTGCGCCGCAGCACAGCCAATCCCTTACATCCGGCGTAACGACACGCGCAGATGTGTCTTTGTTTCATTCCAGAGGCCCTCGCTCTTTCTTTACAACACAGCACAGTGGGATCTATTTTTTCTGCCATTTATCACATCCAACATTTCCCATTTGTTCCAGCGGACCGCCTCTGTTCCGAACTCTAAGGCGTCCCCTTCCCCAAGGTTCCTGCACAGTGAATAACCACGTGGCTAAATCAGATAGTTTTCTGCACTTAGTGATCTTTCCTGACTAGAGTCACACATTCGAGGAAAGCGCTTCTTCCTAGGAAAATGCATATACCCACAGAGACGCAAAATTCTGCATACAATTAGAAGAGGTTCAAGACCTCCCTGAAACACATCTACAGATACCAGGTTTAAAATCTCTCCAATCTCACCATAATTCATGATGCAGAGAAGACTGGGGCCAGGGCCGGGGCCAGGCCACGGGAGGCGGCGGAGGCTCTGAGTGACCCCATTTTCAGAAGCATTCAGTAAATGTTAACTGGCAAGGTACAAACAGGGCGGAGTCTATAAAATGCATAAATTCACCTGAAAACCAATAAAAGCAATCTTTATATGCTATTATTTTATTCTAACACCGTATTTCGTTTGCATGTGCCTAAATCTGAGCCATGAAAGCACTTTGCTTCCACTGAGACCTACGCCGAGCTCTTGCCAACATGTGTAGTAAACACAAGGCCTTGGGGGTCTTTGGATTTGCTCATGTGACTAAAAGGGAATGATTTTTTTTTTTAAATCTTCTAATTTACTCATGATTTTCAAGGTGTTCTACCTATGTACACGAGGAGTAGTTAAGAGACCCAGAGGCCTCCCTGCCCCTGAAGGGCCTGTGGCAGCCTGAAGCCCTCCCAGGGGCTTCTCCACACTCCTTGGAGCTCACCGTCTTGTGGCTGCTCTCTTCTGGCTCCTGCATTTATTTTTATTGTAGTACAGATGCTCTGTCCCATTCCAGCTGGGACACAACAGTCAGTCCTTCCTGTTTCCATGAGCAATCCACTTGGACCAAGCCTCTCCAGACTTTACGGAGGGATTCTGAGGTCACAAGCATTCATCTATGAAATCCCTGGTTCCCTCTCTTCCAACGACCTCTCCGGTTCTACGCTCTTTTCCTGTCCCAGACTACTCTGGAAGAGTCCAGTTCTGTTGGCTCTTCTCAAATGAAGCCACTCAGCTCTCTCTAGGTTCTACCCCCAAATTTAGATGCCCAAACCCATCACAGTGTGGTTCAGCAGAACAAAAGAACTCCAAACAACAGGACCCATCTTCCTTACTAGGGCACTAGGACTGTTTCCTTCCTGTTGTACTACTAAATGCTAGGCAGTTCATACAGGTTTGCTTAGTCCTTCCAACTATTTCACGAGTTAGGTACTTTCAAAACCATTTTATAGGTGAGAAACCTGAGGTTTGGGAAAGTTAAAAAACTGCGTAAGGACACAGAGTAAGAGTTCTGCCAACCTCATTCTCCCGCTACCTCTATCTTAATCCGGCAACACTATTTATGTTTGACTCCTGCCCGGTGGTGGTGTCAACCTCTTCCCCACCCCTTCCCTCAAGTCTGATTCCACCATTGAGGAATTTTTCCATGTGCTTCTGATTATTTGTCTTCCATTCACCTGTTTTGTTTTTTTGAAGCCTGAGAATAATAGCAAGTTGTACAGAAAAGTTAACAATTTAACTTTTTTTTTAGGATAACAGAACCAAGAGTTGGGAAGTCCCTCAGAAGGCATCATGTCCAGGCTCACACAACACTAAAGAATCTGACAACTTCCACCTCACACAACACTAAAGAATCTGACAACTTCCTCAAAGTGGCTGGCAACGGGCTTGGGTGCCCGTGGTCCCCACAGCAGACCTCCTGGATGTTTGGGGCGCTCTGATTTGACAGAGTTCTTAATGGTGCAATCTGCCACTTATTCAGGGCAAGTCAGGAACTGTGAAGTCAGCCTTGACTTCCTCTCACCCTAAATCTTAGAGGGCACCCAGGGTGACTCAATGGTGGACACACGAGCCCGCATGTGACCGCTCTTCCCAAGCCCTCTCGTGTCAAAAAGGCCAGTTCGGACTGCTGCCACCTTCGTGGTGGGAGTGGGATGTAGACTTGCCCCTCAAAGCCAGGAGATGCCAGAACCAGTGTCAAAGCCTGTGGCATGGAACAGGGGCCACCGCAGCTTCCCCGAGGGGTAGGTTACACCTGACCAGGAGCGGGCCAGTCATCAGGGGCTACAGCAGGACTCTGCAAAATGAAATGAAAGCTTGTGGGCACAAGGCAGGTGATAGCAATGACCAAGATGGGTCACACAGGGAACGTGAATATGTTATCAACATTCCAAAATCACTAAATTTTACATACAAATCCAGCTTGCTGGTTTTCTCTTAAAAGAGCAGAGTATGTGGGAGCTTTTGGCCTATATTCTAGCACAGAAATAAACAGTTACAGCCAAGTAGGGGCCATCCCCTCAGTAACTCACACCTCGTTTGCCACAGACCTTGCAATTCCTCTTTGAGTTATTCCTGACGCAACGTAGTCATTTCTTACTTGCTTGGGTTGTGTCCTCACAACTCGGTTTGCTGGGACAGTCCCGGCTTAGGCCTGTGGGCCTCATTAACAGCACCCCTTTACTCAAGTGCCCGGTTTGAAAAGTAAATTATATGGTCACCCACATAGGCATAATACACAAGTCACCCCCCCACATACACAATGACCCCTGAATTCACACAACTACAGTCAAGCACAGAACCCTGTTATAAAGTGATTTTATTAAATTGATTTGGACATACTGTAGGTCAAATAATATTTTCCAAAGATAACAATTATGGACCTTAAAGCTCGACATAAAATTAGTAGCTTCAAAAGTGTTAGTCATATTCCCCAGCAACAGCATGATAAAATAATTCAACTATGTAGAAATATAGAACTCTAGGACTAGCTGGAAACTCGGAAATCATTTAGCCTAATATCCTCATTTTGTGAGAAAACTAGACTCAACGATTAGGCGATCTGCCCAAGCTCACACACCTAATAGTAATAAAGCTAGAAATCAAACCGATTTTTCCTAAAACTAAAATCCTACCGATGATATTTCAGCCGTCTCCCTACCAACTAAAAGTCTAGGCGGCTCTCTAACGCCGCAGGCTACCGTGACATGGACGAGGGTAAGACACTACAGTAAATAGTCATCGAGGGCGTCAGGCCTGGAAGGGGCTTTACCCAGGAACTAGGCTGGCCCTCTCCTGGGCAAGGAGGACACGCAGGAGAAGGGACTTCCCAAAGGCTGTGAACAGAGCTGTCTCGATGAAAACCCAGAGAGGGACGCAATGATCCCCAAACCCCATCTCTAGTTTCATGGCCCACCCACTAAATTATGTGCTCCTTTCAAATCTCCTTTATGCCTTAAGGTTTTAGTTACACAAAAACCCCTTCCAGTCAAACAGAAGAAATTAATTCAAATATGAAGAGAAAATCAAGCTTTGTTTCAGTATTTCGATGACTATTTCGGGTAATTCATTCCAACCTCTTAAGACAGTTGACAGACACCACGAACCTATTCACCCATTTCAGAGCTTCAAAGATGCTTAACTTCTCCCAAGACTTCCTGAGCATAAGGATTACATGTGGGAATCAATGGAAACAGGAATGAGAAGAGAGAGTTAAAAATTAGTTGCTTTTTGTTCTCGTTATTGGGGACTTTTGGTCTTCTAAACATTCCTTGAGTTCTTCCACATAAGTTTTTAATATCAATCTAGCCACAAAAAGAAAGGGAAAAAAAAAAAAAAAAGAACGAAAGAAAGAAAAGAAGACAAGAAAAAAGGGCCTATAAAAGTTGGGATACTGAGCAACTCAGTATCTCTCCCCTCCCCGCTGCTCACTCCGCCCCAGTGCCTGGCCGCCTTCCGCTCCGCAAATGTGGCAGCGGTGCCAGCCAGCTGGTGCTCCCAGCCTTGCGCGCTCCACTCCAGTGCCCCCCTCAGAAAGGCCTTCCCTGACCGCTGTCTAATGATGCCCCACCCCCACCCCACCCCCACTCTAAATCATCACCCTAATTTATTTTCTTCATAGCACTTAATCACTATCTCAAACTACATTATGTATTTTCTTACTTGTGTATCATCTGTCTCCTCCACCAGAAGTAAACTCCATGAGAGTAGGGCCCTTGTCTGTCTTACTCAGTGGTGTTCCCAGCACCTAGCACAGTGCCTGGCACATAGGAGGTGTTCAATAAATACTTGCTGAATGAATGAAGAAAGGAAAGGAGAGAGTGACATAGACATTCATGCCTAAAAACGAAGGAATACATGATCCTCAATGAAGGTATTGAGGACTCCTACACATTATTGCCCAAAATTACAGAAACAGAGACTAAATATTATTAGTGACTCCTCCCAACAGCCACTTCTCCTATGGTCTCCCCTAGTTAGTAAGGAGCTCCACATGCTACAAAAGGAGCCCAAGAGGGCAATTCTGGATGGAGAAAGTTCCAACTTTGCTTGCTTGCTTCTTCCTCCCTATTTACATTCAGCTATTTCCAAAAAATTCAAGTTAAAAATATGTGATGTAGCCACTAGAAAATTAAGTCTAACATAGAGACACAGTGATTAGCAGAAACCACGACATGTTTTTTTAAAAAGTTCATGAAAAGTTCAAGGGCATGTATGTCTGCCAGTGATTTCTCTGATGCGCCAAGTGAATGGAAATTATGAGTCACCTAAAATCTAAAGTGAAATTTAATGCCATCTAGGAAGGGATGGATATTTATGGGTACTGCGAAGACATACAGGTAAAGCTGGCTAAGAAGTAACGGGATCTATGGAACGATATGTAGGGGCTGAACCGAAGGATAACCTCAGAAATACCAGAACACTGTCTTTGTGAGAGGTGTTTTCAAATGCATTAACCAGTATGCCTGAATCGAGGGAAGGAAGGGCATGAGCCCCTGAAAGGGGGATGTCTGGGGTAACTGTTAGGTAAAGTGTAGACAGAAGGTGACTCAGGAGGCAAGGCAATGATCATGGTTTCCTGTGTCATATTTCCCACTACTGAGGCATCAAGCCCAAATCCCAGGAAACACACCCATGACTGGGACCTCATGGCCCATCTTGGGCAGACACTCAGAGGGATTCCAGATTCAAAGTCAAGTTGTGGAACACACTTGGCATGAATCAAAAAAACACAAACAAAAACAAAAACAAAAAAACCCAAAAAAACAAAACAAAACGAAGCAAATCTCACATATGCCTCTTCAAAAAGAATGTCCTGCCGGGGCTTGCTGTAAAAATTTCTTGGATCAATGTAGGTATTTACAGGGTTTCCTTCCTAGTGGCACTTATGGGTTTTAAGATTTTTAACTCTTAGCAAAATGCTCTATATAACTGATATTTTGAGATGGTTTCTCTCCTTTGTGTGCACTCTCTGGTGGATGCAGAGGCTGGTGCTCTGACTGAAGGCCTTCCCACACTCATCACATTTAAAAGGTTTCTCCCCAGTGTGCACTCTCTGGTGGATGCAGAGGCTTGAGCTCTGGCTGAAGGCCTTCCCACACCCACAACATCTATAGGGTTTCTCCCCAGTGTGCACTCTCTGATGGATGCAGAGGCTCGAGCTCTGGCTGAAGGCCTTCCCACACTCATAACATTTATAGGGTTTCTCTCCTGTATGAACTCTCTGATGCATGCAGAGGCTAGAAGTGTGCCTGAAGGCCTTCCCACACTCTTCACATTTAAAGGGTTTCTCTCCGGTGTGGACTCTCTGATGCATGCAGAGGTTTGAACTATTACTAAAGCCCCTTCCACACTCACTACAGACATAGGGTTTCTCACCTGTATGAACTCTCATGTGAATTTGAAGATGTGAACTCCAATTGAAGGCTTTTCCACACTCATAGCACTTATAGGGCTTCTCCACTGTGTGGATTTTCTTATGTCTGTTAAGTTTTGTTGTAGTACTAAAATCCTTACCACAATCATCACATTTATAAACCTTCTCTCCTGTGTGGTCTCTCCAATGAATATGCAGTTCTGATATATGAAAGAAACCCTTGTCACACTTGTCACATTTATGGGGCTTCTCAGCAGTGTGAATTTTTTGATGCATAAAAAGATCTGCTCTCTCAGAGAAAAATTCCCTACACATGGGGCACTTGTAGATCATTTTTCCTATTTGGTATCGTGATTTAGAGGAAAAAATTTCTGTGCGACTACTATAGTTACAGGATTGCTATCTCATAGAGTCTCTTATTTGGCCATTCTGGCAGTTTACCTCAGGCCTGCTCTATTAGGTAGGTCTAAGGTTGGCCTAAGCTTCTCCCTGCCTGTCTTTCTATGGAAGATTTCTTCCTGCATAGTGCTCCTCACTCAGTATTATTATTGATCATAAAGTGACATTTACTTCCACATGAATTCTGTAACTCATTAACACAGAATTTTCCTTTAGATCCTGAGTTGTCAACATTCCAAGGGGCTCCCAAGGTGCAAACCTCTGTGTTTTTAAGCCCCTGGAATCTTCCTCTTGTAGAATAATCTCGTACTTCCCACTTCTAGAAAAAGGAATGCACAGTGTCCCCTGTGGTGGAGGGTCTCGATCCCGTGTAGCCTCCCCTTGAAGAGTCAGTAGGACATTCTGCCTCCTACACATCAGACAGGAGCCTTTCCAGGAAGCAAGCTCCTCAGGTTCCAGGTGTGCCAATCCTTCCTTCTGGGGATTCCCTACATGAGTCTCACTCCAGTCTCCTGTAACAGAAACATAATATATTGAAAATGCCTCTTTTCCAAAAATTGCTATTGGCTCCATAATTAATTTCATAAAACTGTGACAGCGGCAATACAGACCTTTTTTGATCTTGGGGAAGAAGCTCTCTTATCTTCCAGAGAGATGTATCTCTTGGATTTGCAGGTCTGAAGAAGAGAATTTGTAGATATCATGCTCCTGTTCATAGTCCAAGTATATAATCCACTTACAACCACTTACTGTAATAGTCTAAACAACATCAAGGGAATATTATTGAAAAAAGAAAAGCAATCCTAAGACCCGATGCTGTCCTGCATAAAGGAGCAAGAAGGAAAACTACCTCCGCTTTGAACTACAGAAGGGACAGTGTTTCCTTTAGAACTAAAACATCCCATTTGAGTAGCCTTCTGATCTACAGAAAGAGTAAATCTATGACATATTGGTACTGAATGTCACTCTCTGCTTAATTGTCCTCAATGGTTTCCCAATATACTTAAAGTCCAAACCCGTCAGCGAAAGCCCAAGGCCCGGCATGACCTTGCCTCCACTCTCCCCACAGCTTGCTGCGTCTTCTGTTTCAGTTCTCTACGCCCCAAGCTAGCGCCTGAAATACTTTCTCCCCCACCTGGCACGTGGTTTGCTGTGTCAGCTGCCCCTCCCTTACCTGAGGAGGGTCCCTGGCTGAGACTATTTTAGCCTCTTGTTTGATTCCTTCAAAGTACACAGAACTTGTAATTATCTTATTGTTCCTTGGTTTCTGATACATCTCCTGTAGTAGATGTAAATGCCCTGAGGAAGGAACTCTGTGTGCTGCTCGCTGTTACATTCCAGCGAAGGCGAAGTATTCAATTAATATTTGTAGAGTACATCTATGGAGACTTTTATGACAACCTCTCTCCTCCAACAGACATACCCCACTTCATTCGGGTACAGAGGCACACTTCCCATTGCCTTATTACCAGTCTTCTGACAACCAAGGGGGACAAAATACACACAAACAGAATGATCAGGAAATAAAATAAATCCCAAAATATTCTACTTGAGCTCTTGTGAGGCTTAGGACTATGTTTTAGAAATCTTTTCATCTCCTGTATTCTATAATCAGTACCTGATACTGCAATTAATTAATTTATTAAATGAAATCAATGGATCTTCTTAAAGTAACACTCTCAGTAGTATGTTCCATACAAAGACAGGGTAATAGGCAAATGAGATTTCTTCAACATTAAAGTGGCAAAATAAACTGGACTGCTTTTAAATGGAAGTGTTAGGATTATGAAATTGAACTGGATATCCAAATTTCAGCAAAAATATAGTCAGTGGCTGGAAAAATTACATACACATTTATTCTCTGTTCTGTAGCTACACTACTAGAGATCCATCCCAAGATACACTGGAAGTGACTGATGTCCTAGGTTATTCACTGGGGCAGTACTTGTCATGGCAAAACTGCAGACAACCTAAGGCCCATCCACAGGGGACTGGTCTAATCAGCTCTAGTACTCCCTCACAATAAAATGCTGCTTAGCTGCTCAAAAAAAAAAAACACAAAAAACAAAAAAAAAAGGAACAAGGAAGAACACTATGCACTGAAATGGAGACCCCAGACATACTGTTTGGCAAACAAAGCAAGACAAAGAATAGCATATATACTATGGTAACTTTTGTGCAAAGCAGGGATGGGAATGCGATTTTATGTATTTTTCACGTAACATGCACAAATTAACCCAGAGGATAACACAAAACCAAAGGGAAACAATTATGTATGGGAAATGAAGGAGCAAACACAAAGTAAAACTCTTCCAAATGTACCCTGTTAGGTAGTTTTGGCTTTGGGAGTGTGTGTGTGTGTGTGTGTGTGTGTATTTATTTCAAAAATAAAATTAAATCAAAAAAAGGAAAATGACACCCAAAATTTTAAAACAAATGAAGAGAATGAACCTCAATTTTCAAGTTGCTAACATCCAAAAAGGGCTTCTGTATACCACATACTGAGTGTACATACTTAGTGGGACATATTCTGTTGACCAAAAAGAGCTGCAAAGAGGGGTGCATGGGTGGCTCAATCAGTTAAGCATCTATATACCTTTGGCTCAGGTCATGATCTCAGGGTCCTGGGATCAAGCCCCACATCGGGCTCCCTGCTCAGCAAGGAGTCTGCTTCTCCCTCTGCCACATACCCCGCTTGTGCTCTCTCTTGCTCTCTCAGATAAATAAATAAAATCTTTTTTGTTAAAAGCTGCAAAGAAATCAAACTTCTCTCAATAGTTTAACTGTTAGTTATAACAACACTGGTGTGTTTAGAAAGATTAAGCAAACAAGTAATTTTGTTAATGTTGTTAGGAACCAAGGTTCAATGTAAGATAAAACAAATACAAACATAAAATCAAAGTTAAGGAAAAAGTAATCCAACATAAAATTTGATTTGTCAGTTTGAACTTATGTCTTTTTTAGCTCTATCCACCAAAAAGACCTAGAAGCAATAACGACCAATAGCAAAATACCCTTCCCTTAAATACCCTTCTCCACCAAAAGACACAGGGATCCTTGAAGGAGCAGCTGATTTCAAGGCCAGAGCAGCATTTTACAAAATGAGCCTGGGACATCTCATTATTCCAGAAAGCAAGAGAGTCGTTCCAAAGGAACACCAATTTATGAAGAGACTCCCACTGGCCAAAAATAGGACAACTGAGCATCAAAAGGAGTAATGAACACAATCTACTGAAACAAATTAAATATACAAAACCTCCGGAGTTCACAATGATTTCAGGGGTGAGGAAAGAGGGCAGAGGGGAGCAGAGAGACAAAGAAAGGGGCACACAGAGACAGAGATTCAAGGCACCGAATAAAACTGGAAGTAACTAGGCCACCAACTTAGACAGCATGGTGGGGAGGGGCAGAGGGAAGGAGAGAATCTCAAGCAGACACCCCGCTGAGTGAGGAGCCCAGTGCAGGGTTCAGTCTCACAGCCCTGAGATCGTGACCTGATCCGAAATCAAGAGTGAGATGCTTAAATGACTGGGCCACCCAGGGGCCCTTCTCTGAACTATCTTTTGAGGTAATGCGACAACCCAGCTAACAAATGTGTACCCCCAACACAATACTTGACCATGACCGGGAACTTCACATTGCAAGGACCAGGCTGCTGTCATCTAAACCCACTCACCAATCTTAGCATAAGTCAAAAGAGGAGCAACAAGACCTGTGGCCCCTAAGTACGATGTAATAGGAAACACACAGCCTCACTCTGAAATATTCTTGCCAAAAGATTGAACCAGAGCCTAACCAAGACTCTAGACATCATTTTTATTTAAAAGAACAAGGAGGGATAGAAAAAATGTCAGGAAGCAAGTAGGAAACTATCAAAGCGTGAGGTGGTCCACAGGACAGCTGCCTGTTGTTTCAACCAGTAAATGGCCTGGAAATGGGGAGTCATGGGGGAGAGCTACCTAACAATCAAATGTAACAGGAGGACCTTCTTTGGAATCTGATTCCAATAAATCAGCTGCAGAAAGGAGACAAGTGAGAAACTGGATTAGGGATGGGGTTATCACATTGTGCAAGAAATACAGCCAGCTGTTTTAGGTGTGTGAACACCACTGGAGTCGGGTAAACAAATGTCAAGTGTTCCCAGAGATGTATAATGAAGTCTGCAGGAATGAAGTGCATGAGATGCGTCCAAGACGGGTCTTCAAATGCTTTAGGGGGAAAAAAAAAAAAGACAGTAAAAAAAGGACAGTAAAGCAAATGTGGCAAAAACACTGTCACTACTGGAGCTAGGTAATGGACACGTAATGATGGATACACGATCAATAAGATGTTGTATCTCTGAAGTTTTTTAGGATTAAAAAAAAATCAGTTAATGCTGAGAAGACATTCCTTTCCCGCTCCCCTTGCAAACACAAACCAATCCCAGAACCAGGTACACTGTACAGACATGAAACTGAACTAAAGAAATATGATTTCCCAAATGGCCGGCTTTTCCAACCAACCCTGAGCACATAATGTGCACAGCATCGCAGTTGTCCCTGGGGAGAGAGGAGTCTACGGCTTCAGGACAGGGACAAGTGGAGGACAAAGGTGCAGTGCCACAGTCCACCCTCCCTCCCTCACCAGCTAACTCAGACACTGCATGGCTCTCCTCACTCACTTGGAAACGAAGCAGTGCGGGTCAGAGCATCCAGCAGCCAGGCCTCGGGACAGACGGACTCTGCTCAGGGGGCGAGAACTCCACCCCAAAGCTCAGAGACATGAATTCCTACATGAACTCCCGCCGGAGTTCCCCTCAGGGAGGTAATCAGTCACTAT
This sequence comes from Lutra lutra, assembly GCF_902655055.1. Lineage (NCBI taxonomy): Eukaryota > Metazoa > Chordata > Mammalia > Carnivora > Mustelidae > Lutra > Lutra lutra. The sequence continues at coordinate 83,166,028 of NC_062289.1, forward strand.
TCCTTCCAAGCAAAAACGCTCAAATATATCTGTAAGTCTTACCCCATGGTGGGGTTGGGGCAAGCTACGTTCTGCAGGAAAAAGAAAAGAAAAGATAAAGCAAGAGAAACTCCAGCCAATTCTCCACGTGATCACCCAAAGAACAAGAGGACAAACAAGAGTAAAAAGAACCGCTGCTGTAAACGTTCCTAAACATCACCTGCCTCACGGCACCACACGCATAGAGGAGACTGGCAAGCAAGGGAGCAGGGATGAGCTACAAAATCCTACAGATCCCAGATGCACATTCCCAAGATTCTCCCACTCAAAACATGTCTCATATCCAACATCCCATAAGAGCTTTGAAGGGGACAGCCTGTTGGACTGTGGGACCACCCATCTGACTTCAGGAGGAAGGAGCCTTGCCCCGAGGTCTCCTGACACTACCCAGGGCAACACTCAGTCTCCCCACATGAGAGTCAGGAGTGGGCCAGCAGTCTGGAGGTTCAGTCTACAGCGGGGAGGAACTTCCTCCAATAGGAAGTCAGGGTCTGCTGAGAACCGAAGGAGAAACTGCTTCAATTCAGCCCACGAAATCCCCACCTTCCATGAAAAAGTGCCTTCCTTCTGTCCACTGGAATCTCTGCCTCATCTCAACGTTGTCACGTGAAGGAATACCCAAACCAGCACTGCCCTCTCACTACAGCTGAAAGTGAGGGATCGGCAAATAAACACCTGACGCTGAGAGGCAAGGAAGTAAGAAATGTGCCCTAAATACAGAGAAACTGTCCTGAGGGCGCAGACGCTCTGGGCGCTGGCACCGGGAAGGGCCATCTGGAGGTGGAGGTGCAGGATTCACAGCTGAGAGGACAGAGCTGTCGCCCTCTGAGGGCCGCTCAGGGCAAGTGCTCCCCAGCCTAGCCCGGGAGGCAATGGTCACGCTGAACCGCAGCCTGAGGCTGTGGGTCACACACACGGCCCCTGCACTGGCCCTAATTCTCCTTGTAGGCATACATGCTTGTGGGGAAAGGAGCCCCCTCTGGTCACAGCTGCAGGGGGCAAATGGCTAAGAGGAAGGACAGTGAGGACACAGGTTTTCTTCCCAAACTTCAGCCCGAGTCTGATGCAGAATACAGGTAACAGTCCGTTGGCCCTTAGGAAGCCCATGCTGTGCTGGGAGGAATGGATGTGGATTTTCAGAGAGAGATTTAAACAGAGTTTTACATACACCTTTTACACATTTGACTCTCTTTTACACCGCTGACCAAAAAAATACTATTTTGCCTGGGAAAAAAGAGTCCACTAGTTTGTCATGAATTTCTTGTTAAAACGATCCTATGGCTGCAAACCGGGAACTCAGAGAAGGACCCAGTCTCCACAGGGCAGGTGTCAGAGAGGACGACACTGAGTGCACCACATGGACAGACAGCAACCCACAGGGATGCCAAGCCGACGGAAGGCATCAGAGGAATGCCAGCCGTTCAACCAGAGTGGGGAGGTCAGGAAACTTGGACCGACGCTCCAGAAGGCTGGACCAAACTCTGTGCCGGCTAGACATAAAATCAAGACTAATCACCCTGACTCAGCTGCAGAGAGAAATCCACGCATACTCCTACCGGAAGAAGCAGCCAAAAGCTCAACATCAGACTCTGCGAACACCTGTGAAGCCGGATGCCGCACAACGCCGCGCGGAGCTATTCTGAATGAGGCGGACCGGGACACGGAACTGCAAAGGCACACACACCTGGAACCAGCACCGGGGACAAAGAAGAGAAAATTGCTGCAGAGCCACTCAAACCTCCCAGCCAGGCCTGTGAGGACGTAAGCTTGCAGAAGGGCTTCCAGTGGACCCCAGACCAGAGCCAGGGAGACTGAGGACCACGTCTTGTTAGCGCTGACAACAGAGGGGATGAGGGGACTGGTGAGGGAGGAGGTCTGGTGTGGGGACAGGACAGGGCTGCCTTTGAACGGCTGGGACTAAAAGATGCGGGGCAGCCGCTGTGTGAGTGAAGTTCAGCCAGAGGAATGGGAGAGACTGAAAAGTGTATTTCTACTGTCTTAGAACATGAGGCAAGTGTATCACCTGACACAACTTTGCACCTGTTTCCTTTTTAAATAACCAGGATAATGGAGATGCACAAGCCTATCACCAAAATAAAACAAAATGTTTTCTACGCCACCAGCCAGTCAAAGGGGGAAGGAGCGTGCTCTGAAAACCCAAGGACAGGTGCCCGTGTCATCGATCTTCTTCTTTGCTGAAATGCCGGCTGCAAAGCACTCATGTTTATCACTAAGATGCTGACCCCTACAGTTGCCCATAAAAACTCACTCAGTTAATAAGACCGGCTCCTCCCGTCAACAAAGAGGTAAAGGAGCACAAGAAGCAAGCACAGCAGGTGATGGGTTCAAACCCGGGTGAAGGGTACACAAGGGTACATTTTGTTATTTCCTCTACTTTTGAGTTTATTAAGAAATTTCTCTAACAAAAATAAAATCAGTAAGCCTTTGCTGTGAGATCCCTGTAATGAAGACGGGAAGTCACGAGAGAGAGAGACACACCAGCATTTCTCGATCGCAGAGCGACCTCAACTCTCTCGGCAGGGACGGCGCTCGCCCGCGCTGGCCACACACAGCACTGCACACAGACAAGGACGACGCTGGCAGGCCGACATAGGAAAGGCTGACCTGTCTCCAGGGAAACCCAATCATTTGACCACAACAGCCTTTCCTTCCAGCTTTCTGACTCTGCTAATCTGACAGCATCTTTCCTTTGTTCCCAGAAGACCTCCAGTCTGCATTAAATGGGTTTTCTGTCCCACTAATCGGACCCTGCCTTTCCCTCCCACTTCCTTTCCTGGCGTAGACTCCACGGCCCCACCCCTCTCACAGGTCACCCTCCTCTTACATCATCATGCGAACGCCATACCTCAGCTCTGTCATCACCAGTAACAGCACCACCATCTCCTAAATCCGTTCCAACCACCCACTCTCTGACCACCTGGTGCTTCGTCCCCCGCCAGCCACCCGACTCCAGTAATCCTTCACCCGCAGACTCCCAAGCACTAATCTTTCCATATCAGTGAGAGCTCCTCTCCTGCATTCACTGTGAACTCCCTTGTCGCCTTCTCCCTCTCACACCATTTTAATAACCCTCTGACCTTCTTCAATCAGTTCTCCACCTGCCCACGCAGGCACTGAAGAAGCTGAAGGATGCCCGGGTTTACTGGATCCGTGATGACAGTTCCAACCTCCTGGGCACCAGGCCTCCACACACTCCTCTGGAAGTCTCCATTTCACACTTCCCAGTACTTCCAATTGCTGCTTTGCAGTCGTAAGAGCAATGTCCCTGGTACCCTCCTTTCTCCTCAAATCTCCCGTGTCTCCTCCACCTCCCTCTCTTGGGGCTGATAACCCGCACGGTAACTGAGAAAACAGAAGCACCCTGACGGCAGTGTCCTGGCCCTCCCGCAGGCAATCCGGCACCGGCTGCCCCCGCACCTCCGCTCCCTGCCACCCCCCCCACCTCCTCCCTGCAGGCAAGTGCCCTGAGCCTCACAGGCTAGCCCTTCCCCTCGTGCACAGTCAGCTCTTCCTGAGGCCTCTCCAAATTAAATCCTGCGATCATTCTCTTTGCCAGCAACAATCTTGTCCTTCCTACTGGTTCATTCCCACACAGACGTGTTCTAGAACCCCCTTTCTGAAACTTCTTTGGATCCTACAACCCCACCCCACCTACCAGCCAAAATACCCGCTCTCCTTCACAGCAGAACGTCTTAGGAGCTTCACGCTTTACATTCTCTTGGTCAGGTCTCTGTCTCTGCCCTCCCCTGAAAACCACTCTTATCCAGTCCGTTGTGAGCTCCGTATCGCCCAATCCAGTGGACACTGGCCTCATCTACTCGACGGGACCATATGACACACTCTCCGCGGCTTGCACCATGGGCCCTCGCCAGCTGTCCTGCCCCCTCACTAGCCACTCCTTGTTTCCGTTACTGGACACTCCTCCTCCTCCTTGGCTGGACTTCTAAAATATTGGGGTACAGGGCACCACTGTGAGATCCCCTTCTTCCCGAGTCTATAACCTCTCTTCAAGTAACCTCACCTGGTCACATGGGCTAAGACGCCATCCTGAGGCCGGCTCCCACGTTCCACCTCCAGCCCAGGACCGCATCACCAACAGCAACCCAAACCCAAGCCTGCAGCCGGCTCCTCCCTCGCTCCATCCCAGAAGCGTCCGCGCAGGAAGCCACCTCACTTCCTCTTCCCCGCATCTGCCTTCCTCCATGACTTCTGTCCACTGCCTGGCCTTGTCTCTGCGGCTCCAACAGCCACAGTGGCCAAGCTCAGACCGAGTCCACAGCCGCTCAGTCGGCCGTGTCTTAGCTTCACTCCTGTGCCTCCGCAAATTGTCAGCCCAACCGTTTAAAAAGAATGAAACCAGGCCACACCCCTGCTTCAACCCTCCACGGCTCTTTCAAGTACGTGCTCCTCTGTCCGGGGCACACGGGGGACACCCAATCTCACCCCTACACCCTCTCGCACACCGCACACCACCTCACTGGTCCCATTTCCGGTCTTCAAACTCACCAAGCCTGTTCCCCCTCAGTGCCTCAAACGCTCCCCTGCCCACGCGGCTCCCTGATGCTCCGGAGCCGGCGTCTTCTCAGCAGTCGGGGCGTCTCAGGGGCCGGCGCTCCATCAGCCACGGCAGACTGACTCACCTCCTGCCCTGCGGGCTCTCTCAGCACAGTGTTCTGCTGGGTTTTCTCCCCCGTCCCTCTCCAACAGCCGTCTGAGTTAGTGTGTGTATTTAAGGATGCATTTCCTCGTTTGCGGTCTTCCTTTCCCTGCCTCTTGAGTGCCAGCACCCAACCAGCAGGAGCTCAGAGAACAGCAAATTTACTGAACATCTGAGGCTCTTTCATCTCTTTGGTTTTCACAGGGCACCAAGCAACAAATGTTTATCGAGTCTGTGCGCCCTGGGCAGCGAGCACTAACACTTAGTCCCTTCCTGTGTGGAAGTTACCATCTCTAGCAGGGAGGCAGACATCATCAAAGACATCCACAAGAAATGTAAAACCCAAGCTATGCTAAGTGCTACGAAGCAGCCCTGGTCAGGAGGGTCAGGGGAGACCGCCCCAAAGCAGTAAGAGCCGGGAGCTCAGCTCGACAGGAGACAGCTGACCACAACAGACTGTGGGAGGGATTAAGGCCTGTATGAGAAGGGACAAAGCGCCCAGAAGGGACATGGGGCGTGGTGACAATGGGGAAGATGACAGAGAAGTCACAGGTCTTGATCTTTGTTCTAACTGCAATGCAAAGGCACTGAAGTGGTTAGTTTTTGTACATTTCTAAATGGGAATATCGCACTTGTGTTTTATTTTTAATTTTTTAAAAATATTTGAGAACGAGAGAGCAAGAAAGGGGTGAAGAGCAGAGGGAAAAGCGGACTCCCCGCTGAGCAGGGAGCCTGGCACAGGGTTCTATCCCAGGACTCCGTGACCATGACCTTAGCTGAAGGCAGATGCTTAACTGACTGAGCCACCCAGGCGTCCCCACACTTGTGTTTTTAAATAGAAAACTGTAGCTAAAGTAGAGTCGATAGGTGAGTGGGAAGCAGGAGTGCTTGGGGGTGAGTATGCTAGAGATTACCTTAGTAGCCTAGGACAGGAAGGGTGGTAACCTGCACCACAGAGATAAAAAGAAGTGGATGATTTTAAGGCACATTTAGGAGAGAAAAATCAGTCAGATTAGTGGACTGAACCCAACAGGTAAGGGAAGATGAAATGCCAAGAATGACCCCTAGGCTTTCAGCCTGAATAACATGGTGGAGGTGGGGCCATTCATCAAGACAGGAAACACTAGGAAAGACCTCGGTTTAGAGACGAAGAACAGGACTCCAATTCCAGACATCTGTAATATCCAAGAGCAGATGTCGAGGACAGTGGCTGGACGGAAGGAACCGGCACTGAGATAAGATGTCAGCACTTGATAAGATGCGAATCTGTGAGTCATTAACATGTAGAGGGTTAACTGAAGCGGAGGGTGGAACCTCAGGAGGAAAAGCCAGGTGAGGAGTAAAGAGGCCCCTCCAACATTAAGAGGACATTCTGCACGATTCCACTCGCAGAGTTCAAAACAGGCAGTTAGTCTATGCTCTTAGGAACAGAGAGGGCAGGAGCTATGACTGGAAAGGAGCACAGGGGGTTCGGGGGTCCATGCCACGTGGCTCCATAAGCTGGGTGCTGGTTTACCCAAGTATGTTGACTTCAGGGCTGTGAACCTTCATCATGCTGTACCCTGCAGTTCGTGACTGTAGTTATGCTGCCGGGAAAACTTCAGGGAAGAAACAGAAATGGGAAGAATTCCCCTGAAAGGGAAAGGCAAAGTATGGGAGAAAAGAAATGCTGGAAAGGGCCCATGGAGAATTAAGAGTGCACCCATGTGGGGGAAGGACAGCCCTCCACTGTGGCAGAGGGAGGTGGCACATGGTGGGAGAGCACAGGAAGGTACTCAGTGAGCAGGAAGCAAGGCCGTCTGCAGAGGAGAGGGTGAGTGGGTGCTTGGCAGCTTGGGAACACGGAGAGGGTCCCAAATGGTTGTGTGAAGGGTGGGAGAGTGGAGTGACCGGAGAAACATGGGAGGTGGTCATGGCTTGTCATCCAGGTGCCGTGCGAGGATCACAGACGGATGAGTGTCTGCAGGACTGGATTTTAGCCAAATTGGAATGATCAAAAGACAAAGTGGCTGTCTGCCTGAAAGAAATCACGGCCTAGTCCAATAGAAATTTCGGCCTTTGTTTGCTGACAGGGAAAATCATAAACCTTCCCAGGTTTTCATGTCAACAACTTCAACTGAGCCTTGAGGGCTGCTGGAATGCCCGTAACCTTTCCCGCTTTCAGCCTGCTCTGACTCCACCTCACCCCCCCACTCCCAGCAGCCGGCCCTCATGCCCCAGCTTGCCACTCCTCAGGGAGAAGACAGAGCGCATCAGAGCACTCCCTCTTCTCCCACCACCAAAACTCAAACGCACACACACTGTCCAGTTCCAGTGCTTTCATCTCCTTTTCCAGGGGAAGAAGTGCCCGTGATCCTGCTCACCCTGCGCCCCTACACCATTCCCCTCTGGACATCAAATGAGTTTTTCTTTTTTCATCTTGAATGTATTCTCTGAAATTCAGACTGCTGGCTCAGGAAATCTAGTCATTTGAAAATAACTACACAATTACTTCGTCAAGTGAAAATGACCTCTTTTCTTGTTTCTGAGAAAATACAACTACTCTGACTGTAAGAAACAGAAAGTATTACTGGTCCTTCTAAAATTTTAGGCCTGCAAGACTTCCTATAAAGCATGAAAGACAAATAATCCCACTCTGCAGTAGCAGACCTTTTCCTTTGTGGGTTAAATCTATTTCAGCAGAGAGCAAATGAACTTCCCCTCCAGAACTAGATGTCAGAACGTACAGGTTACAGTTTTTTTCCTCAAAGGGATAAGAGCACACTTTCTAGGAAGGATAAACACAAAAGAAGAACAGGAAAGAGGGGCACCTGGGTGGCTCAGTGGGTTAAAGCCTCTGCCTTTGGCTGAGGTCATGATCCCAGGGTTCTGGGATGGAGCCCTGCATCAGGCTCTCTGATCAGTGGGGAGCCTGCTTCTCCCTCTTCCTCTACCTGCTGCTCTTCCTGGTTGTGCGCTCTCTCTCACTTTCTGTCAAATAAATAAATAAAATCTTTTAAAAAAGAAAGAAAGAAAAACAGGAAGGCATGAGACCACCAAGGTTCCGAAGAGGGAAAGAACGATGGGATTCGGGCACAGATGAGGGGTGAAGCATGGTAAAGGGCCCAATGGAGGTTGGAACACCAAGTTCCATGAGGACATTAGCTTCGAGTGGACTGGTGTGCAGCTGCATTTCTACTAGGAGGTGAGTCTGGCCTTAGTACTCCTCCTGGAAATGCTAGTTCAGTTTCTGAAACGGAATACTCTCTTCAATGTGGTTTCTAAAAACCATGCAAAGATTTAACTTGGAGTTTGTCACTGCACTTAACATGTCTTTTCCCTTAGAAATCCACACTGTCTGTGAGTCTCCCTTCCACTGTAGCCCAATCAAAAATCAACAGCCAAATCCCCATCTCCTAATGGCAACACCAAATGCTGACATTCATTCCAGCATGAACTTGTCAATGTCAGGATGGGTTAACCAGAACTCTGCAGAAGAAAGTGTACTAGGCTGAATACGGTCTCCCAAAAATTAATGTTCACCTCAAAACTCAGGGTGTGACCTTATTTGGAAATAGGGTCTTTGCAGATGTAATTACTTAAGATGAGGTCATATTGGATTGAGGTGTGCCCTGAGTCCAATGACTGGTGCCATTATAATAGAAAGGAAGGAGAAATTCAGACAGACACACACACAGGGGTTAGAAAGCAGTGTGGAGAGAGGCAGAGATTAGAGAGATGTGTCTACAAGCCAAGCCGAGGATTGCTGAGAATCACCAGAAGCCAGAAGAGGTAGAGGATTCTTCCCTAGAGCCTTCAGAGGGAGTACAGCCCTGCTGATACCCTGCTGACACTCTGATGTCAGACTTCTGGCTTCCAGAAGAGAATACATCTCTGCTGGTTTAAGCCGCCCAGTTTGTGGCACACTGTCACCGCCACAGGAAGCTACAGCCTAGGAAACCTCTAGCTCACGGATATTAACACAAGGACGAGGAATCCTTTCAGTAACGTCTTTCCCTCCACTGATCTCTGTCAGGCCCTACAGACACACAATGGTCTTTGTTTATTCTTTGGGGATGTTGAATGGGGCAGGCTTCTTTCACACTGATCCAAACCCTTTTCACTCAGTTAAAAACCTGGAGTCATTTCACCTTTGCTCACTTTAGAAGAATACGAGCTATATATTTCATTCACATTCTTTTACTCAAGAGATTACATTTCACAGAAAAATCTTAATTTTTCCTTTCCACTAGTTCCCTCTTTGTTTCAACTTCAATCTATAAATGGCACATTTGGTTTTCACCTCTCACCAAAAGTTTCACACGTACGTGTATGTGTATAGACAACACACACACACACACACACACACACACACACACACACCCCTGGTGGGCAACATGGTAAAGGAGTGAGCATAGGTTTCACCTCTCACCAAAAGTTTCACACGTACATGTATGTGTGTATACACACCCACAACCTCCCCCGCAGTGGGCAACATGGTAAAGAAGAGTGAGCATAGGTTTCATAGCAGACCAGCCTGAGATGAAACATACACCTGTATCTACTGTGAGCTCCGGGGCCTTGAGAAGAGCTTTAAGCCATTCTTAGCACTACCAAATTACGGTTTTGTGTATGATGGGAAAGAATACTTTCTTAGAATAAAATTTTAAAGTCTCAAATCAAAGGGAAGTGGGTAGGAATGGAAAAGAATGTTCCATCTGGAAAGAAGATAAAATTCAGTCAGGGAAGACTTTATAGTTGAAGCACAGCTTCTGCCGTGGCCAATGAGTCACAGGAGCCTCTCCGCAGTGCCTGGCCAGTGAGGGAACATGGCCCGTCCCTGTACAACCAAGAAAAAGCCTGACCGTGTGCCACGGAATGGAATCGTCCGGGGTGCCCCACAGTATGTGCATACAAGACTCCCATTCACTTGGCCACGCCACTTTCCTTCCCACAGCAATGATGATCTCAACATCTCCCTAGCTCACCATAAACCCTGTCAAAGAATCACCCACGAGAGAAGTCAAATACTAGGTGCCCTCTAGAGGGGCCAGAATACAAAAGAGTTCCCATCTCACCCAAAAGGCCTCATCACCAGAAAATACTTTAAAAGGAAAAAAGACTCCACTCTTCCTCTACATACGTCAAACCATGAAAACCTACCATCAGCTCAGCAATTCGTCCTGAGAGCATTCTACCTCCAAGACCTCGATTCCCCAAGCACCCCAGCTCTCTGCATCCACAGAGGTTCTCCCCAACCTCCACCCTCCCCTTAAAATGCTCAGCTCACTTAAAGCTACCTTTTACCCCAAGAAGCAGAAATTCCTGCCAACTTCTGTTGTATTACAAAATACACACTTTGTAGCTTTCCCAAATCGAGCAAGTTATCTAAGCCTAAGACTCAATTTCCTCAAATACAAAGAGAAATACTTCTACCTCCATCTCTTAAGGTCATCACAAAAGTGAAATAAGACAATGCACAAGTCAAGGCTCAGTAAATACTATCTTTTTCTTTCCTCGATCTGCCTGCCCGCCTTTCCACTGGGAGTGGGAGTGTCACTGTGTTTAACTGCGGCGGCTTCAGGAACTCACACTCAACAGTCCTGTAATCACCTCCCAACGGCCACTCCCTTTCCAAACTGTACTGTCGCTTCCTGCTAGAGTTACCTCGCCCTCCTAAGTAGCACTGAGGGGGTCATTAAATCTGGGTGCTTCATCCTCCCACTGTGAAAGCCCAGTCCCCAGGACTCCCCAACACTATTCAGCAGTCAAGGTACAAGGACCAGACCTGAGCTCACCCCAGACTTTCTCTTCTAGTGCCCTGAGGAGTAAAGAATGGAGCTTCCACGTGGCCCAGGGATGGTGCCCAGGCAGATGTTCAAGCAATTCCTACTACCATGACCCTCTGGGCTACCAGGCTCTTCCGTCTGGCCTTTAATACTATAATCCCTTCTTACCTGAAATTAGCCAGAGCCCTTCTCCGCTGGTAACAATTAACCCTAACTGACAAAGAGCTCTAAATAGCCACCACCAACCCGCACCCACCTCAGTTCTCCCTCTCCAAAGCTTCACGTGACTGGGATCAACATTCACATCATCAAGTAACTGCTTGTGGAAAAGGAAAATTGGCTCTGGAAACTTGATTTCAAAAAGGGATCCACACACCAGCATTATCAGCCTGGGAACTGGTCAGAAATGCAGAACCTCAGGTCCCAACCCAGACTTATTACTCAAAAACTGCACCTTAGCAGGATCCCCAGGGGGTTCTAATCTGAGACTCGAGCACACGTTGAAGCTTGTGAAGCAGTGGCCCAGAGGGTCAGTGTAGTTCTTTGCAAGTGCTGGGACAATATCTCATACTTAATGTGAAAACGTTGTTTGTAAACTGGAAGAAAATAAAAACACCCTACTTTACTTCTAACTCTCCCCAAAAGAGGACAGAGCCTGACAATATTACGTGGTGGTTAAATACACAGTGGGCCCGCAGATCACTGCCCAAATCCTATTTCTATCACAATCAGTGTGATCCCAGACCCTTTCCCAAACTACCTGAACACCAGCTTCCTGTCTGTGAAACAGGTCTGTATACCTACCTACTTAGATCACTGGATACGCAAACGGTCCATTGTCCTCGCCGCCTTCACCATAACAGATTCGTCTCCCTAGTTATGCTCCCTGTTCAAAGTTTCTAACTACATGAGCTCAGCACCCTCTGACCTAGGGTCATGCTTCTCACAATCTGTAGTAATCATCTCTGTTGATTAATGTCCGTCTAGACATGAGCTCCTTGAAGGCAGAACTGGGTCCATTTTGCTCACCACCAAGTCACGAGCATACAGCGTTATGCTCATCTCACAGGACACAGCCAAGTGTTGTTGAAGAATAAGTAATCCAGGTGGGTGTCCTAGTCAATGGCTTCAGGTTTTATTTAAACCCTTTCCTGAGTTGGGGAAAATGCTATGAAGATAAATATTGGCTACAGAATGACAAATTCTTTTCCCTAAAGATTCCTCTTTTACCCAATTTCCTAGCTCAGAATAAGCTGGGTGTGCTGTGGTAGCCACCTCTTTCCTTCTTCTTTTTTCTCTATCCCTGCCCTCTCCTTCCTCCCATCCAAAAATTTTTAAAGCATGCTCTAAATTGTTTACGTCACCCTTCATATCTTACTCACACCAGGTCTGAGGCTCTTCATACAACCTGCTAAGAGCCTAACACCTGGCCCAGTTCATCTCAATACTGTACTCCAGCAGGGCATGAGGGAAAACACCTTCAGGGATCAGGCAGGTAATAAAAATGTGGGCAGCTTCCACTTTGAGACATCAGGGCCTAGTGGCCCATCCTGGCTTCTCTCCCTTAAAGGCATTCAAATCCTTACAAATAAGAAGACATCAACAGGCTGAAATCAGGCCAACAGCCATGAGTTGAGTCCCCCGCAAAAACAAAAAGCAAAAAAACTAACTTGTGAGCATGGGATATGGAACAATTTGGCCAACCTCTTAGAAAAAGTCATCTCAGTTCTTTCCAGTTATTGTCCTAGATCAACAGCTGTTTTGTTTTGTTTTTAAGATTTTATTTATTTATTTGACAGAGAGAGATCACAAGCAGGCAGAGAGGCAGGCAGAGAGAGAGGAGGAAGCAGGCTCCCCGCTGAGCAGAGAGCCCGACTCGGGGCTCGATCCCAGGACCCTGAGATCATGACCCGAGCCGAAGGCAGCGGCTTAACCCACTGAGCCACCCAGGCGCCCCTAGATCAACAGTTCTTAAAATATTGTCTAAAGGCTCGTAAGGGTTCCAAAACCCTTACAAAACATCAAAATGATTTTCAGAATAATACTAAGACACGGTTTTTTTTTCACTGGGTTGAGATTTGCGCTAAGGATGTGAAAGCATGTGTTGGTAACACTACAGACTCCTTGACTCCTCACGTGAAACCCTAAGACAGAGAGACCGAGCACTGCTCGCGGTCATTCGTAGTCTTCATCTCTGTGGACTCATATTTAAAAAAAAAAAAAATAAATAAAAGCTTCACTTAGGAATACCCTTGGAAAAGCAATAAAAATATTAACTTTATTAAATCTAGACCCATTTGTTATGCTTATATTAAATACATATAAGCATACTTTTTAAACTTCTATTTACCGTGTCGTGTTTAAAATGGGGAACACGGCAGGTTGCCCAGCAAAGTACAATGGCTGCCTAAGGAAACGGGAAAAGCACTTACATAACTGAGGTGCAACCTCAACTAGCCTTTTTTCTTGACAAAACGTCATTTTCTACTTGAAAGAATGACTGACAAACTGGTTATGCAGACTCAGATGTTGGGCCCACATTTTGGGTAATAGGAAACCACTGACAGTATGTTGCCAGCAGTCAAATCCAAACTTTCAAGTGAAAAATGGGATTTTAGGAAACGTGTGTCTGACACCATGAACTCTATAGCTTTCCAATATTTGAAGACTTTTCCATCGAGACTAACAGTGATCCTAAAAAATGTGATTTTTTTTTGATATTACATATAATGAAATGTGTGAACATTTGCAAGATCCGTGTAACTCAGTGAATCAGTATTTTCCAAATGACCAATGTGTGAGTTAATAAAATCATCACAGGTAAAAGATCTGTTCAAAGTACAAGAGAGACCAATAGGTTTTACTCTATTAGAGTACAAAAAGTTCACTGATACGGATTCCCATCGATGTTGCAACTAATCTTTACAAACTGACCACTTGTTGAGTTTTAGTATTGTACACAAATGAACTCACAATTATCTGAAAAGGCTACCAAAATCCCATTTCCAACTATGTTATCTGTGTGAGGCCAGATGTCTTCAAGCTACTTCAACCAAAACAACAAACTCAAAGAGTCTTTGAATACAGAAGGAGATGCCTTCAATTTAAGCCTCATTATGAAGGACACTTGTGAAAATGTAAACATTGCCACTCCTCCCACTACATGTTTTTAGGGTTTTTTTAAGACAATAGCTGTTTTTCATAAAAATGTCATCTGTGTTAACACATAATGCCTTTACCATTATTTTTAATTAGTTGAATATTTTTGAAAAATTTTGGTTTTCATTTCTATTTATGGCAAATGTCAATGCCTCTAAACCACACGAACAGAAAGCTCTTTGGGGTCCTTAGTACCACTTTTTGAAGTGTAAAAGGATCCAGAGACCAAAAGGGAGTTGAGATTCCACATTAAACATTTTTATTTTAAAGCCTGAAAGTACATGAACAAATGGTAAGATGAACACTTGTGTTAGTAATTTCCATCATCAGCCATTGTTATTACTGAAGTAAGAAAAACGCCCCCCATGCTCCTCCACAATAATTCCAAAGTCAAGTTTTATACAAGAGAACTAAAAGATGAACACCACAGGAAATAACTCTCTACACAGAGAGGTGTTTTATAAAGGATTCAGAAATTATCCCATTAGGAAGCAATCCACTCATGTGTTCTTGTAAGACCTTGATTTCCAGGTCCAAGGCTGCAAAATTCTATCATGTTATTCCCCCTGGACATAATGGATGCCCCTGTTCGTGGAGAGAGCACATGGCACATGTTTCCAGCTTGGTTAGGAACTCCTCCTCCTCACAAATCATCAGGAAGTGCCAGAAATCAACTCCATCAGATATTAACTTGGCAGTGGTACAACTCCAAGGGAAGGGATAGCTCTTCTTAACCTTTTTCTACAGGCTTTGGCACAAAAAACATAAGCGGAAAGGCCATTTAGGTCCCTGGTGCCTGCATGCTGCCAAGTAACAGGACTAAGAGATTGTTTGTTCTGTTCAAGGCCAGAGATCTGGGCACACGACAGAAGCAGTCCCTACCTCCTCGCTAATCTCTACTATACCTTCCGAAAATGCCGGTCTACAGTACACGTAACAGGCTAGAGGAAGACTTGGATGCTCAAGCCGCACAGAGACCCCGTCGGCTTCCTTTCCCTAGCTGTCCGTCTTAGCATGACTCAGTTCCATCAGTCACTTAGAACTCATTGATTGGACTGTGGAATGCCAAAGCCATTCAATTCAGCTTTACCATCACCATCCGTCCTGGAATAGAACATGCCAGTGGCCTGGAAGACACCCTTTCTGGCCACCCATGGCAGGCTCACGGTCCCAAAAGGCCCTTCGTACTTATACTTCATACTTACTCTAGGACCCCACTGTTCCAGATGCTAGAGTTCTTTCTCCTCATTACAGTCCCTCTGCTTGGGCCCTGGGCCACCTCAGCGGTAAGAGGTCACAAAGCCCCACTCTGTGAGGTGCTAGCCCTCTCACCAGGAGGCTTCAGAAAGCCTCTGAAGACCAGTCCACCTCGTTTCCCTGAGCACTCCAGAGCGGTCACTGAGGCCTCTGGCTGGCGTACTCCTCGCACTTCTTCACCTGCCCTAGCGAACAACACCCCAGAAGGCCCAACTGCCAGGCCACGTTTCTGAGTCGTGCTTCTCACTCCGAGACGTGAACACAGACTTCCTCACTTCCTGGGGTAACTTCAGCAACCAGAAGCTGGAGGGCATCAAAGCTGAGAGGGGAGTTTCACTTACAGTGGTCCAGGCGGTCACCTGTAACTCCCGGGTCTAAATCTCCTGTGGCCAAAGCCTTCCACATCAGAACGCGAGCCTCAGAGCATGTTCCAGGCTTCTATTCACCCAAAGGCCTGCTCGGACACTTAGTATGGCATCCAGTCACTGGATTACTATGCACCTTTGAAAGCTGGAGTGACCAAAGCAGGACCCTCCCGTAATCCATCAGTCTTGGGCCACTGACTGCCACCCATGTAGTATCTTAGTAACGTGCCTGACCAGTGTTCAAGGGCCCTTCTACCTGGTGCTCAGGCAGCAGCTAGCATCTCCTACGTACACTACTGATAACCACTGACCTCTATCACTTATGGGATAATTTCCTGCAAAGACAGTGGTAGAATTTATGTCATTTTGACGCCTTTCTGTTTCCTTGCCACCAGCTGGCTAGAAGAGACTCCAATCCAATGTGACTGCCGAACACGAAGAGAACCCCGGACAATGGCCACTTCGGCCACTCACCCAGTATCTCTTGAAGAGGCCACCTTACCCCTACCCTTGGCCACTTTGCTACTTGGGGCCCCAAGTACATCAGCTCCTCCCTTCCTTTTGCCCTTCTGTCTTCACCCCTCATTTCTGCCCACACTTGACAAGCCCCACATGTCAAAAGTCTGAGGTTCCCTGAGCTCTCCCTCACGAAATTCAATGGCTAATGATATGGACTCTCTGTTTTCATGACATACAGGGAAGAGAATGTTTTCACTTTGTCCCCCAGACAACTGCTTTTCTTATGACTTGGCCTAATGACTCCTAATGGAGAAAAGGAAAAGACAAAAGACAAAGGAAGCCACGTGTGATTTTTCTTTAACTGGAAAGTACCACAAAGACTATAAAATTAGGTCCAGGGACGGGGAACAGTGTGTGTGGAGGGAATGATGCCAGGTTTTTTTTCTGAGAAGGGTAATTACATGTGTCATTAAGGCGATAAAGGAAGACACAGGTAGCATTCCCAGCTTTCTTTCACCCAAGTCCTCCCACAAAAATGGCCTATGGAATGACACAGCTGGGTGGAGGCCCTGGCTCTAGCCCTTGCTAGGGGATCATGTCTCATCTCAGACTGATCTGTAAAAATATGGATAATGATGTCTATTAACGCTCTGCTGTGATAATTAAAGAAGATGATAAATGTGAAAGTACCTATCAAGAGCGCCCACAGCATAGCTGAGGCTAAATAAATATGAGTTTCCTTATCTCCCTCATTTTCATTAGCACATGACACATCTGTCCCTGCCAAGAGCACCACCTCACAGGCAAGGGCTTCCTGAGGCTAGAGGGCCACCTCCCTGTAATTAGGGCTCCTCCTCTGTTCACAGTGGAGCGCTGCTTTCTTACCTCCGTGCCTGTCTCCTGTACCTGCTGGTTTCTGCCCCATGGCTTTTTTCTTGAACCTCGACTCACAGGACTATTTCAAAATGCATCTGACTTCAGTGACAGTTTCTCACAGTGTGGACATACTACTTTCTTCCTGCTCTTCAACTCTGCACACAGAAACGCTGGAGCAATGGGACAGAGGGTGGCCCGCTCCAGTGATGGCCTCTATGGGAATACCACGTAGAAGGCACGTTTATCTCATCCATCTAGCCAATGGGTAACACATACATTAGGAATCATAATGGTTTGGTGGGTAGAACACTGGACTTGCAGGCAAGTCTGAAGCTCAAATTCTTGATATGACACTAAATGGCATTTTGTCACAGGTCATTCGGCCTCATCGGCCTCAGTTTACTCACCGATGAAGTGTTAAGCCATGTAGATGCTCCCTCTCACTGTCAAATCGCGGGGGTTACATGCCACCCTCAGGAAGGAGGAGCACTGATGGGGGCATCAAAAGAAAGTGCTATCTTTCCTGGACACAACGAGGACATCTACAGAGAGTCAAAGCACTCTAAGCCCTACGGAATGTAAGCAAATGGACTCCTGCCTGATTCATCTGCCTCTCCCTGCCCCTCTCCCTTTGGCTGTCTCTGCTGGATCTGGCTTCCTCAAGGGAGCAGTCTTTCACAGCTGAGCCCAGAGACAACCTGGGCTCTGAGTACAAGCAAGAGCTGCCCAGGGGCAGAAGTAAGCACAGAAGCCTCAAGTCAGACAAGCCCAAATTCTTGGTGACAATGACTCTCTTCATGAAACTTGCTTTCTCCCTGTACTATTGGAGTAGTAAGACCCAAAGGGACAAAATCCATGTCCAGGCCCTGGAGAGAAAGAAAGAGAGACTGGAAAGCTCAAGACCCCCTCAGGTAAAGGCAAGGAAATGCCTGGGGGCCACACAGGGCCCAGCGTGGGTAACTAAAGGAAGGACAAAGACACACCGGACCCAGGAGGTCGCAACAGAAACAAAATGTGGGTTTCAGCAAGATCTCCCCAGTGACACCTGGATTGGAAGTGTCACTGTAGTGTGCCAATCAAAAAGTTAGGGATTTGGAATTCTGGCTATTTTCTTAAACATATATATATATTTTTAAAGATTTTATTTATTTATTTGAAAGATAGCATGAGCGAGGAGAAGGTCAGAGAGAGAAGCAGACTCCCCGTGGAGCCGGGAGTCCGATGCGGGACTCGATCCCGGGACTCCAGGATCATGACCTGAGCCGAAGGCAGTTGTCCAACCAACTGAGCCACCCAGGCGTCCCTTTAAACATCTATTTTTTAATTGTGGTAAAAAATGCATAACAAAAGGTACCGCCTTAACCATTTTCAAGTGAACAATTCAGTAGTGTTAAGAATATTCATATTATCGGGGCGCCTGGGTGGCTCAGTGTAACGGTTAAAGCCTCTGCCTTCGGATCAGGTCATGATCTCAGGGTCCTGGGATCAAGCCCCACATCAGGCTCTCTGTTCAGCGGGGAGTCTGCTTCTCCCTCTCTCTCTCTGCCTGCCTCTCTGCCTACTTGTGATCTCTGTCAAATTAAAAAAAAAAAATCTGTAAATCTAATTTAAAAAAAAAAGAATATTCATATTATCGTGAAACAGGTCTCAGGAACTTCATCTTACAAACTGGAACTCTATCCCCCCAAACAATACCCCCCCCCAAGCCCTAGTAACCACCAGTCTACTTTCATTCTCTATGAACTGGACTATTTTAGAAATCTCAGATTTCTAGCTATTTTCATATCTGACTCACAACTCATAAATTGTATCATTTGGCAAGCCAAAGCAACCTATACAGGGAAGACATATTTATAAAGAAGGCTCAGTGAGGAAGCATAAAGTCACGAGCAGCTGACATCTTGTAGTGAAAGAATCATACAAGGATTAAGAATAATCCTAAAATAGGATAAGATCTGGCCATCAGAAATCCGGATTCGCATGCACTGAAATTTCTCAATACCCCAAGCTCAAATAGGGACAAGAAATTGTTACAACAAACAATGTAGAACATCATGGTGTTCAGGCTTTTACTTGGTAGGACTGGCACTGATGGGTGATCGGTGTTACTTCTAGAAACATATGCTATTAAAGACTAAGACTAAATTTAGCCAGTAGTCTCAGCAAACATACTTCTACGTTCTCCAGACAGAAATATGCACAGGACTGAACTAGAAATGCAAAACACATAAACAATTCAATATTAGCTAGGCCTGTGACTCTGGTTCCTGATGCAGCATTTCATAGGCTAGGCTAGAGCCCATGGAGGACTCCTTTTCCCTTTATTAGTGGTAATCTTGAGCTTCAGGTCACAGTAAGTACTATCACAAATAGAAGAAACTGATAAGATACTAGACCTGTACCTTAAGTCCTACCACCCATAATGAAGAAGACAGGCGGAGGGTACCCCAGTCCAGCATAGGACAGAACTAAGCCAGAAAGAAATACAAAGAACATCTGTCACTCTATTAGGCTTCCACATAGGGCAGTCACCTGCAAGTCCATCAAACACAGCGGGGGAAAGAGAGAAGAGGGCGAGCTAGGTGGGCCCGTCCATGTAAGAGTTGCCCCAGTCTTACACTCTGGCCATGTACAACAAACAAGGAGAAAAATACCACCCATCCCTGTGAGCTTAACATTTTAACTAGGCACAGTGACTAGGCCCACTGGAATAGAGGCCACTGAAGTGCCCTTACCTGACCAAATCAATTCTCCTTATGTGGCAGGGAAGTAAGGTCAGAGTTAGGAGAAGCTCAGAAGCTGAGAAGTTAGCCTTTATCGATAGGGGCTCTCCTTTCTCCTGCTTCCCAGCTGTGCATGGGAGAAGCTTATGATGTGTATGAACCAGAGAGACCCAGACTGCATGTTCCACTGGAATATTCTAGATTTCAGCAGTGACCAAATAAAGATAAATACCTATCCTTGTCTCCTCGAGTTGAAGAGGACGAAAAAACCATTAAAAAATTATCACAAATTTGGGGCACCTGGGTGGCTCAGTGGGTTAAAGCCTCTGCCTTCGGCTCAAGTCATGATCCCAGGGTCCTGGAATCGAGCCCCGCATTGGGCTCTCTGCTCAGCGGGGAGCCTGCTTCCTCCTCTCTCTCTCTCTGCCTACTTGTGATCTCTCTCTGTCAAATAAATAAAATCTTAAAAAAAAATTATCACAAATTCGAAGGCTCAAAACGACACAAAGGAAAAAAAAATGCTTGGCTGGAAACAATGGCATTCAGAATCAAATTCACACAGACAATGATTTAAAACCATAAGCCGAGGGTGAGAAGATTTTCAGAAAATCATATTTAAGGAGAAGCCTATTGCTGTTCAGGCTTTGGGAAAAACACCAGAAACTTAAATGACAACAAACTCCAGTTAAAAACAAGTGCTGCTATCTCAGTGAAGCAAGGAACAGTGGGAGAGAAAAACAAGATGGCTTCAGGTTTCTGGTCCAGAGGCCTCCAAGACAGCAAAGGAAAACAGCATGGTAGAGAGAGACTGTAATAATCACAGTTCATGTGAAAAGAAGCAAGCCAGACTTCAGAGGAACAAAGAACTCAAATGGGACAAAGGTGTTTCTGCTGTGTTTAGAGATAAGGAAAGTGTCCAAGGTCTAGGAAACTCAATGCCAGATACAGGCAAGAGTTTCAGGACAAGTAGGAGGCTGGAGGAGCTTCCTCCTTGTTGAGCCCAAAGGGCACATGCTTAGAAGAAACTCCAGAGAAAGCTTTGGTTTAGAGAAACTTGAGGGGGATTTTCCATCTAGGAAAAAATAGTGAAACAAGGAGAAAACTTACCAAGTGACAGGAGTCAAAACCCCCAAGACATTCCAGAAAAAGAGAGGAGGGGCCGCAGTGGGTGGCTGAAGGGCTGCCAAAAGCCTTAGGATCCTGCTGGGTAGGGGAAACTCAAGAAAAAAGTTCTATATTATGAAAAATTTAGGATCATGAAGTTTTTTGAAGAACTGGCTCAGAATACAAGTATCCCCACTTATATATGGGATTCATATAAATGTATGGGATTCGAGGTATATATGGTCAAAGAGAAAATGGGAAAACCTGAGAAACCCTTGAAAGAAGAATCCAAGTTATTAGTTCACTCCAAGCTATTACAGTTAGCCTGTAATTTAGGAATTTATCCAAACTGAATTTTAGGTTCATAGATATTGGATCCCGGATGTAAGTGACTTGGATAGGCTGGAATCTGAGTGGGTCTAAGATCAGTACTGGTTTTTCACCATTTTTCAGTAAGCCGAACACTGAAGGAGCACAGACTGGAGCCAGGCTGAGCAGGCTGGGACCCTGGCTTTACCACACATTAGCTCTGAGCCCTTCACCTAAGAGGTTAAGAATGCAATTAGCAGAGATAGTGAAGGCTGCTGACCTTGCAAGGTAATCTTCTGAGGTAGTTTAAGCATTAAATAAGTTAATGCATGACAAGGACAGAAAAGAGTACATGGAAATTTGTAAAGGCCCAACAAAGATTAGCTATCATTATCCTGACTTTACTTGTTCCACCTACTACCTCCCTGTTAGACTCCGTAACTGCTGAGTCGTCTGGCTATAGATTTCAACACCTATTAATTTTCATTTTGTATTTTTTATTAACATATAATGTATTATTTGTTTCAGGGGTACAGGTCTGTGATTCATTAGCCTTACACAATTCATAGTGCCTATTTTTAAGTTTGGGGAACACCACTTTTCCTTGGGAAGTCTGATGACCTATTAAAGGCACTGATCAAACTGTGGCCATGTTGACATTCAGAACTAACATTTAGTTGTTTTAAATTTCATGCATCTGGGGATGCTGCTAAATTACTGTATGCCTGTAGAGCTTCCTGGATCCTTGGGGGAAAGGAACTATGTGCATGACATGAGGTTAGAATTACCCAACTTTTCTAACAGCTATCTGAAGTAGCTGTATCATTTTCAGCAGAAATCACTAACATGAGAAATAGAATCCTGCAGATCGCCCTGAGTGACCCTGCAATGTCAGAGTCTGAATAAAAGAGGAGGAAAATGGAAAAGTGAAAACACTTCCAATATATTTAGCGATTTTAGTTTTTCTATGGAAACAAAGGGTTGACTTAGAATGAAGGCTATTAATAGGGCTTTGAAGGGCAGGAAGAATTTCAAATGGTTTTGATATTAAGCCAGGTTTTTTCTTCCTTACTGAACTACCCATGCCAATCATGGTGTCTATGAGCCTGCAAACCCTGCCAACAGGAATGGTCTCGGCTTTCAGGGAAGGCCCAGGCTGCAGTGGACCCCACGACCACTCCTCTTCACCTCTCCATGGCCTCTTAGACCAAGTTCAGACACCTGACCCAAGAGCTTAACAGTGACCTGTGATGTGGCTTATAACAATAAAAGCAACAACCAAGTCAGATTCCCAACCTCTTTCTCAGGAAGCTAAATTCTGAGAATGAGGTGATTAGCCATGAGGCAGAGCTGAACTGTCACGAAGTACACAGGAACCAGAGAGGTCATGAGGAAACAGAATCTCTCTGAGCCAGAGAAAAGACTGAGGGAGAAGGGAAAAATAAGCCAGATGCAGCAAGAGGGAAAAGACAAAGCAAAGAGAGCCACCTTGCAAGGACCACTGTCCATGGGAAAGACCATGACTTGTCTCCGAGCTGCCAGAGTTCCTGAGGTTTTCAGTCTAGGTGCGTCCTTGCACCATGTTTTACAAAATGGTCTGAATGGATCTCTGTTCTTTGCAACAAAAAAACAGCTAACTTGAAACAGCTACTTCAGCTCCCCTGAGGATGGATTTTCCCCAGAGGGCAGTTGGGTGCCTCCAACAAACAAGATTCCTGGCCAGTCCACCCTGCCAGACGTGCCTAGACATTGCAGCAGAACAGGGGTGTCTCATCCCTTAGGTGCCCTTGGCAGAGTCCCTAGGGCTTATGAGCATCTCAAGGGTCTATGGAAATGCTGAGGCCTGAAAGAAGTATTTATTGGATCCAAAATATGAAAAGAAAATTATAACAGCAAAGTTAATAAATGTTTTAAGTCCCCTACTGGTCAAATGAAGCTTAACTCACAGTTCTGTAAAAGCTAATTTTGTGTGGGACCTGGGTACAATTTTAATGTCTGCTACATGACATGGTAAAGGCCGCCAGAGAGGAGTGTGGAGGCCTTCTATGGTCTACAAACCAGTCCCACAGCAGCAGACATGTCTGGGCTTAAGTTGGGACCTACTCACCCTACCCCTTGTATATGCCTATGACTAAATATTATGCCTTACCACTCGAAACTCAGTACTCTGAACTTAGAAATCACCCTCCCTCCCGAATTTAAACATACTCTAATACTTCTGATATCAGGAATCTATTTTCTTTCCTTAATATTTTATAAAACTGAAGATAAGCCTCTGTTAGCCATCCTGTTAGTTTTTCCAAAAATGGAAAAATGTTATTCGTGATTGCAAATGGTCCTGCACATTTGAAGGATTCAACTTCTGACACTTTTCAGAATAATCAATCAAAAGTTGGTCACATGCATTGCCTCTCCTTATGCAAGAGCCCCCTGAAGGTCGCAAACAGACCTAAACACTCTCTCCCACTTAGATTCTCAATCTGTTCTCAAAGCTATTTTCTTCTAATAGGTGGCGGCATATGAGTTATACAAAATTTAAGTCTTATACCTGTAAAAGCAAAAACCAAGTATGACTGTTTTTCTAGAGTAACTGTGGCCGTTAACTGGCTGTGCCCAAAAAAGTCCCCATCTTTTCTCCGCAGTGCCTCCAACACTGCCGCGCTAGGCCCAGATCACTCTTCTCACTTCCACTGCTCAGACTAACCCACAAACATCTACACATTTTGTCTCCACTCCTGGGCACCCTCCTTTCCCTTTCTGCCCCCCCCCACCTAAGGCTACACTACTTCTACATACAAAACTGCTCTCAAAATGGTGATCTCCCTGTTAGACCACTGGGCAACTCCTCACAATTCAGACTCCTGGTTCATACCAAGTCACTTTGGTCCCCGATCCTGGCACTCATTCACCTCCCCTCAGGCCTTACTGAGGGCATGGACTGTTTCTTTCAGTCTGATGGGCTAAACACAGGTATCCTAGAAAGGGTGTGTCCTCAATCAACCACCTGCTGGGCTCACTGAGGACCATTTCCATAATTCCACATTCTCTTAGACCAGTCCTGTCTTCTAGGGCCTGTATTTCCCACTAAGGAATATTTCCCTATCACCCCACAAAGAATTAAAAATAATTAAATAATTAAAAATAAAAGGCAACGTCCTGGGCGCCTGGGTGGCTCAGTGGGTTAAGCTGCTGCCTTCGGCTCAGGTCATGATCTCAGGGTCCTGGGATCGAGTCCCAAACGGGCTCTCTGCTCAGCAGGGAGCCTGCTTCCCCCCTCTCCTCTCTCAGCCTGTCTCTCCGTCTACTCGTGATCTCTCTCTGTCAAATAAATAAATAAAATCTAAAAACAAAAAAAAACAAAAAAAAAACAAAAAAAAAGCAACGTCCTCCCTCAACAACTATCCCAGGCTAATAACTTTAAAGCCAGCTCTCTCCTCTTCCCAATCCCTACACATCTTTCAACTTTGTCTTCCCTCTGCTTGTTTTTCCTCCATTATTTAAATGCAATGCAAAGTCTCTTCTATCTTAAGGAAAACCAGTATTAATCCCACACCTTCTTTAGCTGTCACATACTCCTTCTGCCCCATTTCCCTATGGAAATATCTTAAAGCCTTGTTTTCTTGATTTCTACAACTTCACTTCCCATTCATTCCTCAACCCACCACCACACCACCACACCACTCAAGTTCCTCTTGGCCAAACTCAAGGGCATCTGTAATTCTTTACCTCACTGAACACCACCAACCACACTTGTTTGGCTCCCTTCTGCCTCTGGGTTCTACTCTTGCCACATAACCCTTACACTCAGTCAGCCTGGAGAGGTCCTGCTCCTCCATAAATACTGGTATTCCTATGGGCTCCATCTCAGCTCTTCTGTGCTCCCGATTTATATTCACCCCAATTCAACCATCTAGACCACTGGTACTCCACTGGGGCCGTTCGAGAAAACCTTTTTAGGAGTATAGGTTTTAACCGTTCATAATGCCTCCAGAGGGCACCCAAACACTTGCTCAGAAACGTTCATGGGTATTTGCACAAAGGTATTAGAACCCAAAGTGAATCTCACAGTGGATAATAACTACCTCTAACGAGATGCCAAACATCATGAAGACTTGTACAACCTGCAGGTTCCCTGATTCTGTGAGCTGGAGGCTTATCCCAAGGGTCTAATTCTATCCCTAACATAGAGATGCAGTAATACTGAATATTGGTTAATTGGGAAACCTGACACGTTTGCTAGCTGATGCCAAGCAATATGAATCAGTGAAATATTCTTAAATCCTATCAACCTTAATCCTAACATGTTTGAAATTGACACCTAAAAATAATCTGAAAGCCAGAGGGACATAATGGAGTTTACTCACAGAAATAAAAGGGGTTCAGATTTTTTTATGAATTGTTTTATCATTTACCTAACAGGCAGAATTTATAATCTTTGGGACAGAGGTTTGCTCTGGCCATAACAAGGGCCAAAAGCTCCATGACAATACCATGGTAGGCACTGCAAAATAAGATGTGGAAATAAGCTATGATTATTTTATGAACTTGCGGGATATGAAAAATAAATGAGCTCTAGAATAGCTTTACTGAATTTCTTAAAGCGTATCAGGTGACGTGAGAGACACTGCAAATTCCAGAGTTAGAATAAAGGCTTAGAAAGGCTTTAGTGAAATTGCAGTGCAAAACAAAATTACTGCTTTTTAATATTAAACTTTAGATGCTTCTGACACAACTCCAAAATTAATTTCATTTTTTAAAAATCTCTTTTCCTCCAATTTCTGTACAAACTAACCTGACCATAGCCACTGGTTACCCATCTTGTGCGTCTTCTAGGATTAGTTGTAGTAATTCTTTAAACCTAGACTAAATGACTTCAACTTGTCAAACCTAGTTTCAGCCGTTATCCCTTCATCATATCTCTGAGCCATTTAAAATGACTGTTCTCGCCCATTCTGGAACTTCCTCCTCAGCTGCCAGGATTCTGCACTCCCACGAGTTCCCTCTGTACCCACTGCCCGGCCAGCCCCCCAGGCTCAGGTACACAACGAAGCAAATCAGCTTCGCTGGCCCTGCGGCAGTGAACAGTGAACTCTCAGATTCTCTCTCCTGAGAATTTAGAACTGGGAAGTGGAAAGGCTGGGTCTGTGAACTGGCAGGGGTTCACAGCAGCTGCACTGACTCCTGTCAACTTTCCAGAACTAGTGGGCTCCAGCCAAGAAACCACCTTGGATGTCATGGAGACCTCCTCAGAAATCCCCCTTCACTTAGGCCATTTCAAATGGGTTTTTTAAACCACCAAATGGTCTCTAATGAAGACATGCTCCTTCCTCTCTAATAACTTCTTCTGTAGGCACATTCTCCACTACCTTTTCCTTCAATGCCCCCACACCGCAGCTCTGCTTTGAGCTGCTTCTCATTCTGCCCCACAGGTTCTCACCCACTCCCGTGGCTGCCATACCAGCCACGCGGCAAACACACTGTGAATGATTCTCAGGTCCTCTTCCACACTTCGGCTATAGACTAAATGCGTGCACCACCACCCCAAATTCATATACTGAAACCCAATACCCAGTGTGATGGTATTAGAAGTGGGGCCTTTGGAAGGTGACTGGCTCATGAGCATGGAGCCCTCATGATTAGATTAGTGCCCTTTTACAAGACCCTACTCCTCCCTCACTCCTTCTGCCATGCAAGGACACAGGGAGAGGATGGTCACCTGTGAAGGAGGAAGTGGGCCCTCAACTAGACACTGCATCTGCCAGACCTTGATCTTGGACTTCCAACTGCCAGAAACAAATGTGTGTTGTTCTATCTACCCGATCTGGGCTAGGTTTGTTATAGCAGCCTGAATGGACTAAGACAACTTCTAATGGTGAGGTGAGCACTTCCAGCTGGGTGTCTGCCCCCGTAGGTGCTGGCCTGCCTCCACGTGGAAAGGACCAGTTTGTCAACATCAACAGAAAGCACTCCAGTCAGTCATGTACTGACAACTCGAGCACTAACACTCTTCAGAGAAACCACCACCTGCTCAGACTGGCAGAGTCTAGTCCAAAAGACAATTACAATATTACCCAAAGTTAGGGTCGTGCAATCTTATATAACTCCATATAACAGGCAGCAACAGTCCAGTCTAACCCAGACACATATTTCCTAATCTTAAACCACTTATAACTCTATAATTATACTCCAAAAAAATTTTTACCACATAGAAACACTGATTTTTTTTTTAAATTTATTTATTTGAGAGAGAGAGAGAGATCACAAGTAGGCAGGGAGGCAGGCAGAGAGAGAGGGGAAAGCAAGCTCCCTGCTGAGCAGAGAGCCCGATGCAGGACTCGATCCCAGGACCCTGAGATCATGACCCAGGCCGAAGGCAGAGGCTTAAACCACTGCGCCACCCAGGCGCCCCAGAAACACTGATTTTAATAATGAACTTGTGCACAGTGCCTAGTCATTCATAAAACAAAGCATATACATGCAGCATAAAATCCTCCTCAGGAACTACACACCTGTCCTAGAAGCCTTTTACACTCAGCATGTCCAAAACCCAATCTGTCCTCTCTTCACCAAAGCCAACTACACTCCCAACTACAGGAAATGGGTCCACCAGCCTCTCAGCTGCCTGAGCCAGAAACCTGGTGATCAGTCACCCTCCGCCCCCTCATGAAGTCCTGTCTACTTTATCTCCTCAGTGTCTCCTGAATTTATTCTCCCTACCTATGCTGTCTCAGCTGTAATAAGGGTCACTGTTATCTTCTCCTATAAAAGCCTCCAGCTTCGCCTCCCTCTAATCCACTATCCACAATGTAATCTTTCTAAAATGTAAAAGGGATTGCTATTACCCAGCTTAAAGTTCTTCAAAGGGTCCCATTAACTTTCAGTGTAATTTCCACATTTACTCATGTGGTTTTTAAACTTTGAACAATGTTAGCTCCTACTTATCTCTCTTGGTTCGTCTCTCACCGCTACCCACTCCAATTCTAGCTCCAGCCAAACCAAACATCTTTGAACTCCCCAGGTCTTAATTGCTACTATGCCTTGACTACTATGCTCTCCCCCCCAAACTCCTTTTACCTCCAGGCTTTTACACTAACTGTTCCCTTTGTTTACCTTCAGGGCCCACCTCAGATATCACTTTCTCTAGGAAGCAATCCCTCACTTTCACCCCGACACTCAAATTTGGATTATGTGCGAGGTCTTTCCATGTGTTCCCAGAGCCCTTACGTGTCCTGTAATGCATCTCTTCTATCACACTTACTTGGATTTGTCTACTAAAGCACATGTTCCTCCACATCCACACCACCTACTGCAGGTCCACAATAACATTTGAATCCACGTGCCCCGATGATAACCTCGCCTACACTGCATGTTCCCAGGTACCCTGAGCTCTACTCTGCAGGCTTTGCACCGTAGCCATACTCTCAATGCTTCTGCCTGTGGTCCAGCTAGCTAAGCCCTCCTCATCCTGAAAGACTCAGGAAAATACAACTTGCTCCATGACCAAATCTGTGCATTCAAAACACAGGGAGTTAGCAAGAAAAGAAATCCCACGGCCCATGTTCAAGTTTCTGCATTTATTCTACAGACAGAATATTAGAAAATGAGAACTACTTTTATTGTGCATATTGCTAAAACCAATTTTCCTCCAAATACTGAAAGCAGCAAAATTCATTCAAATTTATTCCAAATGCATCACTCAAAAATGTTCAAATATTAGTTTTTAGAGTACATTTTAGAGTATGCTTTAACATATGATAGGGCTTGCCTATTTCTAAAAGCGCACATACCTATTAACCACACAACTAACCTATGTCCTATTTAAAAGTAAATATTCCGGGGCGCCTGGGTGGCTCAGTGGGTTAGGCCGCTGCCTTCGGCTCAGGTCATGATCTCAGAGTCCTGGGATCGAGCCCCGCGTCAGGCTCTCTGCTCAGCAGGGAGCCTGCTTCCTCCTCTTTCTCTGCCTGCCTCTCTGCCTGCTTGTGACCTCTCTGTCAAATAAATAAATAAAATCTTTTAAAAAAAAAAAAGTAAATATTCCAATATAAATGTTAATACAAATAATTTTAGAACATATAAAAAAGTAAAAAGGTTTAAATCAGGGGCGCCTGGGTGGCTCAGTGGGTTAAAGCCTCTGCCTTCGGCTCAGGTAGTGATCCTAGGGTCCTGGGATCGAGCCCCGCATCGGGCTCTCTGCTCAGCGGGGAGCCTGTTTCCTCCTCTCTCTGCCTGCCTCTCTGCCTACTTGTGATCTCTCTCTGTCAAATAAATAAAATCTTAAAAAAAAAAAAAAATCTTTTTAAAAGGTTTAAATCACAATGCCCTATCACCCAAAGTCCATAATTTTTAAGATTTTCATCTAATTTCTTCTAGACACTTCTCCATCATAGGTTTTTGTGGAGGGTTACTGGGATCTTTGATCAAGAGTTGGAATCATGTCACATATGCAATTTTATATTCTGATTTTCTCCCACTTAACACTGTCATAAGCATTTTAGTACATTTTCTTCATAAACATTTTAACAACTATATATTATCCAGTGGACATACCATAATTTAATCATTCTCCAAAAGCACCCTAAAAATAACTCTAGGATATACATCTTTTGTTCTCTCTATATTTAAAAATATGCCTTTGATCAGTTCCTAGATCAGTTGCTACATCAAGGAATATGAATACTTTTCAAGGCTCTTTATACACATGGCCAATGTAACAAAATAGTATGACATTTTCCCCCACGTCCTCCTCAGTATGGTAATTTTTTAGTCTAAATGTAGGCCTTTATTAAATTGATAAGAATTTGTAACATCTCAATCACAAAAGTAAATACTCATTGTAAAAAAAAGTGAAACTCAAAAATATGTGAAATAAAAAATCAGTCTCTCTTGTTTTTCCCTAAGTCACAATTAAATATTTTCCATGTATCTGGGGCGCCTGGGTGGCTCAGTGGGTTAAAGCCTCTGCCTTCTGCTCGGGTCATGATCCCAGGGTCCTGGGATTGAGCCCCATATCGGCCTCTCTGCTCGGCAGGGAACCTGCTTTCCCCTCTTTCTCTGCCTGCCTCTCTGCCTACTTGTGATCTCTATCAAATAAATAAATAAATAAAATATATATATTTTCCATGTATCTTTCTAGACTTTTTCTATTTTTATTCAGAACATACACACAAGAATATTTTGGTTTTTTTTATCTTACAAAAAAGATGGATTTAAATTTGTTTTGACTCAACAATATATTCCAGGCATCCATCCAGGCTATCTCAATACATACAAATCTACCTCTCTTTTTAAAAGCTACATAACGTTCCATAGTATACAGATACCATAGTATATAGATACAGATACCACAAATTTATTTGTGGTTATCTCCCATTTTTTATTATAAATGATGCTACAACAGACTTTGCACATACTAACTTATGTTCTCTTGTGGGAATATTATAGATTCCTTGAGGAGAATCTGTTAGATCAAAGCATGTTTTTAAAATTTTTTACAGGCTCTGCCAAATTGTTATTTGAAAAGGTAGATCCAATTTTGTGTTCCCAACAATGTATTAGGTGCCTTTTCCTCCACACCCTTCACTATCTTTTAAATTTTGCATGATGCCCCCACTGAAAAAAACTGGTTGTTTTAATTTTCATTTCCCTAATCACAAGTGACATTGAAACCCTCTTCACTGCTTTGACTCTCACTTCTTTGAGAACTACTCCTATCCTCCATTCATTTCTTAATTGTATCAATTCTGTTTTTCTTTAACTCTTTAAACATGTTACAAATTTTTTTCCTGTCACCTTGAAATGTCTTTTGTCACACAGAAACGTCAACTTTGATAATGATTCAAATTTATCACTCCTTTCCTTATGATTTTGGGTCTTTGTCTTACCTTAGTGGTCTACAAAAAAATCAGATTTTCCAACATAATATAGTCTCCCGCATAATTCCCTTTTATTCTAATATCTTTACAGTTGTTTTTGAGTTAGTTCTTTGAGCCAAATAAAATTCATCTTGAATGTATAGAAGTAAAATCTTTCTTCCCAGTCATTTATCCCTGCACAGTATATTGAATAATCAATTCCCAACTGTATTCAAAATGCCAACTTTATTCAATCCTAAATTCCCATATATAAATGGGTCTGTTACTGGATTCTATCCTTCCGTGCAATAATTTATCTATGCTTGTGCTCACCATTTATATCAGTGTAGCATTACAGTATGTTTTAAGATCTGGTATGGCAAATCTTCCATCACTATTTTTCCATCTGAAAAATTTCTTGACCATTCTAGCACATTTCCTCCTCCAGATGAATTTTAGAAGCAATTAATCAAGTGTCCAAAAATAACTCTCACGTGGATTTTATGTGAAACTACATTAAATTTACAGTTTAATTTGTAGAATATTTCAATGTTTACAATAATGCTTTCCCCTCCAGTAACATGTATGCCTGCCCATTTATTTAGGTTAGCTTTTAAATCGTTCAGGTAAAGGTTTTTCTTTATAAAGCTTCTCGGCATTTGTTTCATATTTTTTTTTTTTTAAAGATTTTATTTATTTGACAGACAGAGATCACAGTAGGCGGAGAGGCAGGCAGAGAGAGAGAGAGGAGGAAGCAGGCTCCCCGCTGAGCAGAGAGCCCGATGCGGGGCTCGATCCCAGGACCCTGGGATCATGACCTGAGCCGAAGGCAGAGGCTTTAACCCACTGAGCCGCCCAGGCGCCCCGCATTTGTTTCATTTTTAAACATCTTCTAGTTCTGTTGCTCTTGAGGATCAAATCTAACCTTTCTGGAGGAGTAATTACAAACTATTTGATCATTAGTGACAGCAGACGTATTTGCACACATTTAACAAATTATAGCTCTTTCCAGTGAACTGTCTGTCCACATCCTGTAACCACTTGTGTGTGGACTTTTCTTATTTTCCTCATTGATCTGAGTTCCTTACATGCTTAAGATATTAAGCCTTCACTTATGTTTGTCACAAATATTTTCCTACTTTGTGGTCTGGCTTCTAATCTTAGGGTTTTGTTTTCCCTCTCTTCTTTAATTAGTTTTAAAATTTTTTTGTAGTCTAATACATTGATTTTTTTTAACTAATAACAGATCCGAACACCCGAGAAGTGCCAGGACCTAGACCTCTTCCCCTCACAACACCTGCCAGCAGATATTATTTTCCTCACTTAGAAGATTCTAGTTCAGGTCTGATTGCAAAGTCTTTGCTCTGTCCACCTCAACACACAGAACCCTCTCTTCCACATGTTTAATATCTACTTCCACATTTTCTTTATGACTTAGGGGGCATTCATGCTGATTTATCATTTACTATATTCCCATATATATTTTTGGGGTGCTGAATAGGTTCTAGAGACCCATACAGATATTGTAAAGCCCGCATAACACTGTTTTGAATGGGGCTCTATAACATGTTTAATTATCACAAAGGATTTGTGCCACCTCATTACTCATAATTATTCTGTCCAGTTCATCCCACACGGATAGCTTTATAATGTCTAAACATCACATCCAGGAATACGGTTTTTCATTTAAGACATTCTTATCTTTCAGGATCATTTACAGGGTCCTCCATGCAGCCTGCACTTGTCTCAATAAAGCTATACTTACATGTTTTATGTTTTTTTGCATTGCGATCAGAGCCTATTCTTTGGTTGGTTCTTTTCTTTTCCATTTTAGTTTATGCAGGTTATTTCTGGTATTCAGAAAGTTATGAATTTTATATATGCATTGTGTACCCAGTCACTTACTCAATTTTTATTTGTATAATAGTTTGTTATTCTCATTTTTGTAGCCAATAGCATCTACAAATACTTCGCTTATTCTAATTTTAGATCCTTACCTCACTCTAATTTCATGTATTACTACTTTAATAAAACTTACAAAAGCAATGTTAAGGAATAGCCCAATTTTTAATTTGACTCTGATAACTTTCTGTTAAGTATATTGTGAATAATTAGCTTAATATTTATGTGTACTTTGGCACAAAAAAACACCTACTTTTTAAACTAAGAAACAAGGAATTTTTTGTCTGTAGTTTAGGTGGCAGTTTGAATTCAATGTGAACTCCAAGGAAAAGATACCTCTCTTCCAGACTTCTGAAATGGCCTACCTAGTCTCCCCTACTTCTACTCTCCCACCACCACCCCCACATTCTGCATGCAGCAGCTGGAGTGGCTGTTTAAAAATGCAAATCTGATTATGTCATTCTCCTGCTTCAGATCCAACGCTTGCAATGGTTTCCCATTTCACTGAAAATAAAATAAAACATCCTTAACCTGTCCTACAAGACCCTACATGATCTGGCCCCCTGCCTAGCCACACTTCCTTCTCACCCACCAGAATCTATCCACAAGTCATTCTTTCAGTTCCTGGAATGGGCAAAGCTCTCTCTCCCTTCAGGGCCTTCCCACATGCCATTCCCTTGCCTGGAAAATTATCCCCCATCATTCTACGCTAACGCCTACTCACCCTTCAGATCTCAGCTCAAATCTTATTTTTGCAAAAAAAAAAAAAAAAAAAAGAAAGAAAGAAAGAAAGAAAAAGAAAAATATATATATAAAGTCTTTCCTGGGCCGCCTTTTCACAATCTAAAATTTGCTCTCCTTTTTATACTCTCTTATAACCAGTACTACTTAACTTTCCTAACAGATACCGTTTGTGATTATACATGCAGTTGTAGGATTGTGTCATTTCTGGTTCCCTCCACCCCCATAGATTATAACCTTTAAGAGAACATGGACAAATTGATTATGCTGGCCACACCACAAGCATTCATATGTATTTGAATGAAATAAAAACACCTAAAAAACCCTTAATTGTATCTCTTACATCTTAAAACAACACCCTTTATATCAATCAATATTTAAACTGTTAAGACTCTTTTTGATACTGTCTGCAAATTCGTTAAGAAAACATTTTACCCCAAGGACATAACAGCTAACCTGAATCTGATGCTGCCAAAGGAAAATACATACTTAAATTAGATCATTAAGAAATGTTCTGTTTAAATATGAGTTTTGTTTTATGTAGCATTCACTTCACTGATACTTTCTTCACAATCCACTATTTTATGTCTTATTTTCTAAAGTATGTAAAGCACTAGGAAAAACGTGCTTTGTCGAATACTCTTTAAGAAGTCTAACATATTAATGGTCCTTGATAAAAATTTAAGCAAAATCACAAATTAAAAGCATTCAAAGTTGGTGATCTCTATTATACTGTAACAGACACATCTGATAAAAAAAAGTATAAATTACATTGCAAATAAAAAGTCCTTTTGGATCACAA
The DNA here is from genome assembly GCF_902655055.1 of Lutra lutra. Classification (NCBI taxonomy): domain Eukaryota; kingdom Metazoa; phylum Chordata; class Mammalia; order Carnivora; family Mustelidae; genus Lutra; species Lutra lutra. The sequence goes on from NC_062289.1 coordinate 83,200,064, forward strand.
AAGCTAATAAAACCAATATTTATATACTTTACATTCTGCAAAGCACTTTCACGTGAAAACCTCATACCACTGAACTCTGTGAAGTAGACAGAGCAGGTATTATCAGCATTTATAGAAAAGAAAACTGAGGCTTTGACTGACTGTCCTCCTCAAGGTCAAAGGACTGGAAAGTACTAGAGTCATAATTACATTGGGGGAGGGGTAGCGGTCCCACATGTCAATGTCCTAACCAAAGAGAACTTCCATCCTAGAGGCCTGCATCTGTAATTAGTGTAGATTTATGCTCCCTTCAACTGAAATTTCATTTCACCAGAGAACCACCACCCAAAGAGCGGCTTTAAATATAAAGTTAAAATTTAAATTGCCACCAATCTGGGAAATAGCTAAATTAACTAGGGGATACCCAAACTATGGAACATGATGCAGCAGTTCTCCAACACCAGTTAAGGCATTACATGCTGAAACTGAAAGATAAGAGTGCACTAGTACTTGTTAAAACGGTCAAAGATAATACAAGTACACACACGGGGAAACATTTTATAAGATCTAGAAAGATACACACGGAACATGTAATAGTTATCATCTCTGGAGGCAGGGGTTGGCAGAGAAAGACGTCAGGTGTGTCTGGGATGTTCTAGTTTTTACCAAGAAAATTAGCTACTCTACCTATTTAAAACTAATCTTTTAAAATTTAAATTAACCTACGGATTGAACAGACAGGTCATTTTTCTGCTCTAAAAGCTATGCAACTATAAAGGAAGTCGGGGCCTCTCTAAAAGAGAAGACAAAACAAATCAACAAGAACAAAAAAAAAACCAAAAAAAAAAAAACCCGGCACAATCCTGTTAAAACAATAAACCACCTAAAGGTCGCAAAAACGTCCCTTTAAAAAAGCAGTAACTTAAATTATTTTTTAATACCTAGTCTTTGTTGCAGTAAGACAACCAGTCAACAAACCAGCCACTGGAAGAGTACGGAGCAAGCTCCTCCTAGAGAGATTGAGTTGTTAGAGTTCGGCCAGGAAGGTTTCACAAAGGAGCCGAGTTTTGAGGGAAATGAGAGGTGACTTGGCAGAGAGATGCGGGAAGAGTCATCCAGATGGGAAAAGGTCTGGGAGGTGGATATAGCGAGTTAATCGGAAGCGGGGGACAGTAAGCAAACTGCAGTCGAGTCCTGAAAGAGGAGAGGATTCCTTTGGGTGTGGGAGTGGAGAGGGAGCTCGGCTGCGCGGCCATCCAGTTTACCTGGGTGAGGATCCGGCCCTTGTTGTGGTCAAACAATGGAGGCGTCCAGCGGCAGCGGCGTTCTGCGCTGGGTGCGCGAAGGGTTCCTCATCACCTGAGTAGGATGCTCGGCGGGCTCTGCTGGGACGCAGGGCGCTCTAAAAAACACAACACCACACCATGCAGCCGGGCTTCTCCGCGGCGCAGCCCGGCTCCCTGCTCCCACGGCGCGGCCATTACCGCCTCTCCGGGGACCCGCCTGGAAAGGCTCCAAGGCGCGGCTTCACGGGCTTCTAAAGCGGTTTCGCTCCCCCTTTCCTCGGCTCCAACAACAATGGAGCCCGGCTCCGGAGTCCGGCTCCCGGGGGGCCTCCGCCCGGCCTCGCCCCTGCCGCTGCCCATCCCTCGCCGCGCACCCGGCCGCCATCTGTGACCCCCGCGCCCCGCTCCCGGCACTGCGGGCCCGTGCCGGCCGGCCGAGGCCCGAGGCCAGGCTGCCCTCCGTGGGGCCTTGCCCGGTGCCAGCCGGGCCGCCGGGCTGCGGGGGGCCGCTCTGACCTTCCCCACCGACGCCCAAGGGCCGGCCCCCGCGCGAGGCCCATCCTAAGTGATGGGTTGTTTTTCTTTTCTTTAACCCACTCATCCTCCTTCCAACCCCGAGCCCGCTCCCCTTTCGCCCCCAGCCCCCGCCTCGTTCCCGAAAAGAAATAGAGAGACTGCAGCCCGGCCGCCCGACAACTCACTCCAAGTGAGGGGTTGAAGCGCCCCAGGCCGCGAGCTCCGCGCACCCACCCTCCCTCTCCTCAAGGGACACCTCACAGGTGCGCCTCCGAGCCGCGCGCGCGCGCTCCGCACACCCAGACGCCTCCGGGGGACAGCGCGCGTGCGCACGCACGGGGCCGACAAGCCCCGGGGGAACGGGGGCCGCACGCATGCGCGCCGTCCGGCCCTCGCCCCGGCACCAACCCCCCCCCCTCCGCCCCCGTCGGCCGCCCGCGCGCGCCCTCCCCCCAATCCCAGGCGGGTCCCGGGTACCCCCCCAACCCCCGGCCCTGCGCGCGCGCTCCCGCTCGCTTGCTCGCTCCTCCTTCCCCGCCCCACCCGGGCCCGCGTTACCCTGGGCAACTGCAGTGCGGCCGCACCTGAGCTCTGCGCCTGCGTCCCACCGGCCAGACCCTCCCTTCCCCTCGGTCCCGTCCCCTGCCCCGCCACAGCTGCGGGTGGGGGGGCGTCGCCCCCTCCCAGTAAAGTGAGTATCGAGCGTCCTCCCCCGTCCTGCCCCTCAGACAGACCCGCCGCCGCCCCGGCGCCTCAGCCGTCAGCCCGGTCAGCGCGGCCTGGCCTCGCCGCCCCGGCCCCCGCTCCCAGCGTGCACCGCGGCGAGCGCTCGGGTGGGAGCCGGCGAGATGCGTTCGGCGGGCGGCGCCCACTGACCTCCCTCGGCCGCCCGGCCGGGGCAGGGCCGGAGCCGGGAGCCAGCCCCGCCCGCCGCCCCGCCCATGGGCCGCCAGCCCCCGCAGCCGCCCGCCCGGAGGACCGCGCCGAGGGGGGGAGCCGCCTGAAGGACCGCGACGGCCGCGCCCGCAGGTAAGGCGGGGCCCTAGGTGTGACCGAGTCCAGCCCCGCTCACCTGGCCGTACCTCTGGGAAAGCTCTGCGGGCGCCGGCGGGGGAGGGGGCACCTGTCGGGACTGGAATTTATTTAGGGCTGTTTTGAAAGCCCTCTCTGCAGCGGGTGGGGGTCCTCGCGTCTCACCCCCAGGGCTCTCGGCGGTGGGGAAGGGTGTCCCCTTGAGGAAACAGCGGTGGCGGGGGAGAGACAAGAAAAGGTGGAAAGGAGGGCAGAAGTGAGGCGCAGCGACCCCGCGCCCGCTGCCTGCAGCGTTTTCCAGCCGGTGATGGGGAGGGGGTGCCGTTGCCAGGGCTCCAGTCCAGGCTGCGGACCGTCCGCACCGCGTACCCAAGCCAGTCCGAGGGGCAGGAGCGGCCAGCCCAGGGGCTGCTCCGACCATCCCTGGGGTGGGTTTGTAGGGTGAGGGATCCGCATTGCAGGTGCACCAGGAGCGCCCGAGGGCCTGGCCGTGCTTTGTCTGGGATGCTGTGGGGAGGCGGCCCTCTTCGTCCAAATCTCCTTTTTAAATGCGTTTGACCATCCTCTGTACGTTAGAGACCCTCCCCGATAAGTTGCGTTGTCTCCTGTCCTAATAACCCTTTATGTAAGTACTCTACCTTACAGCCCTTTACTGAAGCTTTGGTGTGGGCTTTAGATGACCCTAAATAACGATTTGCTTGGAATTCATGAAATTGAGCATAATGCATATATGCAGCAGAGCCGCAGGCTTGCCTACAGAGCTGCTGTCTGCTACAGCGAGTTACTCCAGTTTGTCTGACTTGCGTGTTCATGCTGACCTGTATTGCTTAAATCCACACTTCGATGTTTAGCGGTATGATCTATTCCAGCGATTGAAAATGAGGTGACCTAAGAGGAAATAGAGTCGCACCCCGAAATTTAGGTTGCGGTAATAAGTCTTATTACAAAATACAAGCTCCGAGGCTGTAGTGCTTTAATACATTACGCATTTCCAGAAATCTACCTGTAAGAGTGGTAAAGCTAGAATTGCTGGGTCTTTTTTAATCAGATTTTTAAGTATGAGATATATATAAAGAACATTGTTATTGTTTTATTAAATGATTTTTTTTTTTGCACTGTCAAGAACGTGCCTGCCTTTTCTTCCCGTTGAATTGTAAGGAAAAAGATGCTAACATTCAAAATGACTTTTATCCCCAAAGGTGTTTTAAATTTATTTCTTTTGGCTAAATGTTCATCTTCTATGAAATATTTTTGGGGAAAGGTTTTAAGACTTGTGATATGTATATATACTTATATATATATGTATGTGTGTTTACATATACACACTATTGAAAAACCTTAAAATAGTTTTTGTTTCTCTGCGTCATAATTACTCAGTAAATTTAGTTTAGGTAGATTTAAAATCTGAGATACAAAACAATTATTTGTGTGTATCAGATTTTTATTGTAGTACATGTAAATACATCAGTTTAACGGGCTTCTTGGAAAATATTGTTAATTCTTTTTTTTTTTTTTTAAGTGAATCCTTTTGCTTGCAATGGAAGATCACTTGGGTTCTTAACTCTTTCATCTGTGATTCATTGGATAAGTTCATTTTAATGTCATTACTTAATTGGCAGAGAACATTTGCAGCAGTACTGATGTTAACGTTGATGCTTTTAAGAAATACTTAAGGGGCGCCTGGGTGGCTCAGTGGGTTAAAGTCTCTGCCTTCGGCTCGGGTCATGATCCCAGGGTCCTGGGATCGAGCCTGAGTCGGGCTCTCTGCTCAGCGGGGAGCCTGCTTCCTCCTCTCTCTCTCTCTCTCTCTGCCTGCCTCTCCGCCTACTTGTGATATCTCTCTCTGTCAAATAAATAAATAAAATCTTTAAAAAAAAAAAAAGAAATACTTAAAAAGCATTTTCTCATATGTCTAACAAGAAAAGACATGGGCCTTTTTCTTCTGTCTGGAACAAGGTCAGCCATAAAAAGTTCCTGATACATAGTGGGCACACATGTTTTAACTAAGATTAATTACATCTACTGGATTGGATATCTTTAAAAGTCAATGACTAGGTGCCTCTATATGCTTCACATGTTTGACTCAGATTCACATTCCAGACTAGTTAAGTAGGTGCTAGCTTAATAACACCAATTTTCACATCTCCAGCTTTGATGTTTAAACCTGCAGAGAAGTGAATGTGTCCTCATTGTCTTCAGATATTTAAGGTTTGTCATGTAGCAAAGGGAGTGTATGTATTTAGAGTAATTCCCAAGTACAGAAGAGGCAAGTAGTATTTAGAGGAAGACAGATTTCACTTTGACATAAAAGCAGAAGTTGCTTATGATTAGAACCTCCAGCGGTGGAAACAAGGGGCTGTTCCCCCACAGAGTTTCCAGATAAGCCCGTTCCCCAACAGAGCAGGAATGGCTATTAGGAGTATCACATGGGGTGTGGCAGAGGCCTTCTGAGATGGGTGTTTAGGAATTCCAGTGGCAGTGAATTGAAGGGCTTTGTGGCTTTTTTTGTTTTGTTTTTCTAATCTAATTTTTTTAATCCTACTTTGCTCTTGTATGGGGCTTTACAGGTCATACAGCACTCTCACATTCAAAAGATTTTTAATTATATGTGAGTTGTATTTCTTCCTTTGGCTTTTATTTTCTACAATAAACATTTAATTAAGAGGAAAATTACCCATTTCTATGAAGGCAAGCAGAAGAATGTTTTTTAAAGCTCTTTTTAAAAATAGGATGATGTCAGTCATTCTTTTCAGAGTCAGCAGGTTGTGAAGGTGAATAGATTTTCTTAGCTGAAATTATTTTTTTAAAGATACTGATTAAGGGCTGATTCTTGTGCTTGCTCTGCATTTTAGTTTCTGTTTATTTCATTACTCAAACATGACTCAAATTTCACAGCAAAAAAAAAAAAAACAGTCATATCCACCTACAGTAAATTGCATTGGATATGTCAGTGTTGTTTTTAAATATGTGTTGGCAGCTGAAGGTAAAACACAGCTGAAAGAAATACAATTACAATGTACTGAAAAGATTAGGTGAATTGGAGCTTTGTGTCTGAAGAAGAAAAAGATGTGTCCTATTTGTGCTAAATCAATCCTGGGAATGATAATTTGTCAACAATAGGATGATCTATCCATAGTAAGAAGGATTAGGCGGCTGTTGACTATAAGTCACGATACATGTTTTAAATGGGTCGGTGGGGTTAGGACTGTCTGTAGCCAAGGGGCAGAGCAGAGCTTCCTGTGAACAGCAGAGCACCCAAACAAATGTTCTCTGTACAAGGATTTAAGGGGAGCATAATGGTAACAGGCCGATTGAATTAAAACAGCATCTGACCCCTCCAGTTGAGGAAGAAGTTAGAAGGAAAACCAATCCTGAATTAATGTGTATGTGTGCTTACTCTTTCAGAAACGTGTAGTTTCCTCTCTTTTGTTCTTTTTTTAAGATTTTATTTATTTATTTGAGAGAGAGAGAGAGCATGAGAAGGGAGACATCAGAGGGAGAAGCAGACTCCCTGCTGAGCAGGGAGCCCAACATGGGCTCAATGCCAGGACCCCAGGATCATGACCTGAGCCAAAGGCAGAGGCTTAACCAACTGAGCCACCCAGGTGTCCTCTCTTTTGTTCTTTAACGCATGAGTTTGCCTCATGCTTTTTTTTTTTTAAGATTTCATTTATTTATTTGACAGAGATCACAAGTAGGCAGAGAGGCAGGCAGAGAGAGAGGGAGAAGCAGGCTCCCCGCTAAGCAGAGAGCCCAATGTGGGGCTCGATCCCAGGACCCTGAGATCATGATCTGAGCCAAAGGCAGAGGCTTAACCCACTGAGCCACCCAGGCGCCCCTGCCTCATGCTTTTTGTGCCAGTTTATCCCCAGCTGAATTTGGGTATGATCATTTAAATAAGACGAAGACTCAAACTTTAAACACGGAATACATTTTTATTTATACTTTATGCATGAAGGGAAAAAGAGAAGAACATCAAGTTCCTCTGGCCAGCCAAAAAGTAAAGTAAGAAAGTCTTACGAGTACTTAGTACTTAAAAAAAAAGCCATCCAAGAGGCTACTTTAAATATTATGACGAGGTCAACAAATTATCAAGTAAGGCACCCAGTTAGAAAGCAGCCTTTTTAGAGGTCAAAGGTTGCCTTTTAGAGCTCCTCACTAGAGTGTCTGAGGCCGTCACACAGCTGTCTAAAAACCTCTTTGTTAACTAGAAAACAGGAGTTTTTGTACTTTATGCAGGTTTCCACACTGGTGAGCAGACTAAGTTACACGTCTTTGTGATTCCTGCCAGTTTATCATTTTATCAGAAATAGGTCTCTGAAGCAACGAGTGTCTGCTTCTCTGTAGCTATAAAGGAAGAGGGAATATGTGTACTCCTGTCAAGATTCTCTCTACTAGCCAGATTCTCAGCACTGAGCAGTGGAAGTCCTTCGGTTAGCTCCAAACAAAAAAGCAAGCCTGAAATGCTTAAAGCTGACAGTAAGGGAGAGAGGGAAAAAGAAACAATAGAGCACTTTTAATAAATGGAATTCGAGTCATATAGTACTCTGCTGCTACAGTTTCTTTGTTGTCTCCTCGGTGACAGCTACCACGTGAAATTAAGACCTGCGTAAGACCCGCTACTTCTGCTCTTCAGATTTCCTTCCCCATCTATTTCTGAATGCACCCGTGCCTTTTCACTGTAGGTAAGACAGTTTATGAGGCATCCTTTTTAAAAAGCCCCATTTCTTACGTAAAGTTGCTTAAACACTGCTGCTACAAATTACAGTTCCCTGTATTACTACAGTTCTGTTTTTCCTGAAGTTGCACATTTTGCCTCACAGCGCGTGGCATTATACCCTGAAAGGGCTATCTATTCGGTACACTTAGAGTATTCGTAGAAACACTGGTTCCCCAAGTTATAGTTCCTTCACTGTACAGCGGAATAACCCAGGATTGCCATATTTTTCTGTTGTCTTCTTATCCAGCGTCCTCAGGGATGAATAAGTGTACGTGGTTAGGCTCGTGCCAAACCCCGAGCAATGAAGAAGACTCTCTTTATCCCTTTCTCTCCAACTGTCCTACCTGTCAACCCAAGTGAAAGGCACTGGTTTTATTTCTCCTCCAGTGGCTTGTGGCATGTGGGAGCAGATCCAGGTTTCGTCGTTGTCGTTGTTGTTTTTCAAGATTTATTCATTTGAGAGGGAGTATAAACACATGGGGGGCGGACAGAGGAAGAGAATCTTCAAGCAGACCTCTTCACTGGACTCAGGGCTCGATCCCATGAGCCATGAGATCATCACCTGAGCCAAAACCAAGAGTTGGAGGTTTAAGCAACTGAGCCAGCCAGGCACTCCCAGATGCAGTTTTTAGAAATATTTGTTTTGCATTTTGGTGAGAAAGATGGAGAAAGTTGGTTGTTCACTTTTATGTTCCCGTAGACAAATAATATAGCAGGGGTTATTAGGTATGGTCTATTCCTTTCAAGGAGGGGTCAGACTTTGCTCCAGCAACAAATCATCTTTATGCTTTGGTTCAGTCCTGGTGTCCAGACCAGAAAGTTTAGCCAATGAGTTACTTGCTCATTGACCTGCCCTATTGCAATGCCCCAGGGGAGAGGAAAACACAGTCTTGTCTGATGGGGAGAAAGGATAAGTAAGCCTTCTCAGCCCCTGTGATGGGTTTCAGGTGAACAGTTCATTCCCATCAAGAAAGTGGTCAAGTCAGTTTTTGACAGAAAGAGGTTTATCAGTATAGTGAAGCTGTGGTATTAGGACCTGCTTCAGAGATGGGCAAAGCTGTTTTTTTAGGAGAGAAAATAAAAGTCTAAGATGAAACAAGTAAAGCCAGACGTGAGGCCTTTTTGGAAACAGGTAGGTGGAGTGTTGTCTGTTGGAGATGTTTTCCGGTCTCATCCGTGGTTGTAGTATGGAACCCAGAGCAGTTTGGACCAATCATTGTCTCATTCTAGAACACTACACTGAATTCTACCTGCCAGCAGGCTGTAGAGTGGAGTACCTTTCAGAGGAAATTCGGGACACCACAAACATTCCTGTGCAGGTTATCATCCCATGTCAGAAGCTCAGACAGGAAGCAGATTACCTGTTGCTGGGCCTTGGAGGAACACTGAGTGCATTGAGAAGTTGTTAAAACGGCTGCGCCAGTGTCTTCCTACCAGAGCTGCCGTTGAGTCCCTGGCACATTAGGACCTAACCCTACAGAACTGCAAGTCCCTACGGGAAAGTTGAAATGATACTCTGGACTGATGAACCCGGATGTTCACCCAGTCACCCAGGCTTCCTGCACCGGCACCTTGAAGCACGTGGACACCCCCTTATCAACACTTCCCACTGGGAGAACCCAGCTTCTCCCAGAACACTAACATTATGCCAGTGGAGGGTAACTAGAAGTCTTGGGAGCCTACTCAGTTTTTTAGGTGAAGGTCCCAGATTTTTGTTGGTTAAAACTCTTGTGTTCATAACCCATAGGTAGGACATCTATCCAGCCACTTCAGTCCAGTTTCAGCAAAATCCTGCCAGATTATTTCTTTCAATTTCATCTTGATAATCCACTATCTCTTCTGACTCTGGGTGATACAGTGAAGGCCTTGGTGGCTGTATAGGGCATTAGAGTTCTATTTACAGTCTGACCTGTGAATTGTGGTTTCCTGCTATAGACAGACACACTTAATGTGCCAAATCTGGACAGAGAATATTTCAGAAGTCCTTTTTGACAGTCATTATGACAGCCTTCGTATGTGGGTAGCTTCTACATCTGGTGAAATTGCTAAAACATTCACATTAAAACCATTTTCCTCATTTGAATAAAACTAATTTGAATATATGTTTACAAATGCCACCCCCCCAAGGGATAGATAAGCCATTCTCTTTCTCTCCCACCCGCTCTACACCCACAATGTGAGCCTGACAAATAGGACAGTGCATATAACGTTGAGCTACAGTGGAGAATTTAGAGCACACTATTCATGTCTAATCATCCCTAGCATCCTTTTCCATGTGGGTGTCAGGCTGTGGAGCAAGATGCGGAAACTAAGTTCTTTGGAGCTGTCAAGGAGCTGTCTGGGGCATGGTCTGGTTGCAAGGACTCCCCGCCAGACTCAAGAGGCCCTTTACTGCAGGCGCCTGGTCTGGGACAGGGACAGCATGGGGAAGAGCTTCCAGAAGGAACTGGTCAGTCTGAAAATGGTGAGATCTGTTAGATAGGTGTTGACCACATTATTCACCAAAAGAAAAATAGTTCTAAAGCAGCCCCCAATATAGGGTAACATGAGCACCATGAGAAATGAGCTTCTCTCAGAGTGAGGAGCCTCACTATGTTCACAGTCAGACTGAGACCACCATCTCATAACCATCCACAGTCAGAATGAGAGTCAGAAAAAAGAAAGACCAGTGGGACTGCATATTCCAGTGAGGACAATATATTTGTCTTCTGGACGGACTGTGGAAGCAAAAATGGATAAAGATTCTCCTTCGCTGAGAAGAGTTTGCATCAGAGATTAATTTTCTGGTCTGCAGCTGTTAATCTTTTCTCCCCAATTATACACAAATTTTTATTGATTTACTTTAATATGCCTGATTTACACAGTCATTCTGAGCAGTTTATCTAAATAATATATAGAGATTTTAAATTATGGGTTTTAAATGTCATCAGACATCTCAGATATCCAGAATAACATCACTTGATTTTACCATCTTAATCTGAGCTGTAAGAACAAGTGCTCAAAATGGGGCACCTGGGTAGCTCAGTCAGTTGGGTGTCCAACTCTTGGTTTTGACTCAGGTCATCATCTCAGATCATGATCTCAGGGCTATGGGATCAGGCCCTGCATCCAGCTTTGTGCTCAGCTGGGAGTCTGCTTCAGATTCCGTCCTTCTGCCCACTCACCCCCACCCCCGGCCCTGCTGAAATAAAAACTAAACCTTAAAAAAAAAAAAAAAATACCCAGCAGATGACCCACAGGGGTTGTGAGGAGATAAGGTATGGTTTTTCCCATTTGAATTTTAGTTTCTTTATGTGTCTTTAGTAAGTGTAGATTATTAACTAATTACTTCAGTACTCTTCTAGTCCAAAAAGAATGAGGGATTTTAGAAAATATAGACAATTTACATTAAAGAATAACGCAATTGTTGACTAAGAATTTGTCAGATATAGTATCTTAAAACATTTCTCAGCTAATGGAAGCGGAGTAACTTTTTTTTCTGAAGATTTTATTTATTTGAGGAAGAGAGCATGAGAGAGAGCAGAGAGCACAAGGGGCAGGGAAAGGGCAGAGGGAGAAGCAGACTCCTAGCTGAGCAGGGAGGCCAATGTGGGGCTCTAGCCCAGGACCCTGGGATTATGACTTGAGCCAAAGACAGTAAACAGCTGAGCCACCCAGGGACCCCTGAAGTGGAGTAACTTTATAAGTCACTATAATAGGTAATATTGTCTAAGATTTTTAAAAAATAAATTACATGATTTTCTTAAATTGTAGTTATCAGTTGCTCGCGCACGTCGAGATTTACCAACTCTTAAATGATGGTGTGGAAAACCATGAGCTGATAGTAAGGCAAGTGTAAAGGATTTATGAAGTACAATTTAAGTTAGCCTTTGTGCAAAAATCCTACTTTTCTGTAAGAATTAATATGTGTAGGGTTGTCAGTTCCTCCCCACTCCAGCAGGCTGGCTCTGTGACAGCAGGATTTGTGACTGTTTTATTCATAGGGGTATTCCAATGTCCTTCCTGGTGCCTGGCTCAGAGGTACTCAGAGAAAGGTGCTTGCTTTATTGAAAGAACAAACTGGGATGCTTTATGTGACCCCACTGAGGAAAATAGGACCCTCCTTACACCCCAAATTCACAAAACAGTGCATGAGAGAATTTGCCTCAAGAGTACTAAAGGGCACCTGAATAATTTAATTGTTATGCAGCCTTCCATGTCGTACTAGAATACTTTCATCCCTTTATTAATACAGAGGTTTTTTAAAGAGATAAATAGCTTTTCAATTTGTACCTGTATCTTTAAATTTTATTTCTAAACTGGGATTTTTTTTTTTTTAAGATTTTACTTATTTATTTGACAGAGCGAGAGATCACAAGTAGGCAGAGAGGCAGGCAGAGAGAAAGGGGGAAGCAGGCTCCCTGCTGAGCAGAGCCAGATGCGGGGCTTGATCCTAGGACCCCCGAAATCATGACCGGAGCTGAAGGCAGAGGCTTAACCCACTGAGCCACCCAGGCACCCCGTAAACTGGGATTCTTAAAACCTGATTGTTTTTACTTTGGAAGAGACCTTTTCTAAGTAGAAAACCATTTTAAGATTTACCAGCTTGACACTAATTTCTTTGATTTTTCCAATACATTTGTGCAAATAATGAAGTTTAAATTATGGCTCTTTTTTATAAATAGCATTTCCTGGTGATCATGGAGCCTGTTCTTTCATTTTTCCCAGCCTGGAAAGCTTTTCTTAAAGTGCTAGTATGCATAAATTTTAGGGGTTTTGGCATGGCATGGTTTTATAAATTAATTTGGAGTCCTTAAAGTCTGTTTTAAGATTCATATATACTATTTAATGGTCTCCTTAAAAACAGGAATTCCTTTGCATTCAAGAAATGTTAAAGCCTTTAGACATCAAAATTTCCTAGAGATTCATTAACTGTTCTAGATCAAAGTACTCCCATGGAAAGTGTATATTGGGTCAATTTTGATATATCCATTTTTCATCTCTAAAAATATCACTTTTGTAACCGTAATACTGGAGTCCCTATTTGGGGTTTCAGAAATCTCTCATATTCGCCCTTTCCGCTTCTCAGGTCTTAAGCATTTATAGGAAAAGACATCTTAGACTGTCAGATAAAGGGAGGAACATTATTATATTCTTTTTTTTTAATAGACTTTATTTATTTGACAGAGATCCCAAGCAGGCCGAAAGGCAGGCAGAGAGAGAGGGAAGCAGGGACCATGACCCGAGCCGAAGGCAGAGGCTTTAATCCACTGAGCCACCCAGGCGCCCCAAGAACATTATTATATTCTTAAGCAAATTGGAGTTTACATGCAGCTCTCTTCTTCCAAGCAAAAGAAAGAAAGACAGTGCGTGTGTTTCTGGCCAGCAAGGGGAGGCAGGTAAAGCAGCACCTTCCCTCAGCCGCACCGCACCGCGAGCTTCAGCGGTGGGGGAGAAGCTCTCTCGAACGAACGGCAGCCCTTCCCTCTTGGGTCAGCAGCTGGTTGCAGGGAGAGCACCGCGTATGGCTGGAGCTGGTCCTTAAGAGCTCCATCCACCCGCAGCTTACGGGCAAGCCAGGAAACCCAAGGAGAGCGGGGTAAACCTCAAGCAAGAGAGAAAAAAAAGGCCTGCCTCCAGTTCGATTGGCTCGAGCCCCGGGCTTCTCAGCCACCGTGCTATTTCAGGCTGCATCGTTCTCTGTTGCGAGATCTGTCCTGTGCATTGTAGGCCATTCTGCAGTATGCCTCACCTCTCCCCACCTGATGCCGGACATGCCCCTTACCTGACCGTGACAACCCCGGTGCCCAGATGAGAACCACCACTCTAACTGGGTCACACTCTGAAGTGGATGGAACACCTTGTTTTCTTTAATTCCGACTGCTTACAGTTGTCTCACATCATAACATTCACGCATGAATTCCGTCTGCCCTTGAAATATGTATATGTATATACGTAGATATGTGTATCTTGCATCAGCCACAAAACAATGACTGTGTCAATTCTCTAACAAAGAGAAAAAGCTGCTTATGGAGAGCAGGTTAGAGTCAGACTGCAGAGGCGGGCCAGCTCTTCAAGACCCAAGCAGTCACCACTCTTCCCACTCTCTGCTAGGTTGTACCCACCCCAGCAGGGATGCAGCCTCCCCTTTCTACTTCCCATTCTGTTTAGCCATCTGAGTGTGGCACTGATGGTTGATGTGGATGGACACACTCAAAGTCCATCCGAATAAGGAATTTGTCAGTGTCTACATTTATTTTAATCTTCCACAGGAAGAGAGAAATGCCAGGCCCCTCTCTAACCAGGAAACCTTAAAGGTTTCTATATTTTCACATAAGAAATGTCACTTTAAGTTGTATTATTAAAACAAAAAATCATTGGGCGCCTGGATGGCTCAGTCAGTTAAGCACCTACCTTCGGCTCAGGTCATCATCCCAGGATCCTGGGTTGGAGCCCCACATTGGGCTCCCTACTTAGTGGGGAGCCTGTTTCCCCCTCTCCCTCTGCCCCTCCACCCTGCTAGCTTTCTCCCACTTTCTCTCGCTCTCTCTCAAATAAATAAAATCTTTAAATAAATCAATAAATTATCAATGAGACAACTAATTAGAAAAGCAAACTTTTCGAAATCAAAACTTATATTTTAAGTGAATTAGCAACAATCTCTAACGACTAGCTGTCTTAAAATACTTATTTGGTAGTGAAACAGAAGTATTCATTTCCACACAGGAGAGCGGAGTACGATTGTAGTTCTTTAACAGAACCAGTGTCTTGGAGCACCTGGGTGACTCAGACAGTTGTGTCTGCCTTCAGCTCAGGTCATGATCTCAGGGTTCTGGGATCAAGCCCCGCATCAGGGAGCCGGCTTCTCCCTCTGCCTGCCACTCCCCCTGCTTGTGTGCATGCGCTCTCTCTCTCTCAAATAAAATCTCAAAAAAAAAAAAAAAAAAAAAGAACTAGCTTCTTAACCCAGACACAAAGGAGTGTCTGCTTTACTGCAGCTTTAGGAGGAAAGAAATATTTTTTTATTCTGAGATTTTTTTTTTTTTTCATGAGCAGCATTCTCAAGAGTAAGCCCTGGACTTCTAGTTAGCATCAAGCAAAACAAGAATAGACCCGAGAAGCTTAAAACTTAACATATGGGAAAAGAAAAGGGCAGGAGAGGACTTAGAACAAATGGAACGTGGAGCAAACACTGTTCTGCTTCTGCAGGGCACACACTAAAGCATTTGTGGGTTTTCACCTTCGTGTGGGACAAGGAGCAGGGCCCAGGGCTAAGGGTGTGGCCATGGAGTCAGCCCAGTTGGGGATGAAGGCCAGCCCTGCCACTCTGCTAGCTGTGACTTCAAGTTATTGAACCCGTCGAAGCTTGTTTGTTAATGTGTAAAACGAGTGTGTAAAAGGGCATAGCTTGGCACAAGGCATCGAAAGCATTCTGTGCAGGTGGTTTCCCCAGAGCGGGAGGATGTGCTGTCAGGCTCTTGCCTTCCATAATCCTGCGCCACCAGACTAAATACTCTTCAGGTTTCGCCTCTGTTGGATAAAACCTCAGTTTTCCCCCATTTTCTTTCTCTTCTTCCAGCTCCATATTTCTGAGTGGCTTTTAATAAGCAACTGAAATCCAACCCTGGTTTTTCTGTCTAACCTTATTTTCTACCACTCCCCAGAATGTTCTTTCCATGTTCAACTTGGCCTCACTGCTACTCCAAAGACCCCACATTTACCTCACCAGAAGCACCTTCTCCCATGTGAACCCCGTCCCTCTTCAAAACAAAACCATCTCTGCCCTGGCAGTCCTGCTCCTCTCAGCACTCACCAGGGGCTCCCACATGCCTGGCAGTGCAGACAGCCCTGGGATTGCTCAAATGACGGGGACCCTGCCTCCCAGGGATGTATACAGCCTCGTGTGGGAGATAGGCAGGTAAATCAGAAAGCACTTCGGGCGCCGTGCGAGGCAAACCCTTCCCCTGGTCCCTGTTCTTGGCATATACCTCAGGAGGATTTCATTATACTTTGTTCTCTTTGGCTGAGTCTCACAACCCCGGTAGATTGTAGGCATAGGACTGAGTACACAGTGGGTGCCAAGGACCATATGCTGGCTTGATAGTTAACCTCTAGGCACAAGTTTAAAAGGAGGATGGGTTGCTCGGCCTATTCTAACAGGCCTCGGCAACTTCAAAAGGTGAAAAATAAAACCGATGATGTCCAGCTGCTGGTGCTCACCATAACCTCTTGGTGATTCAAGTGGTTCCCGGGCTTTCAGAAGTCCTGTAACAGTACATTTTTGAAATGGGAAGTCCGACATTAGAAATAAAGAATGGTCCCGTGAATGGAATAAAGTCAGCTTAACAGAGAACTTGCTGCATTGTCCACGTTTTTCTCACGTCATGGCCCAAGAAAGCCTCTTCGAAGCTTGGCATGAGCATTTCCTCATTTCTGAGTCTCTGACCCCAATGGAAAGTTCCTCCGGCGTGAACCAAGCCCTTGATCTGCACGTGGCACAGCCACATCCTGAGTTCAGTGTTGTGCACCAAGGATTGATACAGTTGACTCATGACAGAAATAACTTTTCCACCTGTAGATAAGCTGCCCCAACAAGATCCCGTATGTCACAAACTCAGAATATACCGAACACGCCCACACTTTCCCTCCCACTGAAATTTTTATGTGGCCTGATAGTTTTTGGGTCTTTTTATTTGAGAGATTCCCCAAAGTCATGTGTGAACTGGCTATCCTTCCCTCCTTTGCCTTATTCCCATGCCAGTGGGAGAAATATTTCAACATCTTCTCACCTCACCAATACAAAATACACGACCTAACAGGGCAGGGTGTCGGACCAGAGATTGGCTGAAAACACCACTAAAGCGCCACAGGGAACCCTTTCCCAAAGGACCAACTCCGATTGCTAGAGGGAGGCATTCATTATTTTAGGTGTTGGGAGACATAGCAGGGAACAGACAGAAAGGCCCTTGTTCCCATGGAGTTTGCATTCTGATAATATGAGAGAGGTAAATGACCAAATTGTAGATAGTGATAAATGCTAGGGAGACAAAAAATGGGGTAGTGTGATTCTGATGGCAGCTAAGATAAAACTCTTAAATCATTCTTGCAGTGCAGAGCGAGAACAGACCCGTAATGGTGTCTGGGGGTGCCTGGGAAACCTGTTTGGGTGATTCTCCACATTACAGTCATAATGGTAGCAAGCCCACACTTCAGGCGTGGTTCTAAATGCTTTTCATCTCTGCTGCCGAGTGTGGTAGCCCCCGGCCATATGGGGCTATTTAAATTTGAACTAATTCAAATCAGAATAAATGCAAGGGGGAAAAAGTGAATCTCAGACCTACTGGCTGCATTTCAAGTGCTCAGTGTGGCCCGTGACCGCTCTCAGACAGCTAAGAGTAGACTGAATCACCGCCATAGGTCCTATTGGCTAGTGCGTCTTCAGAGGAGCTCATTTCATTTTCCTAGCAACCCTGACAAAATGGGTGCCGCCTTCCCATTTCACAGATAAGGAGAGTGAGGCACAGAGAGCTAGACATAGCTTGTCCAAAGTTGCATGGTTAATACAAGACAGGGCTAGGATTCAAACCATGCCTATGGGGGGTTAATTCGTACCCTGCTAGGTCACCGGGGCCCATGGATGACTTGAGTTCACTTATGCAGTCCACCTTCCACAGGACTGTGGCTGATCGAGGTGGTTACGCCTCGGTAAAACCTTGTCACAGGATGCTTTAAGTTTCAGTGAAAAGAAATTCTGAGCCAAGGGCTAGGTCTTCCCGTCTAAAAATGCAGGCCTATATTAGCACAACTCGCCCCTTGGGAAAAAAAGAGGGAACTGCAAAGCAGCAAGATAATACCAGGCTGGGGTGTGATCTCCACAGAGCAGACCATCTAAGCTGTCTGTGCCTGTTTTCCAGCACGTGAAGGTGGAAGATAGTAAGTACCCACCCTACTGGGCTGCGGTAAGAATTTGGTGAGGCGCAGCACGGGGGGTGCTCAGCACCATGGCCAGCACCTGCTGCACCAGGCGGGAGGCGCCAGCTGTCACCACCACCATGCCTGCCCCCTTGTGTAATGGCCACTGGGATGGAAAGCTCCACCGTGCACTGTGAACAGCCAGGATGGACACCTTCTCCCGAAGGTGCCATGAGACCTTGTGGTTCCAAACACCACACACTGGAAGTGGAGGACAGCACCGGGCAGGCCCGAGGGGGAGAAGATGTCCCCTTTGGAAACAGATTTGTGTTTAGCTCATACACAATACTTGTCAATTGAGGCAAGTGTCTTACTTCTCTGAGCCCTTGTTCCTTAAAAAATGGTCATAATCATACCCATCTTATGTAACAGTTTCAGTAATTAAATGATGATCTACCTATGAGCCTGGCGCATTGACAGCTCATCAATAATAGCCATACTTACATTGATGAATGATTTTAGCTTCTCATGACTAGAAAATGTCTGAGTATTTTCTTGCCCAGATGGCTTGGACTGACCCAGAGGCTGGGTTAGGGCAGAGACAGAACAACTTGTCATCCAACACCATCACCATTAGCACACTCAACTGCAGTGGCCAAACCCCAGAAGAGCAAGGCAGAGCCAGCTGAAAAGCATCATGGGGCACACACGTAGCAGCTGTCTCCCTGAGGTGGAAGTTGCTCCACACAGGTCCCCACACCCCCAGCGAGAAAAGTGTCCCCCTTACGTGACCTGATGCAAAACAGGAGGAAAAACAAATCCCCCAGGCTCCCAGCTGACCCACAGACTTTAACCAGAGTTGGAGAAACCAGAAGATGCTGGAACACCCAACCAAAGAATTTGGGACTTCAAATGGGAAATCTGGACATGCTAAGCCCAAACTGCTCATTTCCAAAGATGTGGATACATCGAGTGCTCATTAAAAGTATCCAGATAAAAGTGGGCCCTGGAAAAGTGCGTCATGAACCAAGATTCTAGTTAACCCCGTCATGGGAACATGGGTCAGATACAAGAGAAAACAACAAGAGACAGTTGTACAAATGGAAAAAGTGACAAAAGTGTAAAAGAATCATGACCTTTAAAAGGTCAAGGTCATTAAGAGTAAGAGAATACTGAACTGTGCTCCATTCTTTGGAAATTCCTTACAGAACACAATGATGTTTACTTTCCCCAATTTCTTCTGCGCTCCTCCCACGGCTGATAGCTCATCTGTGAAGTACAGCTGCCCTCCCTCTCATTTTGCTTCTCTTTATTTGTTTTCCTTTATTTCCACTGGGCTAATGTATTGGCGGCTCATCTATCTAGTATGATCTAGCGTGATCCAAATTAGGTTGCAAAGATGAGCCCGAAGATGGCACGCACAGCACCTGGCAGCCCCCTCGAGCCCATCAGCTACATCTGGCTCTCAGCATTGCCTGTTGAAGTGACAGACCTCCGTGGATCCATGTTTCATGAAGAGTTTTCCTCCTCTCTGGAACCTAGGGAAGTATGGGATCCTGGGAGTTCTCTTGTGCGCTGACATAATAAAGACTCATTGTGAGCAGAAAGAACTTTATGGGAGTCAGCCTGAAATGCTACCAGTAAATGTGCCTCATTCACTCTGCACAGACAGGAAGCTCACAGAAAGGAAACTGCAGGAACTGAGTAATCTCAGGTCAGGACTGTCAGATCACAAGATGGAGAGAGTCAAAGGGTCACACGGTTGTAGGTGGACATGCTGAAGCCATCCAAAAAAAGTGATAGGAGATGAAGATCTAGGTAAATGCCTCCTTAAAAGACTAAGTTTATCTTCTTTTCAGATTACTGGTATTCAAGCTATGTTATTCATAAAAATAAGTGTCCAATAAAAACAAGTATTTTACTAGTGATCATCAGAAGATATGTAATTACTGAAATTAAGTGCCTGGCCGCTGTGACTTTGGTTATTGAGTTGACTATTGTTAGACCATTTTAATAATTTTGAAGATCTCTATTGTTTTCCCTGTTTAAACTCTTCTGAAATAATTAGTGCAGACTGATTTTGCAGAAGGGCAAGTCAGAGGAGGTGAATCGTTTTGGCTCAATTGCCAAGCTAAATTACGAAGCTGTCTGAGATGACGCAGGGGGACTGGGCAGAGCTCACCCACCTAAATCACAAGGATAAGGTCTCTTTTCTCTGTCAGTGATAATCTTCCCAGACGCCCCATAAGGGTTTAGCTAAATATGTCCTACTAGCACTAATGAAACTATTGACTGTTCTGCCTTTTGTAAGCAATAAAGGAAAAGTTTGGCTAAACTGAAGTGCTTAGAGCTTCAGTTAGTAATATCTTTCTTTCCTTGAAATCTACACTGTAATTAGGCAGGTCCACAAGATGGATAAAGGAAGCCCTATCAGTTAAATCAGTTGAAATGGTTCATCTGTTTGGCAGAGCACATCGAGAGATATTTTTAAAGCAAATGAACACATCTTCTCAGCCTAGGACATAAAATTTAGATTGTGATCATCAAGTGCTAAGATTTAAGGAGAATCTCCTATTTCATTATGGTGAAAAGGCAGTTCTGCATTTGGGTCACTACATCTTTTAGGTTACCCACCAGTAGACAATTAAAATCTGCAGTAATCACAGTCAGTGTAGAAATGGAAACACTAATCAGATATGACCTGCCTATTTTCCCTTCCATTTAAAGGAAAATATCACTGGATAGAACTGCATGTGTGGTAAGTGGGAGACTTATACGTCCCTAAATTATTGGCTCAGGACCATCTTGGTAAATGACAAGCTTACTAGAAGTTTGCAAGTGGCGTTGCTATTGAGTTGTGAATGTTTTCATCTCTAGCTTCTGAAATGAGGTTACCGGGGTGGTCCCCAGAGGGCAGTCATCCTGGATGCTGTGCGGAAGGACAGGAGGAGGACCACAGGGAGAGTGGGAAGGGCCACGTGGAGCCACCACTTGGCCATCTCTTTCCCTGGAGGTGACTTCTCTTTAAAACTTTTCTCTTTAAAGTAAAAAGTGCTGAGCTGAGTCTCTACTGGTATTATGTCTGGACATCGACCCCCACCCCCCCCAACCCCTAGCCAGGAGATGGGCGTGCTGGTGCTGATGTGTCTGCCACATGGTGTGGGCATTCTGGCTATTAAGTAGCCCAGTGTTCTCGGAGGCCCAGGGCATTCCCAGAAGGTACCATGTGATTTTAGGCCGTGGAGCTCATGCATCTGCCCACCTTGGCCTGCACTGCCCACTTAGAGACACTCTTAGACAATCTGAAACACAGACTGAGATGTTTTTGTGTGGAGGGGCTGAGAACCTACCAGTGTATAGACACCTGAAGTGGTTTTTAAATAGAAGCCAAACAGAAACTCTTCAAGTATGAGATAATCAGACTGCAGAGAAACTTGGTTAATAAATCCATCGTGGAGGCCCCTGGTGACTGCAGACTTCCCAGACAGCCACATATCACATTCCCGTGTCTAATTGCCAATCTCTCTAATCACATCTATTACCACTTTAATGTTAGGCTGTACATGCTTTCAGGAGGAAATGGCTGTCAGTGTCTAAAGAATCGTTGATGGGCCTTGTACTTTATGATGGATAATGTCAGAGAATTACAAGAATGCATAATGCATGGGAGCAGGGAGGTACTCAAGTGCACATGGTGATCATTGCATGTCTCGGGGAGACCTGAATTGTTGCTTTTGTAAAAATGGCCTTCCCGTTAATTATTCTTGGTTCAGGTAAACAATTCAAGCAACCCAAGACTATCCTGTAACAAAATAATTAAAAACATGATACTGCTTTGCTAGTGGATAGTTAATGATTATCTTTTTTTGAGAGAGATCACTTTTTTTTTTTCTGACTATAATACATATTCATCATTTAAGCACCTTTAGGGAGTATCAAAATAGAATTTTTAAGAAGTAAAATTATCCACAATCCACCATCTAGAGATAAATGCTTTTAACACTTTGTTGTATATCCTTCTAGATGTTGTCTCCATTTATATAGGCAAAAATATGACATTAAATATACAACTTTTATATACTTTCTTGACTTACCCTGTCGTAGACTATTTCCTTGTTGGTAAATACATACCTTGTTGGTAAATACATACCTACATGAGATCATTCGTGATGATCTCAGAGTTTGCATGCTATGCTAACCTCTTATCAGCAGACATTCAGATTACTTTGTGAGATGGTTATCTTGCAAAAAAAAAAAAAACAGAAGATGCTTTTCTTTCTTTTTTTTTTTTTTTTCTTTTTTCTTTGCTTTCTACTGGAGTTTTCCTCTTTTAGCTTTTGGAGACATACCTATTTAAAAAAGATGTGCCACCTACCTAGCCAGAGACTCTCCATCATCTCCATCTGCTCTGCCCCTCATGCTTGCGCTTTCTCTCAAATAAATTTTTTAATTTATTTTTTTTAAAGATTTTATTTATTTATATGACAGAGATCACAAGTAGGCAGAGAGGCAGGCAGAGAGAGAGGAGGAAGCAGGCTCCCTGCTGAGCAGAGAGCCCGATGCAGGGCTCCATCCCAGGACCCTGGGATCATGACCTGAGCTGAAGGCAGAGGCTTTAACCCACTGAGCCACCCAGGCACCCCTAATTTATTTATTTTTTGAGAGAGAGCACATATACAAGCAAGGGAAGTGGCAGGCAGAGGAAGAGGGGGAAGCAGGCGACCCCCCCTGAGCAGGAACCTGATGGAAGGCTCAAGCCCAGGATCCTAGGATTATGACCTGAGCCAAAGGCAGGACATTTAACCAACTGGGCCACCCAGGCAACCCCAAATAAAACTTTTAAAAAATCTAGTTCTCTAAGAATGATTAGTAAAGATTTTCCGTCATTTTCAAGAACAATTGCATCTTTTGTTTTCAACATTTTTTTGCTTCTGGTTTTTTGTTTTGGTTTGGTTTGGTTTTGGTTTTCTTTTTTTTTTTTTAATTAGAGAGAAAGTATGAGTGGAGGAAGGGGAGAGGGAGAGGGAATCCCAAGCAGACTCCACACCAAGCAAAGAGACCAGCGTAGAGCTCCGTCTCATGACCCCAAGGTCATGACCTGAGCGGAAATCAAGAGTTGGACGCCCAAATGACTGAGACACCAAGGTGCCCCTTTTTGCTTCCACTTTGTCACGGTATTCATTCTCCTTACCAGAATATTTCTGGAGTGGTCATTGAATGCTTACGTGCCCTGGCAATGATGTCCTAATTCTTGGGGATTCTTAAAAGTTGAATTTCTTAAATACATGTGCAAGTGGAAATAGGTCCTACAACTTAAAACAGTTTTTTACCTAGGACTGTTGTGAATTCAGAATAATGTCAGTATTCATTTTCAGATGAGTAAGTTTTCTTTCCTAAAAGCAGGTATTTTGGATTGAGAGTTGATGGCCTAATTAGTCTTGGACCTTTTTTAGCTTCTTATAGAGCATTTCAGATTGTTTCTAAGTAAGAAGCAGGCTTTATAGTCCCTGAGGGCGCCTTGCTCTGCCTAACTCTTTATTCTCTGCCCAAATGCTTCTCTCCACTGCAAATGGAAGATAAAAGCCAGCAGAAAATGCTTTTGTTTCCTTTTATGTTTCTCTGTTTAGAGGTAACTAGAATTTCTTCCCTTGCTCATTTCCATACTTAGATGATGTTTTGGAAATACCGGAAGGTAGGACTCACTAAGCAACTTGGGGGTTTGTTTGCATAACTGTGGGCCAGCATTTACATGAAAACAGTATAGCTAACATTTACAACATTTACAGCTCACATTTAGTTACAGCTAACTGCACTTACGACACTGTATGTGGCTGCAGTTTGCTCTTGGAACAACTCTATGAGTTAGATCCTGTGATGATTTAGGTGACAAGATGGGGTTCAGATTTAATCCCGGTGAGCCTCCTCAAGAGCTTGTCTGTTCTGGTCTTATCTCCCCGTGTTCAGCAAGTTGTCTTTGGGCCTCGGGTTCTTAATCTTGAAATAAAGGGGGGTTGGAATAGCTAACTGATTTTGAAGGTTTTCTCACCCGCAACTGTTTGAGTCCAGGAATCTGCCTAAAAAAACCACTTCCCTGCTAGAAATCCGCTCACACTGAATGTCTACACTTGCTGCCTTTGTCCCTGGCCAACCTCCGTTTTCTCCATGGCAATGCCTACACTCTAGGACCTGTAGGAGAGCGGCACACAGAGTCCCCAGGAGAAGGCCACAGAAGTCCTTGTCACAGAACACTGGGACACCATGGCTTGCTCAGGGCCAGGCAGCTCCCGTCAGGTCACAGGCCTTGCCAAAGGCGCAGAGAGGGCAAGGACGGACTGCAGCTGTTTTGATCACTCGTGGCATGAGGGAACCTAACGTGAATGGGTTATAACTTATTCATGACTAGAATCTAAAATAGCTTCTTATAACTAATTCACAGCTACCATGTGAGTGCTAGTGTGCTATTTTTTCAGATTCTAAAATTATTACCCTGGTTCCACAGGCTTTGTGTTGAGCGAAAAGATAAGTCTGCTTTTGATTGCCCAGGAACAAAGAAGTTTCCCATTTTTAAATGGTGGGACCCTTTCCCATCAAAAATACTCCATTGCTTTAGTCTAAGAAATGTGATAAAGCACACTTTAAAATATTGCTTCTGGCGTGTCAAGGAGTTGGGGATGAGGTCATGTTCAAATCAGTGCTGCCGTAGTGATTTTTGATTAATGCGTGTAATTCTTGTGAAGACCTCCACTTGGCAACATAGGAAACATTAAGCATTGTAAAATTATCTGAAGCGGCTGGTAACGCATGAGTTCAGATGTGAAGGAAGAATGGAAGTTCATTAGGCAAGAGGGTAGGAGGTAGTTTGCTGGGAGAATTCCAAATGGAGGGAACAAGGCAAAGGCCCTGTGTTGAGGGAGGGGTGTGGCAGATAAGGTGGGGGAGGACAACGGTTTCGATGGAGGCCCGGGGGTGGGGGGGCACTAGTGTGGAGGGAGGCTAGGGAGGGCAAGTGGAGCAGTTGGGGCCTCTGGGATGCATCACAGGGATGCGACATGGTCAGAGCTGTGTTTGCAAATGAAAATGTAGGCAAGATCTGCGTGTGTGCTCAGGAGGGATGTTGAGGAAAAGGTATGTGTTTAAAAGGGGACAAAAGCGAGTCTGGCTTTTGTTCTTCCCCATCGAAGCACCAGAGCTGCTCTGGGCAGCGGGGCAGAGGTGTGGCCTTTTGACCCCACAACAGGGAGTGTGGCCCTGGCTTTCGGGCTGGGCACCCTCCTAGACCCCAAAGACCAGGACACACATGCAATGCTATGTGTGCCCTAATATTTCTCCTCAAGCTAGCTTAGTGGCTTCGTAAAGCGTCCTGCTAGGCCCAGAGTGCCCTGCCCTCAGCCGGCTTCCTAGACAACTTTGCTGGTGAGACTTTTTGCCATACTGGCTGGTGAGCAGTGCCCTTCGGTCATTGACTGTCTAAGCTGGCGTGCAGAGAGCCCGTGGATCCTGCCCCGGTGAGCAGTGCACTGTAGGCCGTCACGTTGTCCGGGCCTGGTGCGGCTGGAGGGCACCATGCTCCCGTGCTGAGTGGCCACCGCGAGGTACCCTGCTTATTCCCTGCGCCAGGTCAGAGCATTTGAGATGTGATACAGACGTTTGGAAAAGCATCTGGATTCCTGCATGGAATTGAGACCTCCCCCAGCCTTCAGGATTCTCGCCCACAGAGCCTGAGGATCCAGAGAAGCCGCAAGGCTCGGATGTAGCATTCCCTGATTGATGAGTTCCCTCGTCGGTGGGATATTCCTGTTTCTCCTCGGGGGAGTATTGCAAGAACAAATGACGTAAGTGATAGGAGAGCACTTGGTGCGTGTACAAGTGGAGATGGCCCATAAATAAAATTATCGTGTCATCATTTATACATTAATGCCCTGAAAGAGAGGAAAGAACATTACTTGTGAGTTAGGATGAGCATCGGACACGAGCTACTGACAGGCCATTTGTCCTCATGCTGCCGCACAGCCGCCTCGGCGAGGTCGGGGCCAATATCTCTCCAAGGACCTTCATTAAAAGCATGTTATCACCAGGAGACGGTGTTAACATCCCTCCCCACGCTGGGAGGCGGTCTTGGCCAGGTCTCCAAAACCCCTCTGTAGAATTTGGAACAGCAAGCCTTTGTCAAACATTAATTTTCCCAACATGAGGAGTGAATCGCCAATTAACAGAAATTAACTACCTAATGAATTTACCACAGGAAAAACATCCGTGTGTGGCTTAATCTCCAAATCGTGGTCAAGGTAGCCTGTTCAGCGGTCTCCCTTTAGGATGCCGTGTCTGCTGCCTCGGCCCGAGAACCCTGGCCGAGCCATGTATGCCGTGAGTGGGGGTCCTGCCCTCTGGCTGCCACCATGGCCGGGCCCTGGAATGCCAGTCACTTGGAAGCCCATCTTTTGCAGCTGAGGACAGCGTCTCTGAGAGGAGAGAGGACAGTGTCCAGGCCGCGCTGCCTTTGGCCAAGCCAATAACTATGAAATTGCTGACAGCTCCCAGCGATGCTTAGAAACAAAATTGGATTGCCTCGAGACAAAAAGCCGCAATACAAAGAACCCACAATTTGTAGCATATGCCCTTTTGACACAGAAAGTGCAGTGTTGTGCAAGCCGTGCTCTGGGAGAGTCGCCCTCCATTACTGGTTGACACACGGTCGAGAGGGGATGAATGCCTTTACTCAAGCAGGATGTATTATTCATGGTAGTAGATGCCCTGCATTTGTACCTTCATCCATCACACTGACCCTTTCATGGATGAGTCACGAATGCTCCTTCATGTCTCTGACTCCCAGAGTGTCTTAGAAATTCTGAATTAAGCCTCTCAGGACCACCTTCATTTCTTCCTCCAAATTAGCCACATCTCCCAGCTGTGTGTCTGTGGTCTAAACAGGAGGCTTCTGTAGCTTCGTTCTTGCCCATTTACTGGGAGGATGAGGTCATGACCGTGATTGCATGTCACAAGAGCTATAAGAAATTGAAAGCATCACTTTCTTTTAAGCTATAGCAACTCCTTGTCATCAGGAAGTCAGTGATATTGTCGGTCTTTTGAGCAGATGGAAGAGAATTGAGTAGCTTGGATACCATTAGGAGACATGACTCGCTTCCTCGGGTGTAAGTGGGCCTGCACTGTCGCTGTGTAGCCAACAGCTAGAGGGACCCCTGCCCAGATAGCATCTCCTCACTTGGGCCTATTACATTAGCATAGAGTGCGAAGAAGGGGAGGGCACCAGTCGACTGAGGTGCCGCGGGGTTGACAACGCCTGTCCCCCTGCTGTCGGGGCCTCAGGTGGAGTCGCCATGGCTCCCTTGCCAGCTCTGCACCTTATAGACTCCTAGTCTTTCTGTTCACCTTGTGTTTCTCTCAAGACTGTCTGCCCATGACAATGGGAAGCTTCAAGGGCACGTTCTTATTTCTGTGCTTATTTCTGGCGAACCAATAGATTACAGATTAAGTACAGTTCAAAGCTGCTGATCCACTGAGGCAAGTAGAATGTGAATGCTTCTTTAAATCAGATTTAAATTCGTAAGAAGTAAAACGTAGCGCCATGCTATGATTAGAACAGGGTGGCTGCTGAGGTCCTATTTTTACTCCCCTCCTGGCCCCTTCCGGTAGATTATGGGTACATCTCATCTTGTATGACTGGTGCTGGACAAAACTGTTTTGAAATGTTAATGTTCCCCATTTTCTTTGACCAAGGCCTGTCTTTAAAGTTACCATCAAGCAGGAAGCCAGAGGGGGCTCCTTCCCACAGGAGCACACCTGCCAGCCCACCTGCGCCCCTTGGCATGGCTGGCTCCTGCGTTGTCAGCGTCCCGCTCTTGGACCATGCACTGGCGGGGCAGCATCGGCTCTCCAGAACCCTGGTCCCAGGTGGAAGTCCCTGCCTGGCCCAGAGCCTGGACAGGAGCACCTGCACTTGTAGCAAAGACAAGCCTTCGGGGTGGAAACTGGAAGGCTGCTCACCGCTCCTCATGGAAAAGCTCTGTCTGATGGGAACTCGACCCTGGCCTCAGCTGCAGCTTGAAGTTGAGTAAGGCCTGGGAAATCTCATCTCTGCTCCCTAGAAGCGATCGCTGTAATTTGCCTAGCCAGTTCCCCCTTGTTGGATTCTGTTTCTGACTCAATGGCACTGTAACGACCATGGTCACAGCTACCTCTTTTCACACAAAAGTAAATCTTTTCCTTCGGTCAGTTCCTGGAAGTGGAATTGTGAAGTCAGAGGGATGATACACTCCCAGGCTCTAGACATGCTTTGCCAAATTGCACCCCCCACCCCGACCTGGATGAGGGGAAGTGGCTAACACTGCCAGCGGTGTCTGGGCTGTGCCCCTCTCCTGCCGGGCATGTCCTTTTGTAGCTCTCTACCTGTTCCTTTTACCCTCCCTCTCAGGCTTGCCTGTCACACACTGTTTCCTCCTTAACTTTACTTTGGAGTGAGGCCTGTGCCCTGAGGAGATGGCAGGAAGCTTTTCCATGTAAGTGAAGATGCGTGTCCAATTATGAACTTTTCTTAGCTCCAGAGCTGGGGTTACAACTAATGTCACTGGCCTTACAAATCACAGTGACTGGTGTCACCCAGTGTGGTGACAGTACCTGGGCATGTGGTCATCTCCAGAGCCATCCACATACTGGAAGCCCTTTGAGAAGTGGTATTCCTCTGGGAGCGCTCTTTGGCATAGCAAATGAGGAAAACTGCACTCTGAGGTTCTGTATTTGCAAGAATAATTTATAAGCAAATAATGCACATTTCGTCCTTTGCCATTTTTCAGTGCTGTGCAAGGCGTCTTGAATTTCTTTGGTAGCTTTTCCAGAAAGACCAATTGACTTCACATTTCTCGAATTACAGTAAAGGCAGAGAATCTGAGGCCCTGGGAGAGCAGCTGATGACTGATGACTGAAGCCACCATGGGCAGGGAGGCAGGGTTTGGGGACAGACTCCAGATTCCCATAGTCGCCACATGGCCATTTCCCAAAGAAGGATGCTGGACTCCTCTCAGCTCTGTGAAATCCAGGGACTTCCTTCTAGAATTCTCTCTGCCTCTCCCTCCTCCTCTTTGCTTTGGCCAGCTCCCAATCCCATTTTGAGGAAACATTCGCCCCGTTGCCCAGGTGCCCAGTTTTCCTGTGAGGAAGCTGTCCGTGTGTACTTTCTTAGAGAAATCTTTGGCAATCTAGCAGTTTTGCTCACAGTCTGTTGAAGTCTGTACGGCATGTGCCAAGGCTAGGATTTAGAATCAGGGCACCCAGGTCTGATGTATCCCTTCGGCCTCCAGAGCCAGACCTCACGCTGCCTGCAACCTTCTCAGAGCCAAGGAGGGCAGGTGAAAGGCGGCGCCCTCTTCCCGCCTTCTACCCACAACCCTCATGGTCAGAGACAGCCACCAGGGTCTGTGTTTCCCACAGGTCATCTGGATGTCAGCATGGCAGCCACAAACCTGGAGAACCAGTTGCACAGCGCCCAGAAGAACCTCCTCTTCCTTCAGCGGGAGCATGCCAGCACCCTTAAGGGGCTGCATGCTGAGATCAGGCGACTGCAGCAACACTGCACAGGTACCTGGGCCCCACGCGACCCCCCGGAGTAGGGCCCTAGGCCCGCCCAGGGCTGCAGAGCAAAGCAGGACCTGTTGTCGGGACTGAGACAGCGGCCAGCGCAGAAGCTGTGCCAGGCTCACTCGGGAGTGGGGCAAAAAGGGGTTTCACTTCTCTCTGACCTCGTGAAGCCCATCACTGGAGTCTCTCTCAAGGTCTTCCCTTCTCCCCTGGCCAGCCGACACGCGTAAAGCTGCAAAGCCATTTCTTGGCTTACCGAGGGCTTAGAAGATCAAAATGCAATGGTTAGGGTTTACAATGTACTTTGGAACCGATCGCCGAAGTGTAACACACAGAGCAAGCTGCTTGCTAACTGTGGATGCCAGGGAGTGGCTTAGGGAAGGAGGGTCTCTCTGAGCTCTAGGAAGGACAGTGGCCACTCATGGCTCTGCCATTCACACGCCTGCCACTAACACGGCCAAATCCTGCTCTGTCTGGGCAGGATTTGCAGGCTAATTGTGGGAATTGGTTCTGCATTTTCAGTGCTGATGAAGGCTTTACAGAATTAACATATATGGTTTCCTTTTTAGATTTAACATATGAGCTGACCCTCAAAAGTTCGGACCAGACAGGTGAGAACTTCCTCCCCAAAAGTGAACGGCGGCATTATTTCTGGTTCTGGCACGTGTTGGTGCCATTTGTTCACCAGCTACACATTTAGACGAAAGTACATCTGCTAGGAAGTGTTGCACGTGTGACCAGAGCTTTCTAAGAAAAGATAGGAAGGAAGTTTAGAGCCTGAGATGTTATGACGGCCTGTCAGTGGAGTGGGAGGGAGGAGGGGTTTATTTTCTTTTGGTGGACACATATATTTGGAATGTCTTTTCTTGACTTTGATTTTTCTCCAGCGAACATCTTCCTTCTCTAATCAATAAATTAATGTAATTTAAAGCAGAAAGAGGAGAAGGAGCAGGATCCCACCTCTTCTGTTCCTTGAGCCTCACCCAGGGCCTGGCACTGAGTAGGTGCTCCCGACACACTTTTTGAGTGAGGGACCAAATGACCAGATCATCCCCAAAGGACTGTGAATACCTTTCTCTAGACTGCAGACCCAGAAATGCTTCCCCCTAACCTGAATCCTCAGGGACTCCCGAAGGTATTAGCCTGATGGCAGCTGGGGCAGAGGAGATAGAACAGGGGCCTCTGTGGCCGATGACAATTAGTTGCTCCCTGGAACCGACTTGGGATTTGAAAAGTGCAGAATCCACACTGGAGTCAAGATGTCTTTTCCTAAATAGGCCGCACTCTAGCGGCATCTCCCCTCCCTAGGACTGGAAGTCACTGCTTTACGTTAGTGGAGGCAGAGCCTACATGTCTGGGGGCATGGTGGGGAAGATACAGGCTCCTGGACCCCCGCCCCTGGAGGTTCTGATTCCGAGGCTCAGGGAGGGCACCTGAGAATCTATTTAGAAAGTGCCCTGGTGAGGGCACCTGGCTGGCTCAGTTCAGAGAGCATGTGACTTGCTCTCGCAGTTGTAAGTTTGTGCCCCTTATTGGGTGTAGAGATTACTTTAAAACAGTAAAAGTGAAATAAGAAAAGGAAGTAAAGTGATGCAGTGACTGAGCGTTCTGGCAGCTGGGGAAGTCTGGCTCTGTGTGATTAAGAACAGTTGCCTCAGCTCAGTGCATGTGCATCTTTTATGGGGAAAGAAGGAATCTTCGAGAAAGGATGCACCTGTGGAGGAGGAGGTAGAGCAGAGTTTCCTATAGAAGGGTGGAAATCAGTAAAACAGGTGGTGTTGATCCCTGGGAACAACGGTCACCAAGAGCCTCTCTCTGGAGTCTCAGGGAGGCAGGGCAGGCAGCTGGAGGAGCTCCTGGAAAGTCGAGAGCCAACAAGCATCGGTCCATAGCCCTGGCTTCGGAGCCCCGCTTGGCCCATGTGCCCACGTGAGACGTGCCCACAGACACCGGCTCCCAGCCCGGCACAGGCCCCTGGGGAGTCCCTGAGCGGCTAACGGTGGGCACACACGGGGATGCACAGGCAGGCAGGATGAGCAGGGGAACTGTGTGGCAGGGAAGGCAGCAGCCTCCCCTCCTGTCTCCTCCGCAGCTTCAGAGCTGTGTGCTCGGCTATGGACGGAGTCTATAGCGGTCTTTCCGAACGGTGCTTGCGGTGGAGCGGGCACTTAGTGAATGCCGCCCAAGCAGGCAGGAACAAACGGGGAGCAGCTCCCGCTAAGTGTCCGCTGAGGGCAGCTAACCTGGGGTTGCCCGCTGTGACCTCAGCACTTGCGAAGCGCGGAGGCGCGCTCTGTGCGGTGAGCCAGGGAACGGGGCGCTGCGGGCGCTCAGCCTGCACCCACTGGGAGAGGGCGGGGCGGTGGGAGCAAGAGGCCCCGGGGAGGGGAGGCTGGCCTAGCCAGAAGGACTCCTGCCTCCGCACCGGGGGTGCTAAATCCTGCCTCTCGGCTCGCTCTTCCAGGAGATGGGGCTTCCAGAAGCAACGAGCTGAAGAGGAAGTGCGAGGAGCTGGAGGCCCAGCTGAAGCTGCAGGAGGAGGAGAACAACGAGCTGCTCAAGCAGCTGGAGCAGAAGAACGCCGTGATCGCCGTGCTGGAGAACACCGTCAAGGAGCGCGAAAAGAAGTACCTGGAGGAGCTGAAGGTGAAGAGCCACAAGCTGAACATGCTGTCCAGCGAGCTCGAGCAGCGCGCCGGCACCATCGCCTACCTGACCGCCCAGCTGCACGCCGCCAAGCGGAAGCTCCTGAGCGCCGGGGGGGCCTCGGACGGCAGCCCCTCCGGGAGCCCCGTGCTAGCCAGCTACAAGCCGGCTCCCCCCAAGGACAAGCTGCCCGAGACGCCCCGCCGCAGGATGAAAAAGAGCCTCTCAGCCCCCCTGCACCCGGAATTTGAGGAGGTCTACAGATTTGGGGCCGAGAGCCGGAAACTCCTCCTTCGGGAGCCGGTGGATGCCATGCCTGACCCCACCCCGTTCCTGCTGGCCAGGGAGTCCGCCGAGGTCCACGTCATCAAGGAGAGGCCTCTGGTCATCCCCCCCATCGCCTCCGACCGTGGCCCGAGCGAGCAGCACAGCCCGGCCCGCGAGAAGCCACACAAGGCTCACGTGGGGGTGGCCCACCGCATCCACCACGCCGCCCCACCGCAGGCCCAGCCCGAGGTGGAGACGCTGGCGGTCGACCAGGTGAACGGAGGGAAGGTCATGAGGAAGCACTCAGGGACGGACAGAACTGTGTGAAGCCTGCCCCAGGCGACCCTTCACCCTCGGCTGTCGATGCACTGTGATCACTACAAGGAAAAATTCATCCATACTTTTTTTTTTCTTAATTCCCATGCATGCCAAATTTTTTTCAGACCTGTCAACAGATGATTCTTCTCCTGCTCCTCTTGCCCTCTTACTGACACCAAAATATGATCGTGTCCCTGCTGCAGAATACGTATTTACTAATCGCTGTGGCCAAACACCTGTGTGCCGAATCGCTTGCTTCTAATCCCACTCTGTGTACCTCCGCGCGCTCGTGGACAGAGCACAGGCCACAGGCTCTCTCACTACTCGACGTTAATGAAATCGGATAGTCACACGCCTCATTATACAGCCAGAGCAACACATGCCGACCGACCTCGACCCCTCGCTCCAGTTTCCAGGGCAGCCCATCCAGAGCAGCCCCCGCTCACTCCTGGAGACCCTGTAACCTCCCGACAAGCCTTTCCCAGGGCGGCACAGATAGCCGAGCAGCTATAGATGTGTATCTCGGGAACGAAATAAGATGATGTTACTTCTCATACCACCACAACCTGAATGTGTGTTCATATTTTTTGTTAGTTTTATCCAAAATGTTCAAGATCCCAACAAACTTTATTTTCTAAACCTGCCTCTTTCTGTTTTGTGTCTTTTATTAAACCACCTGAGGGAGGAGCTGGGGGGAGGCTGTGGGAGGGGGAGAAGCAGCTGGCCACTCCCCCAGCCCCACAGTAACTACAGCATTCTTACCCCATGTTCTCTCCCACAGCTCCCGCCCCTGAGAAGGCTCTGTGCTTCCAGGTTCTGGCAGAAACTCCTTGTGCCTATGACTGGCCCCTCCCCTCGGCCCTGCAGGTGCTCCAGCCGGCTCTTCCCTTTCGGAGTGTAAAGCCACTCCTGCCCTCCAGCAGGCCTGGCCCCCCAGGGTGTGTGAAAGGAAGGGATGCCCAGGAGCCAGGCCCAGATGCTCTAAGTCTGCCCTCAATCCCACACAGATCCGGCCAGGGTATGGGTAGGAGCTCATACAGGGATGACATGCCAGCTCAGGGAACTCACCCCTACCTCCACCTGGTAGGTTGGAGCGCTCTGGAAGTGAGCAGGGCTGGCAGCAGGCAACTGTGGCCATCTCTGGTGGGGCAGCCCAGGAAGGAGACTCTGCCAGACCCTGCCCAGCAGCCCGGGACTTTCACCTAATCACACGTCTCCTCTAAGAAGGGAAAGAAAACTACATACCTTAAAATGTTCTCTAGTATTTACTTCTCAAATATGCAGAATCCTTAGAAACAGTTTAACTCTTCAAGTTAAACTTAAGAAACATCTTAATTTCTACAGAAAAAGTAAATCAGCTGATTTCAAATGAAAAGAAAATCCCGTGTCTGTCCACCCCCAGCCGCTCCAGGCCCTGAGAGCTGACCGCAGACGTGACCACCACTGCCGAATGCCTACATTTCCACCACCAGCCACGGACGGAGCTGGGTGTGCAGGTTTCCTGGCCCAGAGGGTCAGTCGGAATTCAGGGTGAGGCACACCCCCTGCAGCACCCAGTGAGAAATGTGCTTGGAGGTGAAGAGATCAGCTTCAAACACCAGGCCAACTCCCATGGCGTTCCTTCTCATGGAGGTGGTGTAAACCGGCGTCCGGAAGGTGTTCTGCAAAGGAGAGGCAAGTGAGGAGCACCACAGGAGGGCAGAGGAGCTCAACCCCGGGCTGTGGGACACTCCGTGTGCGAGCTGATGGTGCAGTGTACACCCCCCATCCCGGCTGGGCTGCCCTCTGCAGCCGGTCACAGGGCCGCTGCCCGGGGACACGCTCAGGAAAAGTGGGTCCGGGCTGCGTGAGCCAGGAGGACCCTGCTGCCGCCGCCGCCCTGGGTGTAGGGACTTGCGTCAGGCAATGCCCACAAGACGTGAAGGGAAGGGAGGCATTTCTCCCAAACTTAGGCTGGACCACAGCGCAGAGTGTGAAGCCACGCCGCCCGGCAAGTCTCTGCTTACACACCTGTGCACGCGTGGGTCTTCCCGTGAAGGGACTCCACGCTCTTGCCCTGGCTCAGGGCTTCCCCCACCCATGAAAGGTTAAAAGGCGAGACCATCTGAACCACCCCAAGCGTGCCCCCCCCACCTGCAGTTTGAGGCGATGGGCTTCGATGGGGATGATCTTCAGAATCGGTAGATCGACCACCAGCACCTTGGGTTTGCTCTTGATAAGACATCCTCTTTCTACATCCCAGTCAGCGCCTTCTAGATATAGTCCTGAGACGAAGCATCCTGGAGATACCAGGAAGAGACCGGGATTCACGGGGAGGCACCAGCAGCTCTCGCGGATGTCCACAGCTCACGCACAGAGACAACCAACCAACTCTCCTTCCCCAGACACAGCCCAGGCCTTCTTCCAAAAGAGGGGACCGTCCTTCCTTCCCTTTGCCGAGCAACAGCCCAAACAGGACACTCTGTAGACTCCACTGAGCCTCCCCCACAGCCTCAGTGAAGAGGACAAGGGGTGGTTGCCTCCCCCAGCAATCTGCTTCAAGGCTCACAGCCCTAGACCACTGGAACCCCCGGGTTATAAAGACAGGAGCACCAGTCGGTACCACAGCAAGGCCAAGTCCGCCGCCCTGAGCCAGAGGGAGTGGGAGCAGGGAGCCAAAGCCCAGCAGAGAAAATGGTGTCTGGGGAGCAGGACACAGTAGACACGCACAGCAGCAGAGAAGAGAACAGTCACCCAGAGAGTGTGGTGGCCCTGACACCTGCCAGTTCCTCTGAGACCTCGCTGGCCATGTGCTACGGGGATGGTGAGCACCCCTGTGTCTCCACTGTGAAGCCTGTCTCTAGGCTTGCTCAAGAGGGCTTTTGTTGCTCACGGTTCAATGTCCTCCGACTCTGGGGCCCAGCCCTGGGAAATGGCAGCTCCCTGCCAGAGTCTGTGGCATCACTCACCAGTGTGAAGGGACCTGACCTTATATTTTAATGGGTCCAACCTCGTCTGACCTGCCTTCTGGTACCCACGCCCCGGTGTCCTCAGGGTTTCCAGGGAAGCCTTCAGGTGATCCAGTTCTTTTAAGACCTAATTCTGACCAAGAAGTCCACTCCCCACAAACGAGCAGGGCGAACAAGGTTCAGGCCCCTCCTGACATCACCCCAGGTCTCAGTGCTGAAACTGGAAGAGCAGTGCATGCGGTCACCCTCAAAGAGGTCAAGACGCAGAGAGTGCACACACAGCGCTGCTGTCTGCAGCAGCCTCACTTTCAGACACGGGCTGGCCCCGTCTCGGCCCACACCATGCTTGTTGCTCTGACTCGGGGACGGCTCAGGGAGGAGCCTCCCCAGCAAGCCGGCCGTACCTTGTCCTGCCCGCTCATTCACTTCATCTGCATCTTGGAACTTGGTCACTTGCGTGAACAGGGTGGAGCGGTCCAGTGGCCAGTTGTTCCTCCGGCAGGTGGCCTGCACCAGGGCCGTGAGGTAGGACTCTGGGATGTGCAGCCCCGAGAGCCACATCACGCTGGGCTCACTCTCGGTGACCTGGAGGGAAGGGAGGGAAGCTGGCAGGAGCCCGGGGCCACCATCAAGTGCCAGGCCCAGCGCTGACCAGACCTTTGGTTCACGATAAAAACATGGTTCACCTTGGCAGCAAAAAGATGGGCGTGGGAACAACCGGGAGCCTGCTGCAGAAAACAAGCTGAACTGCCCAATTCCAGAAGGAACAAAGATTTAGATATAAAAGAACCAAGCCACAGAAGTACCAGATCAAATCTCCACTGAATGTTGTCAAGATCTTGGAGTTGAGAATGCAAAACCCAGAGGCCATACAAGAACAGACGGATGTATTTGACTATTAAAAATGTAAGAACTTTCTTACAGAAAAAGATGCCATAAGCAAAATCAAAAGGCAAGCTGGAGGAAACACAACAGTGGCAGGTACAGGGCTAATCTCCCTGATAGACAAAGAGCTCTAAAAGACAATTTTAAAATGGAGAATTCGATAAAAATGAAATCAAGACACAAAGATGATTCACAGAAAAAGAAATGAGGTACACTCGGCCTCACCATAATCAAAGAAATGCACACCCAAACGTATTACTATTTACCTATCAGGGAGAAAAGATCCAAAATACTAAGAGCACACAGTGTTGCCAAGAGGGGAGGGAATGCTCGTGTTCGTTCACTGTGGGTCTCCACTTCTCTAGAAGACCCTCTGACCAGAGCTGGCACAATATGAAATGCACAGGCTGGGACCAGCTCTGCTGCTGGAGGGATTGGCCCGTGAAATAACACTCGTGCGTGTGACCACAGACGCAGGCGCCAGAGCATTACCCATCCTGGCTAAAGAGAGAAGAAACTTAAATGGAACCACCTAAGTGTCCATCAGGGGAAAGGACGTGGAACACCTATAAAACAGCGTCCCCTGAAAAGAGTAAGTTCGATCTAAAGGTACTTGGAAGAACGACGGCCAAGATGGACTTCGAGATGAATAAATCAGATTGTGCATACTAGGCTTCACAGTCTTGAAAACAAAACAAAAAGGAAAAAAAATACAGGTATGCCTGTAGAGTCAGAGACCATTTCTAGAACACCCAATCAGCTGCGAACAGAAGGTACCACTTCTGTTGAGGAGTTAGAGAGGGGCTGGGGGCTGGAGGTGGTTGGGGGGCGGTCCAGGCTGAACCAACGAAGCAACAATTGCCGCTTGCTTACCCACGATGTGTACTGGCTGAACCGCCGCAGGAAGTACAGCATCCAGTTCCCGAGGGACTTCAGCGTGTCTGGGGCAAGCTTTCTCCAGATATTAGGGATTTGCCCGAGGAAAAGAGACCTGGCTACGTCATCTAACTCGTTGCTCATTCCAACTTCTCCGGCCAAGGCCTGTTTGCAGAATCAAGGGCAGTCAGGGGAGACCGTCAGAAACCTGGGTGGTGCATTGAGGCAGGGGTGTGCCTGTTAGAGACAAGCTCACCCTCTGAAGTTCAGCCAGAGACCTGGACATCCGTACAGCAAGCTTGTTGAAGCGTTCCAGCTCTTGCAGAAGGACCACTGACGTCGGGGAGATGCCCACCCCGAGCTGCTTCCTGATCTGGTCCAAGTCAAAGATTTTGGGCATCTTGTTTTCTATGTCCTTGGCAACCTGGCCAATGTAATCATCTCGGCTAATGCCGCTGCTGGATTCCCCTAAAACCAGGACACTTTTTAGGGAAAGCAACACACCTGAGTGTTAGGACTGGGGCATCCTGAGCCTTCTGGTTCTTGGAAAAGCAGCAACAATATACAACCTACAAGAACCAACAGCACCGTGTGCCAACACCTTCCACCCTAGCCAGACCAATTCTGTCCTCCGCAGTAGACTTCACCTGTCTGAGGCTGTAGCTCCAGCAAGTGGGCCCACATGTCCCGAGCCGCCTGAGTGTAATATCCAATCTCAGCATTGGAATGAAGACCGAACACTTCGGGCGTGTTGGTCAGCGGGAGGGCCTCAATGGCTTCTATAATCAGAACAGAGAATACACCGTCCCGCCACCCTCGATTTCCGAGGGCCCACTGCCTCAGAAATCCCCAGATATGCAAGACTAATTTCTTGCATGTGTTTTTAAATAAAAATTCTCTACCACCACACCCTAATCCAGCTGTATGTTTATCATTTATGAGAACGGCTCACTGGGCTTCCCAGGGGCCACTCTGCCCTTCTACACAGAATCTGGTATTTGTCTTCATCCTAGGACAGCAAATTTGAACTAACTCCCATCAGCGCTGAGGCTATAAAGAACACACTGGGCCCCCTAAAAATCGTAATGGAGCATGCCCACCACCCAAGGACGCCGACCAGCAGAGGGGTCAGAAGAGCCATCAGGCCACCCATAGAAAAGAGAACAGCTGAAATGTGTGGTGGGTCTCCCTTAGAAAATACTTTTAACATACATTTTGATGCCCAGGAAATCTCACCAACGAATTTTTCCTTTACATCACCCACGGGGATTTTGTAGTCTACTTCCTCATTCCGGAAGAAGTGGAACGGCTGGAAAGTGTCAAAAATGAAGTCTCCCAGGTACTCATCCATGTAGATGGTCAGGATGCGTCGATCAAAGCTGTCGATGGCCCGTCCTCCATACATGACCTAACGTACAGGGACCGAGAGCTGGCCTGGAGTACAGGAGCCAGCAGGGGACCCCTGAGACCGGACGTGCCCTCAGGGATCCTCCTGCTGGCCTGGCCACTGTGCAGCTCAAACCATGTCAATGGCAAGCCTTGCAACCACGGTGAACAAGAGCGCCCTCACAAAGTGTGGCAAGCCCATATGCCATTTGCCAAACCCCAGAACATAGTGAACAGACCACAAAACCACCAAAGAAGCCAGCTGCCACTTTGGTCTTTGCAATTGGTGATGTCCCTCTGTGTGCCACCTGCAGGCCATAGCAAGGGGGGGCTGTATAAAGTAATGGTCTCCAGAGTGGCCCTCCATGCCCACCAGACGGGAGAAGATTACAATGACAGGCCCAAGACTGTGCTGACCCCTACAGAACGCGGCCCCCATAGTGATGTATCCAGAGCCTGCGTAGAAATGGAGCCCAGCAAGAGAAAGACACCCGTGCGATGAGCCAAGAGAATTCCTCAGAGACCTAGGGCCTTCAAATGACGCGTGGCAGAAGCAAATGGGGAGTCACCAAGGGCTCAGAGGTGATGCGCAGGGCACCAGGTCACAGCCCACAAAAGACACTCCCACCTCTCCAATGAGGTACTTGAGGCTGCCCCACGGGATCCTAGGGTCATGTTGCTGGAAGGCTTTTGTTAGGTACGTGTTCAGAATCTCCATGCAGACCTTAAAAGAGGAGGGACAGGCATGGTTATACTCCACCCCACAAAGTCACTCACGCGCTGACCCTCTCCTGAAGTGTGGGTGGGAGCAGCCGGACTGTCGTGACCTTGGAGAAAGGGTGGGGGAGACGAGCCGGCTGAGGGGGGACAGCAGCCACCACGTCTTCACCTGGAAGTCAGACTCATTGAAGTCATAGTACACGTTCCACCCGATCTTCCCGAACTTTCTCCTCTCCTGCACCACGGCATGGAAGAATGACAGCACATAGACCAGCGACTTGAAGGCCGGGTGCGGACACTGCTCCAGCATGTCAGGAGAGATCTTGAAGTACGTTGCTCTCATGTTGAGTTTCAGCCCGTTGGGTGGCTCCGTAACAACCTGTCAAAAGACACATCGTGGCCAAAACCACGGACCCATGAGCCTGGGCTTGGAAGAGGCAAGAGGCCAACTGTAGATCTCTCCGCTTTCCCTTCACCTCTGTGCGGCCACCCTTCCCCTCCCTCACATAGCAAACATCTCTTGGGAGTGGCCCGGCAAAGAAGTTAAGGAAGGAGAGATTGTTCTGGCTCCTGTTCATCAACTGAACCAAAGAAGGTTCTTTAGCTTCTCTAGGCCATAGAATCTTCAAATGCAAAATGGAAGTAGTTAAGTTTTCCCTCAACCGGCCCCGGATAACAGGTAACAAAACAATCTCTCCAAACACGGCTTCTCTGGAGAGTCAGTTAAGCAGGATAGATAAGCCGCTAGAGCACAGCAGGCCTATCACTAAAGAGAAAAAAAGGTTTGATAAATGGGAAGTTTGGGAAAACGAACCCAGACAGGATTTTGGATACATGCAGAAGTGGTTGAGACAGGCCTGAGAGTCATAAATGTCCCCCCCAAAACTCATCACCCAATCCAGGACAGTGCCTCACTCAGGAGAGAGAGGGAGAGACAGACACGGGAAGGGTGGGCATGAGGGTCCTGCTGTGTCCCAGGTTTATTTCCAAATACACATGCACGCACACACAGTGGAATGGCAGTGGTCAGGGCATGGAGCTGGGGGCACGGGCGGGGGAGGGGGATGTCCGTCTGAAGCCAGACCTTCAAGGACTTCTGCAGAATCCCAATGGGGAAGCCCTTGGTGGGGTCTGTGGTGAGCCACAGGCGGAAGTCTGGGTGGGGCTTGGTGATCCTCTCCAAGGACTTCTCCAGATCTTTCAGCCACTGGACCAGGAGATGGCAGTTCTGTAGCATCAGCCACTGCCCGCGGGCCACTGCCGTCTCCAGCAGCTGCAGAGCCACCTGCACCACAAGACAGAGGAGCGGCTGGTGTCCCAAAGCCACACTGGCCCCATGCTCTCCCAGAGATGCACTCCACGCCCCCCGCAAAAATAAATAGCCCACCCCAGCAGGAGCCACAAAGAAGCCAGGGGCCCAGGAGCTCCAGAGGCTGCCTTCAAAGAACTGATTGCTCAGAGTCCCTTCAGGGCCACTGCGCTGCTGGGCCAGTCCAGGTTCTCTGGGACAGTCGCATAGACGCCCTAACTTCAGCCGCGGCCATGCCCCAGGGGCAATGACTGCCCTGATCTGAAACGGATGTCACCAAGACTGGAGGAGAGGACAACTGCGTGTGAACAGACATTAGGAACAACAGGCCACAGCGGCCAGACGGGGTCAGCAGTGACAGTGAGCTTGCTCAAGGACCATGCAGCTGTCACACATCATCCGGGCCCTGAGTGTTGCTGCCCAGAGGACCAGAAATGCACCCAGCCCGTGCAAGGAGCAGCACCCTTGAAACCAGATACTAACCCACTGTTAACAGAGGCCAGGGACCTCTCTTAAATTCAGAGTTCGTTCCGTCCAACAACGAATTACCTTTTCTTGGCCTTGACCCATGGCGAGGAATTTGAGGCGGTTTCCTCCAAAACCACTGCGCTCGGCTAATTTCATAAGGTCGCTGGCAGGGTCAGAGCCGGGACTGAGGATGAACACAATGGGCGAGTTTGGAGTGCTCTGCTCAAAGATGGCCTCGAAGCTGATCATGGGGGGCTGCACATACCTAGTGAAGGAAACAAAGTGGGGACTTGGAGGACAGCCACAGCGAACTCGTGTCACCACATCCAGAACCTACCAGCTATTCCTCTGGCATAGCTCTGCACAGGTTAGAATCCAGTGTCTACACACTCGTCACACACAGGAGGGTGGACTCCTAGGGGACATGAGACCCACTGTGTCCCCCAGCACTCTCCAAGATATCCGTAGGGGCACCTCCCAATGGGCCCTTCCAGGCAGATGTCCCCACAACACCCCCAGAGTCTCCATGCCGACAAATCCACAGGTACATCCTGAATGGCCCACTTGTCAAGATTTTTGAAAATCAGTTACCAACACATCAGGCTTGGGCCATTTCACACAGAAATCCAAGTTTGTAGCTTCTTTCCAAGAGTCGGGGGATCCAGCCACTCAGGGGCCCCCTGCCAGCTGGTGTCAGTCAGCAGGAGCTAAGGGGCAGCTGTCCTGTGGGCCAGGCTTGACCTCTCTCACGTGCCGCCACCCCCGCCAGCTCTGCTCACTCATTGCCCTCTGAGTGGGATTTGCAAGCCCAAGTTATCTGCCGGGCTTCCATTCCAGAGTCGCGCTGTCCAATATGGAAGCCACTGGGGGCAGTGGCCACTGAGCACTGGACATGTGGCCAGTCCAAACCCCACTGGGCAGTAAGGTCAAGTTCACATGGGACTTTGATGAGTTAATACCAAAAATAAATAAAGTATCTCCATAATGTTTGTATTGATTACATGTTGAAATGATATTTTAAGTGCTGAGTTAAATAAAATGCTATTAAAATTAACTTCACCTGTTTCTTCCTGAACACGGCTTCTAGAATACACAAGCGGCTCCCACTATCACTCTCCCGAATAGCTCGGAACTAGAGTGACTAGCGCTGCCCAACGACAGGGCGGCGGCAGCTCTCTCGGAAGCCAGGCAGCCATTCTATCTCAAGTCCAGGACGCAGGGGGAGACGCGACTGCAGCAGAGCCGAGCAAACTCGGCCACACACTTACTTCTCCCCCATTGTTTCAGTCACGTAGTCGGTCACCGCCCGGTACACCCGATCCACACGGAAACAGCGCAGAATAAGCAACTTCTGGAAAGGGGTGACGTTGTCGTAACCCAACGGGAACGGGAACTGCTCGAGGGAGTCGAGGTCACACCACTGGGAGAAGCACAGGACATTCATGGTGGCATCAACCCAGAAACGGTACAGGCCCCCATTGTTACATGAAGGTCCCAAAAGTCACTGTAAAGGAATGAAACCTACACAAATACAAGCCTCAAGGCCACTTCTAGTCGGATCTTTTTCTACCCCCCCCCCCAAAAAAAACCCCACGAACTTCAGGAAGAGAGCAACTGAGTCTTTTTCACTGTTGAGTCCCCAGTGCCCACCAAGGGACATGGTCCATGACAGGTACCCATTTCTCAGATGGATGGATAGATGGGTGGATGGACAGATGGATGGATGGATGGACAGAAGGATGGACAGTTTGCCCACAACACTAGCGAACCAGATAAAAGAGAATTCCATCAAGGGTGTTGGAGGGTGCCGACTCCACCCTGACGGGGTCACTCAGGCTCATGTTCTCACTCACAAGGAGTAAGGCTACGGTTGGAGTCTCAAGACCACCGACGCGGAGGGAAAGGAGGGAGGAGAGACAGACCATGGTCTCACCTCCTGCCAGACCGCCACGTGTTTCTCCACATCATCGGGAAGATTCCCGAAGTTGTCTGAGAACATTTCTGATAAAAGCATGATATCCTCCCATCCCTGGTCAGACAACCAAGCGCAGGGCTTTTTCCGTCGGCTCTTCTCCAGGGAGATGTTTCCTAATCACAACAGAAGAAGGGAAGTAAACAGCCGGCCGCAGCGTGCCGGCAGGAGTGAGCAGCTCCAGACTTCGACTTCTCCCACTCGAGGGGCAGACCCGTGTCTCTAGAGGGGAGGGACAGAGGAGGACGTGTAGGCTCGCTTTGTCACTGCCCAGGACCCCTCCCAGGCAGCTCAGCATGGCTTCCCGTCTCGGGGCAGCCTGTGCGCAGAGACCTGCTGCTCTGGGCCAGACCACAACCATTTCTGAGGCTGCAAGCATCAACTGAAATATTTAGTAACACGTGCTATGGGGAGGTGCCTGGGGGGCGCAGTCAGTGAAGCGTCTGCCTTCAGCCTTCCTGGGATCAAGCCCCACGTCCAGCTCCCTGCTCAGCGGGGAGCCTGCCTCCCCACCCTCCCTCTGTGGCTCCCCCTGCTAAAGCTGTGCTGCTAGAAGCCGAGTTCTAAGGAGAAGTTTGGTAATGCTGTGGTTTAACAATTTTATGTACGTGTGCAGCGGGGGTAGGGGTGATCAAGGGAGCAGGGAAGAATGAGAGGAGGCACGTCCATCACCTTTTAAGAAGAAATCTAATTCTTCCTGGGGGACTCGGCCTTCTGCTTGTTCTATCTTGATCGTCATATTGAAAGAAAAGAGTAACTTGTGTCTCTCAAACAACCCTGCAGGGAAACATCAAGACGGTCACCGATGAAGTAAATTCGCTTTCAAAGTAGAGTTTCCTTCGTACAACAAGCTTCAGCGTAGAAATGAGCTGCAAGGCCCGACAGTGGGGGCTCCCAGCTCACCCCCAGCCCCGTGCTCCCGGCGCCGGATGTCCGTCCACAACATCTGAGCACGTACAGCGTGAGCTCTGTCTGTGCGCGGAGCCCGAGAGCTGGCCTGCAGTCCCGCTCGCTCACGTGGGTCGGCAGCGGCCCTGCCCACAGCGTCCACCAGGGAGAGCAGAGCCGCCCAAAGGCGGCTGGGTCCAGAGCCACCTTCTCGACGGAACATGGGCCGTTTGCCTAACTCTGAGTGTGAGCTCTTTGTCCCATGTCATCTAGGAGAGGCGTTGACACGCTCCCTGTAAGAGGCTAGAGAGGGGGGCGCCTGGGTGGCTCAGTCTTTAAGCATCTGCCTTCGGCTCAGGTCATGATCCCAGGGTCCTGGGATCGAGCCCTGCATCAGGCTCTCTGCTCAGCAGGGAGCCTGCTTCCTCCCTCTCTCTCTGCCTGCCTCTCTGCCTACTTGTGATCTCTGTCAAATAAATAAATAAAAATTAAAATAAAACAAACAAACAAACGAAAAAGGCTGGAGAGGCAGTACTTCCAATGTTACAGGCAGGTCTCCCTAACAAGGACTATGCGCCGCTGCAGCAGGGAGGCAGCCGTAGCAGACGTTCAGACAAAGGGCCCCGGTTCCAGCAGCACATTATTTACA
This sequence comes from Lutra lutra, assembly GCF_902655055.1. NCBI lineage: Eukaryota > Metazoa > Chordata > Mammalia > Carnivora > Mustelidae > Lutra > Lutra lutra. Next base: position 83,244,409 of record NC_062289.1, read on the forward strand.
CGAACAGACAGGGGTCCTGACCCAGCCCGCAGCTCACAGTTTGCCTACCTGCGCAGCACAGCAGACACATTCCACCAACAGACTCATCAGGGATAGCGGGATGCTGAATACGAAAGTTCTTTAAAACACACAGACGCGCATGCACGCACACACAGAAGAAAAACTGTCTAAGTCAACATCTGTGATTTGAATTCTACCTTCTTGGCCGCAGGCGTTGGCTACGTAACCGAGCCCTATAGGGACAACAGTCCTCGACCTTCCTCCTGCCCAACTGGAATGGGCTGAACTCTGTTCCCCCAAATCCATATGTTGAAACTCTGACCCCCAGGGCCTCCAAATGTGACCGTGTTGGGAGAGAGAGCCTTTGAAGAGGGAATGAAGGTAAACAGGCCGTCAGCATGGGCCCTGATCCCATCTGCCTCTCATCCTCAGCAGAAGAGATGACGCCTGAGGGGCACGCACGCAGACCAGAGGGGTGCTCACCTGTGCAACCGTAGTTATAAATGTTGAAGGTCAGTGTGTCCATAATGTTCCGCAGTCGCCTCATGAGAATGGAATCAGGCAGGGACTTCTTAAGCGACAAGCTGAAGACCTCCAGGAAGGCGATGAGGGAGTACTGGTACATGGCATTGACCAGGGCCATCTCAGACAGCACGAAGAACAGGATGGCCCCCCTCCTGGCGGCCGGCCTGTAGCCGTCCCGCAGCCTGTCGATGTCCAAGGCTGTCTTCTCCGCCAGCTTGAGCTTCTCCGATACCTAAAGAGAAGGTGCACGTCACCGTGGAAATGGGGAGACTGACACCGTCACCAGGATGACTTAGGAAATGGGCGAGAAAGTAAGGAATGCAGAGAGCAAGAGTGGGAGGGAGCAGCAAAGAAATCCGTGCAATGCTAGGGCCCGGGGGGGGTGCTGTAGAACACGCCCCTCTTGCCAGATATAGCGGATGTTTGTTGGCTGGACTCCCCAGCACCTGTGCCCTGTCCTTCTAATGACAGTCCCTGACTTTAACTTGGAGACTCCAACTTCCCCCCTCATCCCATATGTGGGGTCCACCCCAATCCCAGGAGAGGAGCATGTGACTCAGGCCCCAGCCAGTGCACGCACAGCATCCCCAGCCGTGGGATCAGCCTGGGGTGAGCATGACTAAAATGACTCTTGGGACATTCATGATAGGGACAGGTAACAATTCTCACTCTTCCTTTGGACCTGAACCTGAGGGGCCATGAGGCCATACCCACCTGGTGACCATGAGGGGAGCTTGGCTCATGGGGTGGCAGAGAATGAAGCCAACCCAACAAAAGGTCCAGCCCAGAAATGGAGAGAAACGGAGTCCTAATGATATGTTTAGAGTCCTGGATCCAGCCCTGCCTGAAGCCATCCCTGGACTTTCTGTATTCTAAATTAATAATTTCCCTAATAAGCCAAGCAGAGCTGGGTTTTCTATCACTGTTGACTCAAAGAGGCTGATCTAATGCACAAGGGTCCCTGGGAACACCTCTAGGGCTCCCCTCCCCATAGCGCACCCCCATAAAGGTGACCTGTTCTCATCAGGAAAAACCTCAGGTGACTAAGGGCCCAGATCTGGTGCCAGCACAGGTGGCTGTCCCCCACACCCCCACCTTACCCCAACACCTCAGCTTCTAAGATGCAGGAATGAGGCCCTGAGATCATTGAGCCCAATTTCCACCTTGAGCAGATGAAGGGACGGACACTCCAAAAGTGCATCCAGGAACCACCCCGCTCCCTCCCTCCCAGGGCAATGCACCTTCTATGCAGCCGATACCTCCATGGCCTTGGATTTGGTCTCCTCCAGGGTCTGCACCAGCTCCACATTGTCCAGCATGTTCCCCGTGGAGGTCGCCAGTTCCCGAAGGAGGGAATCTTCCAAATCCTTCAGCAGGTTCTTGTTCTCACTCGTCTCCTGGATGAGGTGCTCCCGCTGCTCCTCCAGCTCGTGCCTCTCATAGGCCACCAGCACGCTCAGCAGCTGGTCCTCAAGACCTTTCAGTGTGACTATGGGAGCAAGGGGAGGCCATCACCGCCGGACACCCACGCCTCCTCGCCTGCTGCACACCTGTGCCTGGGGCGGGCAAGCAGAGGGTGTGGCTGAGCCCGCATTTGGGGAACTTGAGGACTGGCTCCCGCCATGGCTCCAGAGCCACAGGTCAGAACAGTCCGGAGATGCTCCTCCACAGAGTGGTGGGTGACAAGCATGCAGAGGCTCCCACCGATTGGGCAGCCCGAGATGAAAGCACACCCAACCTACTTAACTCATGTAGGCAGCTGTAGGACAACCCTAGAAAATGTAAGAAATGGCACCCAGCTCCTAGCAGAATTCAGTTGGGAGGAGGGGAATCCAAAACCATGCCACATATTTAAATGCAAAAACAGAATAACTTCCTGCCCCTGCAGAATGGGGATCCTACCCCACTCCAAGCGTGGGTATCTGAGCCCTATGGTCCAGACCCAGCGCACCTCAGACATGCGTCTCCCTACCTCCCAAGGGGGTGCCCAAGCCTTCATTGTGAAGAACCGGCGGATGAAGATGTGACCCTGACAGCATGACCTGGGGTCAGCAAACAAAACGGCATCCCCTGAAAGCCCTGACTTCCCATTGCTGTCTCCGTGGTAACTGCCCCAATTTGCCACTGGACTTGTATACATCCTCACCCGTGTAGTTGATGACCATGGCCTTTCCAAACACAGATGGGGTGTATCTGGGATTGGCCAGCTTGGTGTTTAGGTACAGCCTGAAATTTGAGTCGTAATCCACTTCCTTATCCCCCAGTATGATGAACTGCCGTCCTTGAGACACTTTGATATTTTTCTCTAAGACGTTATCAATCACGGGGTCGATGTACTCATCCACGTCATGGAACAGGAAAGGGCTCCCATACTTTATGGACATCTCCAGCTGCTTCAGGAAGTCAGGGTCATTAAAGGAAGCCACCTGGAAGACAGGGGTGCTGTGCGCTCAGCAAACACACAGGGAGAGCGCCTCGGGAGCAGGGAGTGGACACACCCGAGCCTCAGAGGGAGCCAAAGCAGAGAAAGAATGGGGGCAGGGGAAGGGGAGCAAAGCACAAGACCCATAGAAACCAGAAACCCATCAGGTTCAGGGTCTGAACAGCCCAAAGTAATCACGACAGAGTCTCACGACCCCTCGCAGAATGGGCCATCTCGGGCCCTCCGGCAGGCTGAGGACAGGGGGAGGTCAAGGACCAACTCTGCATTAATAATATTTGTCTCACTGTAGCTCTGTGTATATTTTAGAGAGAGACCTGCCCCCAATAGCATGGACATTCTCAGGAACGAGGACCAGAAAAACAAAACCATCAGGAAAAAGTAAAACTGAGAATCATGGGTTTGGGAACTAGTTCAGCAAAAAGTGACTGGGCCCCAGCAATTTTACCCAAGAAAGCTGAACACATACGCCCACCAAAAAAACAAGCAATAAAACCAAAAGGCACATGAACATTCACAGTAGCGTTATTTGTAACAGCCAAAAAGTAGAAATCATGCAAATGTCCATCAATGGATAAATGGATGCTAGAATGTGGTCCTTCCACCCAATGGACTATGATTCAGCCACAAAGAGGAAGGAAGCACAGACTCCTGCTACAACTGGGATAAGCTTAGCAAACGCGATGCTCCGCGAAAAACGCGAGACACAAAAGGCCACACAGCACATGATTCCATTTGTGTGAAACTCTCCAGAGGAGGCGAATCCATAAGATACATTAGTGGTTGCTAGGAGACGGGGGGGGACGGAAGGATGATGGGGGACAACGACTAAAGCACACAGCATTGCTTTTTGGGGTGGTAAACCCTGATCCTGGTGATTGCATAATTCTGCATAGAATACACTAAAAACCACGGAGGTGTATGCTTTCAAAGGGTGAATTTCACAGTATGTGGATTACATCTCAACCCAAAGATTTTGAGGTATCTTTCCTCCAGTCCAAAGGAAAAAAAGTGACTGAGCATCTGGGGCCACCACGTTGTACAGGTAGGGGGACACAAAGATAAGGAAAGCACGATGTCCAGCTTCAAGCTGCTCACAGCTAGGAGGCAACACACAGGTCAGAAAGCAAAGCCCAAGGCAGGTCATGCTGCCCTCAAGAACTCAATAGGGTGGGTGAGCAGAGAGGGGGAGGGCTCCGCCCAGGGGTGGACATTTCAGCTCGGCATTGCCAGGGGTGCAGGGCTGCCAGGTAGAGACGGCAGGAGAGGCAAGCTGTGCCCTGAGCGCAGGAAGTGAGGGCAGAGGACACCCGGGGAGGAGCTGGCCATACCCGCAGGTTATTTTTCTCTTCTTTTCTTTTTATCCAGTTGAGGGCCTGCTGCTGCGGGTCGATGCAGAGGGGGAAGCGGCTGGCCCGGGTGGTGAGGATGCCATTCTGAATCGAGAGCTCATCAGGGGGCAGTCCCTGGGATCCCCACCTGGAAGGGACAGTGACAGGGAAGTCTGTCTTTCTTGTCAAGCTGTAACCAAGTGCTAAGGGTGGTAAGATTGGCCTTCCAGAACAATCTACCCACCCCCAGGCTGCTCAAACCTTCCTAAGATTGGCCTTCCAGAACAATCTACCCACCCCCAGGCTGCTCAAACCTTCCCCAGGGCTGGGGAAGCTGGATTTGCAGCTCACCCTGCCGTTTCTGTACAGGCAAGTTGGCTACATGCCTCACTCTCCCCCGCCAGGTTGATGCCCATGTGGACCACTCACTGGCCCCACCCCCTACCCCCACCCGGCACCAGGCACCCACATCCTCCAGGTTCAGGGTCGCACACACCTGCTGATCTCAACATCATCTGTGAGCAGGTTTTCTAACCGGAAAGGCTGGCTCAGAGGAATCTCCCGCTCCAGGATATCATTCTGCCAAACTTGGTAGACCATCTGGTCACGGAACTCCCACGTGAACGCGCCCTCGTAGCTCAGGAAAGCCGCGCAGAGCAGGCAGTCCCCCAGCAGCTTCACCCGCCGGTGCATCAGCTCATCTAGGTCATTCAGCCACCTGGAGCAGGAGATGGGGGCTGCGGTAAGCCATTAGCTTCCAACACAATCAAAAGGAACATTCGCGAAGAACCACCTTGACACACTGCTAACGGGGCTAGCCAGAAGGAAACATCATTGGAGATAGTCCCTTCTTCTAGAAACAAAGTCAGAAGACCTTGTTCAGTTTTAGGGCTCAGCAGAACTCAGCATCTAATGGGCTGGAGAAATGTTTATGGGAAGCATCTAGTCTCAAAGCTTATTTATTAAGCAGCAATCACATTGTGTCTTTTTTTTTTTTAAATAAGTTTTTTTTTTTAAAGACTATTTACTTATTTGACAGAGATCACAAGCAGGCAGAGGGGGGGGGCAGGCAGGCTCCCCACTGAGTAGAGAGCCCGATGCAGGGCTCGATCCCAGGACCCTGAGATCATGACCTGAGCCAAAGGCAGAGGTTTAACCCACTGAGCCACCCAGGTGCCCTGTTTCTGAATGCTTTAAATCAGTAGTTTGCTGACACGCCCAGCAGAACTCCTGAGCTCAGGTCTTGCTTGGTGACAAAATTCTACCCAAGATAAAAGGGAGTAGATGTTTCCCTTGGCCCCTTCTGCTAAACAGCGAAAACCTTCTAGGTTTTAGAAATACTGAAAATGGTTTGTTTCCCACAAGCAAACAGTATTTTCTAGTGTTTTCCCTATCACTTGCGCAGGTGCCTGATTAGAAACTACGCTTGCATCCAGCAGACCAGCTCTGGCCAAACGGCCTTGCCCCGAGGCACCAGACAGCCCTACTTGCTTAAAATTGAAGCTCAGGACTGAGCCAGACTCAAGAGCCCTTGGAAGAGAGCTGACCCGCAACCAAGGTGGACTGGCCCCCTCCAGACCCACCCGGGACGCGCTTGGGGTTAAAGACCACTAGGGGGGCGCCTGGGTGGTTCAGTGGGTTAAGCCGCTGCCTTCGGCTCAGGTCATGATCCCAGGTCCTGGGTTCAAGCCCCACATCGGGCTTTCTGCTCAGCAGGGAGCCTGCTTCCTCCTCTCTCTCTGCCTGCCTCTCTGCCTACTTGTGATTTCTGTCAAATAAATAAATAAAATCTTTAAAAAATAAAAAATAAAAAAAATAAAGACCACTAGGAAGTCAACATTTCCAGAACAGACAGAACCTTGCCAGAGGCCACGGGTGCCTCCCTGTCTCTGCAGCTAGCCTGCCTCCGTCACCCTTGACAACTGTTCAATAAACCGCAGAACGTGTAAAACGGCCTTAGCCATGAGAGTAGTGAAATCCGAACTCTCCCAAGAGGTCTCCAGATAAAAGCACAGCGTGGCGGAAAGACGACACGGTAAGAGATTCAGGCCCCAGCGTTTGCGGACAGACCACAGGATCTCCCTCGGGGCTGTCATCGGAGGGGTTCCTCAGCCGCTGACCTGATGTTCTCAGACCCCAGCCCTGAGATGAGCTTGTCTGCCGCGATCAGCCGCCTCTCCATAATCTCAGCTTCTTCCTGCAGCATTTGCTTTTCCAGAATGGCGGCCTCGTACTTGGCCCCCAGGGCTTCCAGCTCCCTCTGGATCGCCGCCAACTCATTCTGGATCCTTTCTAGCTCACGCTTAGTAAGGTAGAAGTTCCGCTCCAGCCTGGCCACCTAAGGGAAGACAAGTCCCAGAACGGTGGGGAGGGGGACCACAGTGGGGCAGGGATGAACGAGTCTAACCCCGGGGCTTAGGTCTACACCACGTTTCTAATGTTGTTCCTACTTCTTGGGGCCACTGTATGCCCTGCTGAGGTACATGGCTCCTTTCCTTAGTCACCTAGCATTGGCTTCAAAAGCTCTAATCCCATTGGAAAACAAGATGTCCCACGCCCAAGTTAGCAGACAGCTTTATTTCCATGTGCGCAGAGGTCACGGTAAAATGACACTGTGGTTCTAAGTCAAAAACTCAAAAGAATGCGTCGAGAATAGTCCTTGCCTTCCACCTGGTCCCAAATTTTCTAGGAACAAAATTCTGAGGGATAAAGCAGTGTCAAAATAGATCTCAAGATGATCAAATCAACCTTGTAACTCTCTTTGTAGTCTGTGTTCAACATGTTACTTTGACCCAATGGTTCTCAGGTGGGGCCGCCCCAGAGGACAGATGGCCACGTCTGGAGACATTCTGAGTGGTCAGATCTTGGGGGTAGGGATAATGGCATCCAGTGGGCGGAGGCAGGGGTTCCATTATACATCCTACAGAGCACATGACAGCACTCACCCCCCCCACCCCGAGAATGGTCCAGCCCCAAGGGTCATTAGTGCCAAGACACAGCATACTGCTTGAATTACAGAGAATGATTTTTACCCGTTTATCCTACTCTTTCCACCCAAAATTTGAAAGCCTTCCAGACTTTGGTTCTGTCCATCCATTCACGCTGTCTAGACGAGAGTGATATAATTCAGGCTTATATATATATATATAATTCAGGCTTATCATTTATTAGCGGTGGAGGGGGGAATGGTTATGTGATGGAAAATCAGAACCTTGCCCACATTTGTCCAGCAAAGCTGTGGACGTATTAATTCCAACTCCAGGTTACTCCCTGAGCAGCTCTGTTTAGGTCTTATGCATGGACAATACCTTTTCTCTTTTGGGCTTGATTTCTCTAAAAACGTCACAGTAGCCCATCACAGCTTCAACAAACTTCAGCATCCCCAAGCCTGCTTTGCTCACAGCTTCCATTTCTTCAGTTGTGGTATTAAGAGTCTTCAAGAGGCCTGATAGTCAAAGATGGAATGATATTGATGGGTCACAAGCCCCAACTTGGGAAAACAAAATGGGAAATAAATTGCCGATGGACAAGCGCCACTAAATGAGTTTTGTGTAGGTGGGTGCTTAATAAGACATGAGTGAGGGGCACAGGTTACGGCCACCCAGGACATCCCTATGATCCAGGCACCTCTGTGTCCAGGGTGTCCGTGGGGACCCCAAACTGTGCATCAAAGTGGCTCAGAGCAGGTAGCTAGCTGGAATTCAAAGGCTGTTATGGGTCACCATCACTTTTCCCCACCCCCTCACCCCAGGGGTAATTTCACGCAAATGGAAACCCACCCAATCAATATTCAGGTAAAGAGAGGTCCTTGGGTTTTTTGTAGTTGTTGTTATCCTTTGTGTTTCATTTAGTTTTGTTTCTGAGTGGCTGAGAAAGAGCATTTGATAATAACATTCTGAACAAACCATGAAGATAAACAGTGACACTGTGAACTGGAATGGCTTTTTGCAAAGACTGAAACCTCGTTCCCACTGGCTGAGCATCTAGGTAGGACAGGCATCGGGCTCAAAGGGAAAGCCGGCATTCTATAACCGAAGACGGGAGGCTGGCTGTGGGCGGTACCAACCCCTCCTCGCCTGTCTCCCAGGGACCTACAGGAGACTTCATACTGGCAAAAGGTGCAAGGGAGAAGTCAGGGGTAGACCATCTCTTGCACCACCAAGCCTGATGCACAAGATGGACCGAAGAGGAGGCCAGGCTGGGTTCCATAAGAGGATCCTATTTCCTAAGGGGAAACACCAGAGTGATTGTTCTTGAACGTTCAGAGGGCATAGGCTGCTACTGACCATCTAGCTCCTAGCTGTCCCATCTCACACAACAGTGCCTCCACGTTCCTCATTTCCTCTGGGAATGATCCTTCGGCTTATTCCGCCCAAAGAGCCACAGTGACAACTGACCCCAACAGGAGGGTTGGCCTCTGACAAGCCCCCTCTGTGCTCTCCATCCCTGCTCCCAAATCCTGAGCTGTCAGACGGAGACAGACCCTGGCTCTTCCTGCGTCCGTCCGTCCGTACGCACCTCTGATATTTTTCACCTGGCTCTGCATGATCGAATCAAAATCAATCTCCATCAGAGACCTCAGGAAATTCGGGTCAGACATCATGCCCTTGGCGGTCTTCCAGTTGAGTTCCTTGTACCCTTTCATGATGAGGATGCACTCACACACCGTCTGCACCTGTTTGGGGGGCTTGGCAAAGGATCTGGTGAGAAATAGAAATGTGTGTGAATCAGACCCAGGACGTGCCCAGGATCTAGCCTAAATGAGAGCTTAGAAAAGTTCCAGAAAGTTCCAGGAAAAATGGCTCAGCCCAGAGCCCTTTCTTAGAGGTGACACAGCATGGAGGCCAAGGAAGCCATATCCCAGCACGGACTTGGCCTCCTCGGGGGTGGGGGGAGCTGCTCCCAGGGCAGGGACTGGTCTCAGCCACGGGGGGGCCAGAACCACAGGGGCGGGTATCATTAAAATGCAAACCCAAGCCACCCAAGCATGAGTCACTAGGTCAAGGAGGAGCCTGAGAATCCGTGTTTCTAATCACCGCTTGGGGCAGCTTCTCAGACTCTGCCGCGTAGCCACTGGCATTACTGCCGTCCTCCTCCTCCTCCTCATCTTTGTCCTCTTTTCCATTTACTAGATGAAGAGACGGGGCTCAGAGTGTCTGGACGGGCTGCCTGTGTCCACACAGCCTGTGGGGTCCAGGGTCCCCACATCCAGGGCTCCTTCCAGGCTAGGTCACCCCTTACCTGTTTCCTTTGCCTTTGAGGAGCCCAGACAGTCACTCGGCTCCTCCAAACACTCAGATGTCCAGTGCCCTCCCCACTCCAGGGCACCGAGACCCCCAACAAAGGGGCAAGCACACAGCAACACCGGTACATACATGCAGGAATGGGAGGCATGTTAACTGCACTGGGGGCAGGGAGCAGGGGCACTGGGCTGCCTGCTGCTCTCAAAGGCTCTCCACATCACGTGAGTCCTGCAGACGCCAGACCACGGAGAGAGCCAGAAGCTTCAGGAAAATGAAAAAGAGGTGAATGGAAGGAAGGAAAAGAGAGAAGACAGGGAGATGAGAGAGGCCCCCTGAAGATGACCTAGAGGGGAGGGGGAGGCAGGCAGGGGCCCAGGCATCCCAGCAGAAGGCCTGAGCAACTCAGAGGCGAGCGGGACGGCGGGATGGGCCAAGAGCACAAGAACAACCCAAGCAGGGTAGAGGTATGGAGACTGTCTCTACTGGGCAAACGCCCCGGCCGCCCTGGCCCCAGGACCCCAGCCCACCGGCCTGCAGACAAGAGCAGCGAGAAGGAGCGACGCGGCGCAGGGACAAGCCAGGGCAATGACTCCAGCACGAAGACCGGTGATTAAAGTGGTGGTCCTGAGTCACCAGGGAAAGGTGCAATTACATCGGCATTAGGTGCTTGCGAAAGCCCACAACGCCGTCAGCTGCCTTTAAAAGGCTTCCTTCCGGGGTGGGGGACGGAGGCCAGGCCCAGGCCACCGATCTTTGAAGAATCAGAGGAGAAAAGAATCGGTGAAATGTTTTCAGATAGAAGACGGAAAGGACCCCAGCCCCAGTGAAGGGTCCTGAGCCCGTGGGCAAGTTGTAAACCATCCAGCGTTCTCGGTTTTCCCACCTGCAAAATGGGGAGCAGAGCCAGACCTTCCCGCTCCCAAACCCTGCGAGTCTGTGAAAGTGATGTTCTCGGCCCTCAGCTGACAAGCTCGTACCTGGAGCCCTGTTTCTACAGAAGGTATTGCTGTCGTAACACAGGACAACTGAGGTATTCGTAATCCTGAGGTTCTCAGTCTGAGAAATAGAAACATTTTTGTTTCATTTCCTTTCTCCTATCGCGAAAGAAACTCAGGAGAGGGCACCTGGGTGGCTCAGTGGGTTAAAGCCTCTGCTTTCAGCTCGAGTCATGATCCTGGGGTCCTGGGATCGAGCCCCGCATTGGGCTCTCTGCTTGGCAGAGAGCCTGCTTCCCCCTCTCTCTCTGTCTGCATCTCTGCCTACCTGTGATCTCTATTAAATAAATAAATAAAATCTTAAAAAAAAGAAAAAAGAATCTCAGGAGAGAGAGAGAGGAGGAGGATATGCTGCCCTCCCTGGAGGGAAAGAGTCGTCACAAATGCCACTCCCTACCTTCCCTCACTCTAATTACCCCGACGCTCCGTCTGTGTCTGCTTTTCCCTCAGCCCAAGCTCCTGCCAGCCTCAGAGAGGGCCCTCCTCTAGCCTCCATCCTACAGCTGGTGGATCCCTATTCTCTAGTCCCAGCTCAGTGTAAATGTCACTTTCAAGTGATGCCTGGGTGACTCGGTCGTTAAGTGTCTGCCTTCGGCTCAGATCATGATCCCGGGGTCCTGGGATCGAGTCCTGCATCAGGCTCTATGCTCAGCGGGAAGCCTGCTTCTCCCTCTCCCACTCCCCCTGCTTGTGTTCCCTCTCTTGCTGTTTCTCTCTGTCAAATAAATAAATAAAATCTTCCAAAAAATAAGTACATAGATAAATAAATGTCCCTTCTAGGGAACAGGGGAGGCGCCTGGGTGGCTCAGTCGGTTAAGCATCCAACTCTTGGTTTTGGCTCAGGTTGTGATCTCAGGGGGTTGAGATACAGCCCCACACTGGGTTCTACACTCAGTATGGAGTCAGCTTGAGTTTCCCTCTGCTTCTGTCCCTCACCTGCCTCTCAAATAAATAAACCTTTAAAAAAATAAATGTCACCTCTTGGGGAATACCTTCCCCGACTCCCCACCCCCCAGACTAGGTGAGGTTCCCCCATTATCCACAGTCATGGCAGCAAAGACCATCCCACCCTAACTTCTTGGGTGATTTTCCTGTACATGTGGGATTCCTGCATGAATGCCCGTGCCTTCCTGAGAGTGTCAGCTGAATGTAATGAAGGTCTTGCCTGCTGGCTCATTGCTGCTCAGCCCCAGTGCCAGCATGGGCGGGGGGGGGGGGGGGGGGGGGGGGGGGGGCGTTGTAGGCACCCAAAGACTGCCAAATGAATGGAAGGAAGAAGAGTAAAATTGCAAGCCAGTAACAAAGGGAGCCTTTTGTACTACAGAGGATCACCCACTTCTGATCTTCATGACTCCTACTCTCCCTGCCTTAACATCTGATGATTTCAACAAAGAGGATTGAGCATTACAGAATGAAATTGTCAAGATGTCAGTGCTGGATCATCACATTTAATATCCAAACAACCTAAAGGAAGCCAGATTATAGTCACCTGGAAAAAATAAAATTGGATCCAGACTCACAGTGAACCCCTGGAAAACCCAAAAGATCAAATATTTAACTGTACAGAAATGAACTGTAAAAGTATGGGAAGAAATCATGGGGAAATTGTTTTACAATCCTACAGGTTTAAAAGGCCATTTAAGTATGACACAATATCCAAAGGCCACAAAATAAAATATTGCTAAAGTCTGTCATGTAAATACAAAAGTCTTATACACAGCAAACACAAACACACACACAAACCTCACAATCAAACTCAAATGGCCAATGAGCCACTGGGGAAAATATCTACAACTCACATCATGGTTAAAAACTCAGGTTCCTGGGTGGCTCAGTGGGTTAAGCCTCTGCCTTCGGCTCAGGTCATGGTCTCAGGGTCCTGGGATCGAGCTCCGCATCGGGCTCTCTGCTCAGCGGGGAGCCTGCTTCCCCCTCTCTCTGCCTGCCTCTCTGCCTACTTGTGATTTCTCTCTCTGTGTCAAATAAATAAATAAAATCTTAAAAAAAAATTGATCTCCCTATCACGTAAAAAGCCACTGGAACTGAATAAGAAAAAAAAATGAGCACTAACAATTAACAGATAAACATGCAAAGCTTATGAACAGTTCACAGAAAAAGAAATACACACGACCCTCATACACATTTTTCACATATGAAAAAAAAGGCCAACGTCACTTGCAATAAGGGAAATGCACATTAAAACTACACAAACACCACTTTTCATCTACAAAACAAGCAAAAATCCAAATGCATTATAATGCTCTCCACTGGCGAGGCTATGAGGAAGCAGGCACTGAGGTGGATTGCCAGGGGCGCGTAAGTGGGCTCCGCCCCCAGGGAGCACATTAAGCAGCACCTGTAGACATTACAAACACACACCCTTGGACTTGGGAGATTCCACCCTAGAAATAGAACCTTCCAGTGGACTTGCCCAGCTGCACAATGAAGTAAGGTCAGGGTTATTCTTCGCCACGCGGTTCGTGAAGGCAGAAGACCGGCCACAAGCTGAAACTTCATAAACTGGGGCTGGTTAAACAGAGGGCGACAGGGCCGTCCAGTGGAACGTGATGAACTCTTCTCAGACATGGGGGAAGTTCATCACACGGCAACACGCGAGAGATCTCCAAAACACATTGTTCACCGGAGAAGCCAAGATATAGGAAAATGTGTAGAGTATAAGGCCATTTACACACCAAAAAAAGAGGAGGAAACAAGGGCACTCAGGTATCCCTTGTTCTACCACTAACCTTCAGAATCTAAAGCCGGGAACTGAAGAGACACGGGTATATCTGATTGCCTTGATCATAAAAACTTTCTGGATCCATATGTGAGAGCAGAAAGACAGTGGGTACCTGTTGTGTGCGGGGAGGGGAACTTCGCTGACGGGGCAGGTGGGAGGGGCTTTCACACGTCATTTTGATGTCAGACTGTGATCCTAGCTCATGCTTACTTGGCACTGACAGTGTGGTGAACCCAGTCCTGGAGCTCTTCCTGTAATAGTTCAGTCAGTCCATCTTCCCAACAGCCCTCATGCCATGGGGACAATGATCATCATCCCCATGTCACAAATCAAGAAACTACAGCACATGGGGCGCCTGGGTGGCTCAGTGGGCTAAAGCCTCTGCCTTCGGCTCAGGTCATGATCTCAGGGTCCTGGGATCGAGCCCCACATCGGGCTCTCTGCTCAGCGGGAGCCTGCTTCCTCCTCTCTTTCTCTGCCTGCCTCTCTGCCTACTTGTGATCTCTGTCTGTCAAATGAATAAATAAAATCTTTAAAAAAAAAAAAAAAAAGAAACTACAGCACAGAGAAGTTAAGTGAGTTGCCAGAGGTCACACAGCCCATAAGAGGCAGAGCCCTGCATGAACATATCATCTACTCTAATAATCACATTTTTAAAAAATTATTCCTTTTAGGTCTTAGGCCATTTCCACTTTCTCAGGGATGAGCTGAGCCCCCATCTCACACCTGTCTCAGGCGTGATGCAGGCATCCCTCATTCACTGTGGGGACAGGTAGAGAGCTCTCCGTTTAGTTCTTCAGAAGCCCCATCTCTCCCCTCCCCCTTGAGCTGACGTGGGGACCCACAGCCCCTTCTAGCCAAATGAATCCCCTTCAGAACTTCTCCCCAGCTCTCTGCTCTTACAGAATTTTTCTGCTGCTGACCTGGGTATGGTGCCCAAAATTTGTGTAACTACAATTGGCTCTTTCCCTTGAAAATGTGTATGCTGACGGTCTGTCCCCCAGCATAGCTGGCCATGCCTTTCTGCTTCGTTCCGGTGCCTCGGTTTGAACGTCTGACTCACACCACTGCGACTTTAAAACGTCCGTCCTTATACCCTCGATCAACCGCGCTCCGCAGAACTAAAAGAATGACTTCTTGCCAACAGCGGCAGAGTCTACCGATGACCTCCCAAGAACTGCTTCGGTCCCCTGCCCTGGAACCAGCCAGGCACTCGGTTCAAATCCCCAAGTATCACTAATGAGCCAACAACCAGGGCACAGCCTTCGACAGAGGAAAGCTGCTCGGCCTTTAGGAAGAGGAAGAAGCACCCAGAGCAAGCCTCGTTCTGCAGGGAGCCCAAGACGGAAAGTCAACCAGCGACCTGGAAACAGGAGACTCTCTCACCGGAGGCCTGACTGTGGGGCCAGAAGGACTGAACCCCATCTGACAACGAGGATGTGATGGGGACAGCTGGGGGGCTGAGGGTTGCAAGCAGAGGTGTGGGGGGGAGTTACTAGGGGGGAGCTAGGCAGACAGGGCAGTGCGCCTTCCTGGCTTCAGTCTCGGTGCTAAATTTACCAGCGAGATCCCTTAACGGGGCCCCAGGGTCAGACCACACAATGCGGGGAGAAAGTTCCCCCACCAGCCCCACACCAGGCTCTTGTTCCTGGAAGTGCTCTGGTGGTGGCAGACGCAGTCGTTTTACAGGTTGTTTGCCAAATGCCTGGGGGCCACAGCGAGGAGCTCCTCTCCCCACCCTTCTCAAGCCCATTTGGCTAGAAAGGGGACAGGCATCCCCTCTCGGCTCTCAGCTCGTAGCCCTGTCACACGTCTCTGTCACACTCTCTTCGGCGGGGCAATGGTCCCCTGGGTCAGGTGTCCTGTGGCTGTTTAGGGCAGATACTGGTGTGGCGCTTCCTGTGGAGAGCACTGGCCCACTGAGCTCTGGGACTCTGCCCCCTTCTCTGAGACAGCCTGGGTCCAGAGCCAAAAGGCCCTGCTCCCTCCTGGCTGGGGGGGACCCGGGGTGCACCAACTCCCTGCCCAGGGCCCCAGCTGCCTCATCTGCAAATGAGGACAGGACCCACGGCCTTAGAAAGCACTCAGCCCAGTGGCCAGCCCATGATGGAGCTCCATAAGTGTCTGACCGCCAGAAGGAATGGAATGGCTGTCAGGAGCGCCACGGGCGGCCACACACGCATGGAGATGGCCATCAGTCACCTGATCTCGGTCACATCTGATTTGTCCAGCTTCTGCAGCTCCAGCTTGGCGGCCTCTAGGATGGGCATGACTTCGGCAAGGGCCATCTCAGCCTCCGCCTTCTCCACCGCAATGATCTTGTTCTGCTCTTCTATCTCCATGGCTTTTTCCTCTGCGAGCTTCTTCTTTTCTTCGGCTGTGGGGGGAGAGGCTGGTGAGTGAGGATGCTGGCGTGGAGGGGAGAGACCACCACCATGGAGACAAAGCCACACACAGCCCGCCAAGGCCAGTGCTGGGCTGTCAGGGGATCTAACACTCTTGGGCCAATATGGAGGCCTTGGGTGTTCCTGCTAGAGCAGAAGTTCTCAGCCGGCAGGGGGTCTCCAACACCAGGACCGCTGCTGACTCCGACTGGCCCAGCCATGTCCCACCACTCCATCCCACGGGACAGACCCCAGCCCTGCGTAGCTTGTGTGAGTGGAGGACACCAGGGCCGCCCTTCCTGTCTTTCTGGTTCACAGAGATCTTTCTGCTTCTCATCACCATCTCCAAGGTTTGTTCAGACCCCGCTGAAAAGTCACCCCTCGTAAGGTGGCCTGCCCCTTCGGTCACTCTGGATCCTCTATTTGCTTCATGACACTAATCGAAATTGGGCATTTCACTTAATTGTTGGCTCACTGATTGTCTGGTTCTAGTCACTGGAACGTAGGTATCTCCCCAAGGTCTGGAAGCCTGATCCCTAGCACAGAGATCGGCTCATGGTAGCTGTACTGGGCTGAAGAATGTCCCCCATGATCCACATCCACCAGCGACCTCAGAATGTGACCTTATCTAGAAAGAGGGTCTTTGGACATCTAATGAGTTCACGTGAGGTCATACTGGGTTAGGGGGTCCTAAATCCAATGGCTTATGTCCTTATAAGACAAGCACATGAGGACACGGGGACATAAAGGGAAGTGGTCACTGGCACCAGACACTGAGATAAACTTAAAAGCTACGGACTGCTGACAAATGCCGGAGGCTGGGAGAGGCAAGGAGGGGTCCTCCCCTAGAGCCTTTGGAGGGAGCATGGCCCCCGACACCTTGATTTCAGACTCTGGTCTCCAGAACCGTGAGAGTAAACTTCTGTTGTTCGAAGCCCCCCAGCTGTGGCCATTTGTTTGGGCAGCTCTAGGAAATAAGTACACTGTCCCTTATCTGGGGGCACCCAGGTGGGACTGGAGCCCAAGGACTTGAGCATCACAGCCCTGCTCGTAACCACTTTGGTGCACTGTCATCCCATGTGCGGGGTCCCCCGCTAAAGTTCCTGGGGACTCTGCTTCAGCAAACGGCCCCAGGGAACCCATATAGTGGGTTCTTGACAAACGTATGCTGGATGCCCTCGGATTTTCCAGTGCAGCGTCCTCTATGGAGTCATGCCCACAGTCAACAAGCAAGCATCGACTGAGCCTCTGTAGGGGGCAAAGCGTGTAGGGGCCCTAATGCTATGCAGGATCCTGGCCCTGGGAGAGATCCTGGCCCTCAGAGAGATTCTCGCTGGAGCAGCAGGAGGACAAACGCATGGGAAGAAGGAAGCGAGGTCACAGCCGTGAAACCGTCAGAACTGAACAGCAGAGCGGAGACTGTCAACACTGTCAGGGTGCCAGGAAGAGGGGTCCACGGGGTGACTATCACAGAGGAGATGGGCCTGGACTGGAGCCATGTGGCAAGGAGGGCCAGAGTGACTGCAGGTGATCTCAGAGCTGAGGGGACCAATGGGGGCCCGCAAAGCCCCACACGCAGGAACACTCATCATGCTCAGGAGAAAAAGGGTGGGCTGACAGGTGGCTTCTCGGGGATGTCCCCCAGTGGAGCTCTGTCCTATCTAGGGGAGCCCTGCTGCCCCCCCAACCCTCCACTGAGCTGGCCCCACACTGACCTATGGCCGTGTTGGTGGCTATCTCCTCTAGCAGCGCCTCGCAGGCAATGGACTTCTCTGCCAGCACGACCTTCTGCACAGCCAGCTTCTGATTCAGCTCGTCCAGCTGGATGGTGGCCTCCTTCAGCTTGTCCAGCCCCCCCTCCAGACGCTTGCATTGAGCTGTGGAAAGAGAATAGCTGTATTCCTCACCAAGGTGGGTGAGGTTCCCCACACACCCGGGCAAGCATTCCAGGGGCCTCCCTGGGGATTCGATTCACTGGGGCTCAACCTAAAAAATCATTTTCGTGAGACATCAGACAGCATCAAGGACCTCCACCACTGTGCCAGGACCACATCAGCCAAAATAAATGTATTTCTGAAAACAGCACTTCCCTTAGCCAACAGCCAGAGCCAGAGCATTTTTTTTTTTTCAAAAGCATTTTCCAACAGAGCGTGTTGCTGCCCTCGCACCCTATCTCTAGGCAGGGAAGACACAGAGCTCAAAGTGCACAACCCAACACCAACAAAGAAAATATAAGCGAGCCAGGCCTCTCCCACCTAGAAGAATCGCTCTGGGAAGTAAAACCTGGAATGTGCTGCACATTTGTCTTCCTTAGCTCCTGCTAATGAAGCACTTGCTGAAAGACGAGGTCAGCACTTGGATCCTACGTGTTCCCCATCCCATTCCCCCTGTCTTACCTGTGTTATACTGAGTTTTCTCATCCAGCAGCTTTGAATATGTGTTAATAAAGTCCAGGTAGTTTTTAGGGGTTACATAGTTGCTACGCCTCAATTTCTGTAGAAATTGTTTGCTGAACTCATTCACGGATTCATGGACCAAAACAACATGCTCCACCACACCATCTGTGTTTTCCACCGGGATCATCGGATTAGTCCCTGAAGAGAAAGGAACGGGGAAAATGCCTCTGAGGCGGTGGGAAAGAGCAGGCTCCTGAAGAGTTAAACACAACATTCCTGTCCGACCCAGCAATTCCGCTCCGAGTCATGGACCCACAAAGCCCTGAAAGTGTCAAGACTCTTGCAGGCAATGCTCACGGCTGCGCTACTCATGACAGCCAAAAGGGGAAGGGACCCAGTGTTGGTCAACAGATGGCCGGATAAACAGAATGCGGTCCATCCCTACGACGGAAGAAAGGAAACTGTCCCATGACACAACACAGATGAACTTCGAGAACAGGCTAAGGGTAAGAAGCAAGGCCCGGAAGGACACACGTTGCACGATTCAACTTCATACAAAGTCTCTGGAACAGGCAAATTCAGAGAAAGAAAGTAGTTGAGAGGTTATGGGGGGGGGCTGGGGTGGGGGGAACGGGAAGTTGGTGCTTCACAGGGACAGTTTCCATTTTACAAGGTGGAAGGTCTGGAGCTGGACGGCAGTGGCAGCTGCCCAAGAATGTGAATGTGCTTCACACCTCTAACTCGACTCCTGAAAATGGTTAAAATGGCAAATTTTATGTTATGGATGTTTAAGCACAATAAGAAGATGATATAAAAATGTTTAACAGATGGGGCGCCTGGGTGGCTTAGTCAGTTAAGTATCTGCCTTCAGCTCCGGCCATGATAACAGGGTCCTGGGATCAAGTACCACGTCAGGCTCCCTACTCGGTGGGGAGACTGCTTTTCCCTCTCCCTCTGTCTGCTACTCTGCCTACTTGTGTTCTCTACCTCTCTGTCAAATAAATAAAATCTTTTAAGAAAATGTTTAATAGAGAAAGCAAAAGAGCACCTGGTTGGTGGCTCTCCTGGACCATGGGACTGATACATGCTCTGCAGGCAGGAAGGTCTGTCTCCCGGGCTGGCTGTGCCACTGTCCCGGGAGGGGGCCAGGGGTTTCAGGAGGGAAATGCACCCAGTGTCACTGCTGGATCCCTTATGCCTGGCACGCAGTGGGCACAAAGTGGGCCTTCCTCTAAGTCTGTTGAAACCATCATCTCTTCCATTGCTCAGATCACAGCCCTTGGACCACCCAACAGACAGCACAACACACTCCCCGCCACGCAGAATGGGCCTGCAACTAAGAAGAAGGAAGACAAGATTGACGAAATGGAACCGTTCAGCCAGAGGCTGCAGGTTTGATCTGAAATTATACGAGGGGCCGGAACACCATAGCCCACAGAGAAAAACCCTGCCTCCCAAGTATCCACACTTTGGGGCATGGTTAGCCCAACACCAGGGAATCTGTTCCAAGAAAAAAAAATTCTAAGCGAATTCCACGCGGTATTCTTTAGGACACAGAGCTGCTGCGTGGTGATGGCAAACCAAAGTGCTATGAGCGCACGGGGATGGTTCATGGGCCTGCGGGGCTGGTGGACCACAGAGGACACACCCATCCCACTGCCTGGTTTTGTAAGCACAGTTTCACGGGAACACAGATCCAGCGGCAGACGTGAGAAGCTGACGCAGAGTCTGCATGACCCACACAGCTGGAAATATCTATTACCTGGTCCTTTACAGGCCAAGTTTGCGGATCCCCCCGTTAGATGGTGAGTTCCATGGGGAGCACAGAGCCACACTTGTCCCTTTCCCCTGCATGTTGATTAGCATTACGAGTTCTCCCTGGGTGAACTGACAAGCGACTCATTTTCTGAACACAGAGGTAGAAGGTGGAAACTATTTGCAGACCCACCTGGTGTCATTTGATGTCAAGATCCAGACAAAAATGCTTTTCCCTAAAGATACATTGACTTGCTTTCTTATTCCGGAGAGTAAAATTAATAATCAAGGACTTAAGTGTTTGAAACTTCTGAGCAAATTCAGCACTGATTATCAGTCTCCTGAAAGGTCCTCTGGGTATCCTCTGAGTCAGGGATCAGCCCGCTTTTCCTGTAAAGAGCTCGGTGAAAATGCAGCCTCCATGGGCCATATGGTCTCTGCTGCAATTCCTCAACCGTGCAGTCTGGAGCTTAAAGTAGCCACAGACACCGCGTTCACTGACAAATGTGTTCGTGTCCCCATCACAGTCTGTTTCCCGAAGCAAGCTGTGGGTCCCATTTGGTCCAAAGACCATGATGTGCCAGCCCCTGCTCTGGTAGGGGCCAGATCCGTCAGACGCCCCGCTGAGCATGGAGCCCAACGCAGGGCTCAGAGCCCAGGACCCTGAGATCCCAACCTGAGCCACAATCAAGACGCTGAACTGACTGAGCCCCCCAAGTGGCCCCAGTGCCCTGTGAAATCCCTTTAGATTAAAACACAGTATAAACCAAAAACACACTGACAAACTTCAAAGCCTTCATGGCCCTGGAGGTGAACGGTGAAGGGATCTACTGGACCAAAATTCAAAGTCAGAAAAGTGATAACAAGTTATTTTGTTATACCATTGGCGCACCCCACCCCCATTAGCGGTCACGTACCTAAAAAGGACTTAGCAACGGCGAGGAGGGCTTGAGAAGGCCAAGGCATGAACCAGTCGATACCGGTGTTATTTACAAGACCTTGAGAAGAGGGAGAGACAAAAGAGATGCTCGAGGACGAGGACAAGGACACAGTCTTCAGCACCAGGCACGGTGGTAGAAATGCTGGATGCGTCCAAGACTAACTCAGCCAGAGCAGAATTTCTCAGCCTCAGCGTGGCAGACTTTCGCCTGGACGGTCCTGCATGGCGGGGTGTCTGGGCAACACAGAGCGTTCAGGGGCACTTGGTCTCTACCAACCGGATGTTGGTACCACACCCCCCAACCCATGGATGCGAGCAGCGGAAACGTCTCCAGGCACTGACAAATGTCCCTGAGGGTGCCAGTATTGTCACCCCCCACTCCAGAACCTCTGCTCTACAGGTCAGGGACTGCATTTTCCCCGAGGCTGGCAGGATGGTCGCAACAGAAGAGAGAAGAAGGCTCAGTACCTGCCACGACCAGGGCCTGTGAGCCTTTCCTGGTGGGGGGGAGACAGCGCCCCCCCTGTGGGCAGCCCGGGAGCCTGCTGGCCATTGGGAGGGACAGAGCAGGATCCGTCCTACAAGGCAGGGCCCACATGCCAGCCCCGGGGACCACCCCGAGTTTTGCTCTGCTCGGGACACCTTGCCGGGGTGGATGTAGGATGTAGCATGCCGGGATGGCGATGTAGGCTCAGCCCCAGGCACCTGGGAAATTCCTGCACCGGGTCCTCAGGGTGTCCCCGACCGGCGACATGCCCAGGACAATGTGCAGGTTGTTGGCACTCTTGTTCACAAAGTACTGCCACACGGACTCCTTGGCTGGGCCCGTGCCTTGCTTCAGGGCTTCTGGTCCGATCTGCCCGAGGATCGTCTCCTTCTCCTCTTCCGGGAAAAGCGCGGGTATGATCCCTGGAAAACGAAGACCAACGCTGGGTTTCCCAGCCTGGGGTTATCATCTCTCTAGGCACCAAAATGACAGAAGCACAGCATCCCCGGAAGAGCAGGGGACACCAAGGAGCAGGGCCTGGGCCCGGGCACTGAGCCCCACTTTGAACCTCAATCTCGTCGGTGAAATGAGAGAAATAAATGCCTCCTGCTCACCTGGGAGGTGATCGCGAGCAGCAAAGCCAGGATACCCAACCGGGGGCAAGTGTGCCCCCTAAGAGACATTTGGCAATGTCCGGAGACTTGTTTGGTTCCCCCAGCTCGGATGTGTGTGTTGGGGGGATGCGCTGATGGCACGGGGGCAGCGAGAGGCCAAGGGTACAGCCAACAGGCCCGGGACGCCCGGGAGAGCCGCTGATGTCAGCAGGACCAGGGATGAGAAACCACTGCCAGGCGTAACAGGTCCAGAAAATATATTAATAACCTTGACCATGTGGGGTGCTATTTAAGTGAGGCCCCCAGGAGCTTTCTTGGCCTTCACAGAAAATACAGCCCAGACCTGCAGTGGGGCTTACAGATATGGAAAACAGGGCTGACCCGTCCCCCTCTGCTCACCAGCCTGCAATCCACGTATGCAAAGTCTGATGCCAACCCAGGGCTGCGTGTGCTAAATGCCACATCCGTAGCCCAGACCGTAGATGCCCCGGGCTCTCTGGAGCCTCGAAGCCACTGCCGCCACAGAGAGGCTTCTTGGGGGAGGGAGATTCGGCGTGGCACGGGAGCCAAGATCAGGAGGAAACGGACAACTTGGCCCTAGCCTGGAGTGTGGAGCTCTGCTCTTTGTGCACACGCCTGCCCCCTGCCTACCCGTCCCCACTTCCTGGCCACTAGTCCCTCTTTTCCTTTGGAAAATCACTTCCCCATTCTATGCCTGCCTGTGGTTTGGGTGGTCTGCCCCATCAGAAGCCCTGCATCGACAGCCCGAGGGATGGGCTGAGGGATGGGCTCAGGGGTGGGCATGGGATCCAAGCCGACCCGTGGGACCCCTGCGGGGGACTCCAGCCGCAACACCTGAGAAAGTGAGTCTCGTCCACCCAGGGTGAACCAGCAGGCTGCTAGAGGGGGCCAGGGAGAGTGTGGCAGGCAGGAGGAAGAGCGTGGGCTAGAAGCAGGGGCAGGACAGCCTGTAAGGAGGGGAGGGGAACTCGGGCTGCAGAAACAGAAGTCCGCCCGTGGAGACCCAGAACACCGAAAGCGTGGGACAGAGGTGACATGTACGGACAGCCAGGTTGTAGGAAGCAGGGAGAGGAACAGAGAGATGCGTGTGAAGAGTCAAGGTCAGAAATGATGAGGGCCTCGGGGCGCCTGGGTGGCTCAGTGGGTTAAGCCGCTGCCTTCGGCTCAGGTCATGATCTCAGGGTCCTGGGATTGAGCCCCGCATCGGGCTCTCTGCTCAGCGGGGAGCCTGCTTCCTCCTCTCTCTCTGCCTGCCTCTCTGCCTGCTTGTGATCTCTCTCTGTCAAATAAATAAAATCTTAAAAAAAAAAAAAAGAAATGATGAGGGTCTGGCTCTGACGGAGGGTAAAGGGGATGCAAGGGAAGGGACAGGTTTCAGAGAAAGCCTGATGGGGGAGAGGCCAGGAGTCGACACACCCCGAGGTTCAGGCCTAATGAGAATTCTGGAATAACGAAGTAAACTGGGAAGGTGCAGAGGGAGCCCACGAACGATAAGAAAGCAGCCAGAGTCTCACTAGCTGGGATGTTGTCTTACTATAGCTACACCATTCCAAATTAGTAGCATGCCTTCTGGTTAAATATCTGATGGGTTCCCTACGGAACCAAGCCGACCTAGCAGGCCCAGGGCTGTGCTCCTTCCAAAGGCTTGCATGCAGGGTTGGCCCCTAGCCAGCATTGGGGAACCTGGACTTTGGGAGGGGTCCTCCTGCCGTTCATCCATCCGAGTGGCTCACCTACATAAGTGTGGTCTGTGCTGACCCCACCTGCCTCCCCCCTGGAAATCTGGAACTCTGGTTGGGGCCAGGCAGCACGTGTCTATGTGACCAGCCCTCAGTGAAGCCCCTGGGTGCTGAGTCTCTAAGGGGCTTCCCTGGGAGAACATACTGCCCATGGGGTGTCACAGTCAGATGAGGGGGAAGCTAGCGTGTCCTGTGAGACTGCCCTACAAGAGGGTTCTGGAAGCCTGTGCCTGGCTCCCCGGACGTCCCCCCCCATGCGCCCCTTCCCCTGCTGATGGTGCTTTGTGACCTTCTGTAATTACATCGTGGCCGTGTGTTCTGTAAAAGATGGAGGAACTCGCCCCTGGTTCTCCTCCTACCATCTCAGCCTCTGGCTCACTCCCCCGCTTCTCCCTGCACCTAGCGCTGGGCTCACCTGATTTCTTGCACTACCCCCCCATCCCCAGATGGTTCCATCCATTCCCAAGGCTTGGGGAACCACACGCCAGTGATGCTAAAATCGACATCTCCACCCCGGACCCCTATTCTGAAAGCCAGACCCCTACAATCCAACAGCCCATCTGCTAATGAATTGTGTTGCCCCCAGGAAGAGACGTTGAAGTCCTCAGGACCTCAGAATGCGACCTCACTCAGAAACAGGGTCTTTTAGGAAGTCATCCAGTTAAAATAAGGTCACTGAGATAGGTCTTAAGCCAGGACAACTGATGCCCTTGTTATAAAAAGGGGAAATGTGGACGTAGTGACAGACATGTTGACCCCAGGAGAGCATGTAGGCACAACCCGGGTGAGGCAGCCACGAGGCAGGGAATCAGAGAGACCAGCAGAAGCTGGAGAGAGGCCTGGGACAGTCTCCCCCAGAGTCCCAGAAGGAACCACCCCTTCCCACACCGTGGTGTGGGACGTCCAGACTGCAAGACAATAAATGGTAGTGGTTTTAGATTTTTTTTGAAGGGATCTCGACCCCCAGCGTGGGGCTCGAACTCACAACCCTGGGATCAAGAGTCGCTTTCCACCGACTGAGCCCACCAGGCGCCCCAAGTGTCCGTGGTTTTCAACCACCCGTCCTGTCATACTTCCTTACAGCAGTCCTAGCACACTAATACATGCTCTGACGTCCTGTTTGGATTCCTCCAATGTGTAACACACTCCACAGCCCCCAAATGGCACAATCCCAGACCCAGGTCACCTGTCACCCTCTCCTGTTCTTACCTCCCTCTTGCCTAGACCTCACGGGGCAGCCAGAAGCACCCATGAAAACATGAGCCTAGACCACACTGTCACCCCAAGAGTGAACCCCAGCCTCCTCTAAGTGACCCGCCAGGCCTATGCCGAGTGGCCCCTCCACCTGCTCTCGTCCCCATGCAGGGCACGCCCCATGCAGGAGCAGCCCCCCCGGCACCTGACGTCAGCATGTTGTTGATGAGCTCCAGGAAGCTCTCCTCGACCACGTGGGCGTCCGTGAACAGGAAGATCATCGTCTTGTTCTCTATCCCGAGTTTGAGATAAAGGTTCTTCAGGTCTTCCCGGAAGTTGTTCTCCGAGTAGCCTCGGCTCAGAAGGATCTCAAACACCTGCTGACACAGAGCACGGCAGCGGTGAGACTGCCGGCCGGCGCTGGGGTCACTGGCCAACTGGGCTGGGCGGGGGCAGGCTGTGCAGCTGTGTCAGCCGCACAAGTGACAGCGAAACCAGACAACCCGGGCCATTTTCACAAACACTGCTGAGTGGGAAATGCGGGTCGAAGGACGCTGGGACAGCCATTTGCGTCAAACGAGCGGTGACAGATGTGTGCTGTGAGTGCACACACGAGTGGGGGTGACAGTGTGTGCTGGGGACACAGGCCTGTGCAGATGGGATGACAGGATCACATGAGTGTGGCAGAAAAAAGGACACCTTCGGTCGTTAAACGAATCATTTGAGTAAGAGGGCAGGGGGCACAGCCAGGAATGGGGATGGGAAATGGAGAGCAATGGACGGGCCAAGCCATGAAGAAAAAGGAAAAACAGAACACGAACACGAACGCGCGCGCGCGCGCACGCACACGCACACACACACACACACACACACACCCATAACACGTAGGCACAGTCCCCATTGGGATTTCAGTAAAAATGAGAGAGATCATGGGAAGATGTGCAGGGAAACTAAGGAAGAAGCCATTTTAAATTCTTAAATGTAAAAATCTTACTACACATGAGATCGACATCAGTGTAAACGAGGGCACAAGTCTCCGTCATCTCCCCTCCATTCACTTCCCTCGGTCCTGGGGGCCTGCACGTGGAACCGCGAGCAACTGACCACCAGCTCCGAAACAGCTCAGAAGACCTCCAGTCCCTCGAACGTCCCCAGTCGCCGGCCTCCCCTCAACCCCAACTCACACCTGCGCACAGGGGCTCGCACGGCCTCTGTTCCAATCACGTGGCCTTGCACAGCACTCAGGGCCCTTACACACACACACACACACACACGCACGTGGTCACACAGACCTTCATGTTCACACACACATGCTCAAGGGGACATGGATGACATCCAGCCAAATATTTGGTCTCCGGTTCCATCCGATGACCCCACCCATCCTCCCCGAATGCAGCTTCTCCGCCAAGGTTCCTAACGCCATGTGGCATGAGCGGCTTACTGGGATCCCAGCCCCCAACCTCCCCTCCACTTTCTAGGGCACCACAACAGCCCGGTTCGCCTTCCTCTTCCTCCCCGGACCTCAGGTGTCCCTCTCTGCCATCCCTCAAGGCCAAGATGCCCAACTGCGACCTCAGAAGAAAGTCGTGTCTGATTTACCCAGACCCGTCAATAGAAAAAAAAAAAAAAAAAATCAACTGGTCTAGAAAAATGTACAATTATAAAGCAATTATATTTCGGCCACATTTTTTAAAAAGATTTATTTGAGAGAGAGAGAGAAAAAGAGCAATCGGAGGGGGGGCAGAGGGACAGAGAGAGAGAATCCCAAGCTGACTTCCCACTGAGCACAGAGCCTACAGGGCTCGATCCCACAGCCCAGAGACCACCACCTGGGCTGAAACCGAGAGACAGACCCTCACCCGACTGAGCCACCCAGGTACCCCTTGATCACACGTTTTATCTGATCTTAAAGGTAAATCAACCAAATTTCTAGAAAAGAATTTCTAGAAAATCCTAGATCGATTCTAATTGTCTAGAATTTCTAGAGAAAATTCTAGATCTAGATTCTAAATTTGGTAAATCGACCAAATTTCTAGACAGACTTTCTAGAAAATTCTTTTCTAGAAATACTTTACACAAAAGGTGAACATTTGCGAAATACTGCAAGCTAGACTCATTGAACGAACCCTAATTTTCTCTTCTGCACAGAGTTCTCACAAATCAGTGAGTGCCTAAAAAGGCAACTCAAAAGGAAGAAAAGACCAATGTCCAATGAGCATATAAAAAGAAATTCAAACTGCACTATGAACGGAAGAAAGAAGTACTTGTGTAAACTTACACTATTTTTCACCAATATTGGCAAGTTATCAAAATGACAACACCCAGTGTTGGCAAGAACGGGGAGAAATGGGACATTACCAGTAGCATGAATCAGGATAAACTTGTTGTGGCCGCTACTGGTTGCTAATTAAGGCATTTAAAGGAACAAGGATGAATGATGTAATGCCACTGTCCTCACCACCCAGATTAAAGATTTGCTTAAAAAAAAAAAACAAAACAAAACTGCATTGTCATGCGTGGTCTTGGCAATGAATTTTTGGATATGACACTAAAGCACAAAGCAACGAAATCAAAAATAAGCAAGTGTATTGTGTGAGGTAGGTCTTCAAGATTCAGCCTCCCTGCTGGTACTCATCGCCCCTGGGAGAGGCCCCCGCGGGTGAAGGGCTGGCGGGCAGGGCCAGAGCTCACTAGAAGATTCCAAGAATGGCGTGGGGAAACAGGAACCCCCAAACGCTGCTGCTGGTGGGGCTGGAGAACGGTACAGTCGCTTTGGAAAATAATCTGGCAGCTTCTCCAACGGCCAAACATGGAATTTGCATATGGCCCGGCAATCCCAGCACTAGGTGTCCACCCAAGAGACACAAAAACACGTGTTGACATGGTGACTCGTATGTGAACGTTCACAGCAGCTCGGTTCACAGCGGCCGGAAGGTGGAAAAAGCCCACATGGCCGCCGACGGATGGACGGATAAACAGACCATGGTCCACCCAGACCCCAGCGCATGGGTTCAGCCATAATGAGGAATAAAGGACTGGTACATGGAGGGAGCCTGAAAACGTTATGTGGAGTGAGAGAAGCGGTCACAAAAGACCACATCCTCTGGGATCCTATTCATAGGAGAGCTTGGGACGGGGAAGTCGATAGAGACAGAAAAAGTAGATGAGTGTGTTTTTAGGGCTGGGTGAGGGAAGGAGAGCTAAGGGGCACAGGGTGTCTTTTTTGGGGTGACAAAAATGTCTTCAAATAGACTCCGGTGACGGGTGTGCGGGTCCGTGAATATACCGACAAGCCCTGAGTTGTACCTGGAGAATAGTATGGCCAGGGAATTAGATCTCCATAAAGCTGTTGCTTTGAGCTTGTTTGTTTTAAAGAGATTCTAAGAACGGCCTAGAACTGTGTGGGCTGGTCGTGCAGATAGAGCAGCCAGCTAGAACGTGGCTGACCCAAAAGCTAGGTCCACGGAGGTTTGGGGCCAAGCCGTCCTCCATACAGGTACACGTCACAGACCCCAAGACTGGCCAGGTCTGACTTTCCAGTTTGATCTGACAAAGTCTGCCCTCCACAGATCACACAGAAGTTAGAGTCTTCGGACATTCGGTTAAAATAATAACAAGGGGGGGCGTGCACCTCGGTGGCTCAGTGGGTTAAGCCTCTGCCGTCGGCTCAGGTCATGATCTCAGGGTCCTAGGATCGAGTCCCCGCATCGGGCTCTCTGCTCAGCAGGAAGCCTGCTTCCTCCCCTCTCTCTGCCTCCCTCTCTGCCTACTTGTGATCTCTGTCTGTCAAATAAAAAAAAATCTTTAAAATAATAACAAGGAAAAACAAAAACCTGTTCTACACTCTATGAGAACACCATCTTATGATCTCTTACAGATCATTCCCATATTTGCGTGAACTACCAATGCCTAGAAATCGGTTCGACAGACTTCTCTCTGGGAGGGCAGGCGGGCTCACCTCGCAGCCGGCTGTGAAGGCGGCCAGCCTGGAGAGAGACTGCTTCCCGGAGCCGCCGACCCCCACCAGCAGGGCATGGCCGCGGTCCATTCGGATGATACGATGCACACGGGTCAGGTGCTCCAAGGCATCATCAAAGAGAACCAAGTTCATTTTGGTGTTGCTTTCATTATACTCCTCGAGAATTTCCTGAATTTAAAAAAAAAAAAAAATTTTTTTTTTTTTAAAGGATCACTGGATTTTAAGAGACAGACCTATTTCCTTTGGTCCAGGAGGAATGAGGAACAGAGGGTTGATTTTCTTTTCAATAATCTATAGTGGTTGAAATAATTAAATCATTTGGGTTTCGGGGACTAAATCCAGTGTGGACAGTGAAGGCTTTGATCTGCTGCTCTGCGATCGGCCGGCAGTGAGCCAAAGCTGGTTACAGGGCTCAAGGCATGAGTTAAAATGAAAATGACTATGAGAGAGCCAGCTGAGTGGTTCCCAAACCTGGCTGTGCATGGGAACCCTGGGACCTTTCACGGGCTTGAGGCAAGGAAACTCTCAGAGGGGCGAGCCCAGGGCCCATGCATTTAGCACAATTCCTCAGGTCATCCCATGCACCCCTAGACGTGATAATCACCAGACTGGACACAAGCCTGCATTCTGAACCTTGAGACAGAGGCATGGGTGTTCTTCCCAGTGCTGCCTCCCGAGCTCCTGTGCAGCGCTGGGCTCCCCCGAGAAGTACCCCCCAGGAGATGCAAGCCTATGGAGGTCAGCCCCACCCGCACCTGAAACAAAGCCTTGGCCGCCTCGTAATCCTGGATGTCTTCATAAATGCGTGTCTCCCCTTCCTGCAAGGCTGTCCGGAAGTCTCCAAACAGGATGGGATCCCGCATCACCACCTCCAGATCATCGTTAAAATGTTCCGTAACCAAGTCTCTTATGTGGTCTTGTACCTTTGGACAGAAGACCACTTAAGAACCCAAACTCAACAACAGAGATGTGCTAAAACATTGTCAGAAAAAGAACATAGGCTCAGATTATCCGAAGTAATTATTTCTTCCAGCCGCTCTAAGCTATGTAATAATCTACCCTCCCTTATCCGCCAACTTTTGTTGTTACTGTAATTTTCTCCCATTGGAGAAAAATACCTGGCAGGAGAGGAAGATTCCTACACTGTTTATTTCACCCAGAGAAGAATTTTGTGGTTAGGGTTTTGAATTAGCTGGTGTATTTTGAGGTACTGACCAGCTGTTTGTCTGTTTCGTTGATTAACCGATCGTGGAAGACCCTCAGACACTCGTTTCTCCAGACTCTCACCATCTGGGTCACCGTCTGGAACCTACATGACAGGAGGGGCAAAGTCAGTCACGAAGTCGTCTAGAAAGAGAAAGGCATTAAATGCTACTATTTTCAGAGGGATACGTGGGCCGCAGAAAAGGACATTTCTATAGTCCTTTTTCTCCCTGGTCTTCCATTAATGAAATCTAATGGAAGTGAACAAATTAAGTGTAAAGACCATAAAATCACCATCTACAATTTATCCTCCAGTTGGGAAGAAAAAGAACATTAGCTGTAAATGACAAGTGACATAAAACGGGTACCTGACATGCTCCTACTTACTGGAATGCATGAATTTAAAATCAGCATCAAGGCCACTGGCAGCTTCTTTTTTTTTTTTTTTAAGAACTAGCTCCATTGGCCCCAGTTCTGGAACTTTCTCTGGTTTCCAACAAAGAGCCCTCACTTCTCCCTATATACCTGGAGCTGTCTTCTCCTGAACTATCATTCCAAACCCTTCAAGGGTACTGAGAATAAGTGTGGGCTCATGGAAAGCCCTCAACTCACTTTTCTAAATTTTGTGGACTCAATGGGAATCCACAAAATTAGGACTATGCTTGCAAATACGCAAAAAGTATACCTTAACATAAACACATAAGTCTAGCCTTAACAAGAAAATTTCTATACTCAGACTTAAACCCTTTTTATCCTCTGTGCTTACTTCTCCCAAAGACACACATGATGGAACCAATCAGCAACCGCCAACAATTCATTCCTGAGCAAAATGCAACTTTAGAACAAGGAACAAATGATCGGTAGAGCAATCCCACCAAGGGACTAAATCCACCTGTTCATGGTCCACTCCTCTGCCTTTCTTGGTTCTACCTGTCTTCAGGTCAAGGGCTTGGAAGTCATCAGGCCCTAACCACATATTTAACTCTCCATTTAACATAACCAAAAATACATTGGGTGAATAAGTCGTACATTGATTCATCAAGTTCATGGACAAGTCCTCTGTCTTAAAAGAGTAAGAAAAAGCATCATCATACCAATGGGCCACATGCTAGTAAGACAAAAGAAACTCACCGCTCTGGATTTGTGAGGACAAGACCATTAAAAACTCTTGAGAGATCCCGAAGATTAAAGATGTAATGGAACTTGGATGGGGTGGGAGGCAGGTCCTGGACAATGGCTTTGGAAAGCGCCAATGTGCAGAAAGTCAGCTTGTCGCTCACAGCCCTGATGCTTTCATGGAACACCTGAAAAATGAAAAGGCCCACCAAGAGTCTATCAATGGATGACTGGACAAGCCACATGGTCTATCCACACAGCGGCATATTATCTGGCCATATCAAGGAGGAAAGTACCAACACACAGGTCACCACACGGATGAACCTTGAAAATGTGAGGCTAATGGAAGAAGCCAGTCACCGAAGACCACATAGCGTATGATTCCATCTATATGAAATGTCTAGAAGTGGGAAATCCACAGAGCACAGAATGCAGATTAGCGACTGCCGGGGGCTGAAGGATGGGATGGCGTGACTGCTTTGGGGGTGACGAAAATATTCTGGAATTAGGAAGTGGTGATGGTTGTACAACATTGTGAACGTACTCAACACCAGTAAACTGTGTCCTCCAAAATGATGAAAATAACTAATCTTGCACCATGTGAATTTTACATAATTTTATAAGAGGAGATGAATAAGGGTGACTGTGTGGCCCTGTTGGTTGAGCGTCTGACTCTTGATCCATGGCTCAGGTAATGATCTCAGGGTCGTGAAATCGAGCCCTACATCAGGCTCTGCACTGAGCGTGGAGCATGCTTAAGATTCTCTCTCTCCCCCGTCTGGCCCTCGCACCCCAACTCATTCTTCTCTCAGGCTCTCTCTAAAAAAGAGAGAGAGAGAGAAGATAAGAAAGAAAATTAAAAGGTCAAAGAAACTTATCATCTGATTTGCTTTCTTCCCCCCTAGATTTTCACATTCACTGAGAAGTTGACATGATGTGAAACCAAAACCCAAACCAGCACTCGGTTTGCATTTGATTTGACTAGCGTAGAACTCAGAATAGCTTAAGGTAGGACATGAACATGCCAGGGGTCCACAGTTCCTACTGATCATACCTCACCATTCCACGCCTTACCTTTCCTGCCCCCTGAAGATTCTGTGTGCACAAACTTCACTATAGGATGGAATACCAGGACCAGAAGGTTGTCATTTAAATGAATGGGTTCCATTTTGCAGGGGGAGGTAGCCAAGTTAAATCATCATCATGAGAGCAGTAACTAGTGTCTAATGAGTATGTGTTAGACATTGTGCCACACATTTCATATGCATTTTTTCCTTATACTCTCCCGGAAACCCAGTGAGATGGATACCATCATCATCCCTGTTCCAGATGAGAACCAGGTCTAGGAGAACTCAAGGAACTTGCCAGGGAGCAGAAAGGGGTCTGACTCCAGGGCCTGGTCCCCTAGTTGAGTCCCTGCTGCAACTCCATTTGGAACATGTAACTCAGGCCCTCATTATGACTTCTGTGGACCCAAGACACTCTTGCCTTCAGGGCCTCTTCCTCCACAAAAATACATGACTTTATCTTTTATGAATGCACTGGTATAAAGATGAATATAATCCAGGCTAGACTATATTCATTTTTTTTCTTCTGGTTTTGAAATAAGTCAAAACATTTCATGCATTTCCCCCCCCAAAAAAGGCCCTTGGGCCCTGTGCCTAATGCCTAAGTCGACCGTGCGTACACTTCTCCTCAACACAAGGCACTCAGGTGTAGATGTCAAATTAAAAAGCAAGTTACCGAAGTATGCCCTTTTAGAATGGAGGAATAAATTAAATGCAAAGACTCCTCTGAAGGAAATGGTACATTGAAGACACTGAACAGCGAAATAAATCTCGGATCAACTTCATTGCGGCCTCCTCCAGCTTCTCCCATCGCAGCGATAAAGCCAAGGTCCCGAATGCTTTTACAGTTCAGCTCCTTCCCACGGTCATATAAGTAGCCTCTTTCCAACAGCAGTTTCAGCAAGGCAATTGGCTGCTGTGTGCCATATTCATCCACCTTGATTGAGTTTTTAAAGAAAAGAGATAATGGTAGTATCATGAAGCAGAAATCAGGGATGCCTTTGCTGGCCATCTAATTTGTAATTTTTTAAAAATCTCTCATAAGCTCCATGAGAGCAGGGACTGCTTATGTTTTGTTCATCACTGCACAGCACTGGACCCGTAAGAGGTACTCAAGAAAATGTTAGTTGGATGGATGCATGGATGGATAAAAGGGGGTGTGGGTGCGTGCACAGATGGATGAACAGATGCACAGATGGATGGGTGTGTGGATAGAAGATGAATGGAAGGAGAGATGGGTGGATGGTTGGATGGATGGTGGGATGGAAGGAACAGATGGATGGATGGTGGGATGGAAGGAACAGATGGATGGATGGATGGATGAATGGATGTGTGGACAGATGTGTGGATGGATGGATGGAAGGAAGGAAGGAAGGAACAGATGGACAGATTGACGGATGGATGGATGGAGGGTTGGAAGGAACAGATGGGTAGATGGATGGATGAATGGAGAGATAGATGGAGGGATGGAAGGAATGGATGGATAGATGGATGGATGGATGGATGTGTGGACAGATATGTGGATGGATGGAGGGATGGAAGGAATGGATGGATAGATGGATGGATGGGTGGATGGATAAAAAGGTAGGGTGTGAGGGTGTGTGGGTGTGTGCATGGATAGAAGAACAGATGCACAAATGGATACGTAAGTGTGTGTGTGTGGATGGATGGATGGATGGATGGATGGATCCTGGCTCTGCACATAGCCTATGTGGAAGATGGATTTTCAGAGGAAAAAACATGGTTCTGCAGGAATTACATAAAC
Organism: Lutra lutra; assembly: GCF_902655055.1. Classification (NCBI taxonomy): domain Eukaryota; kingdom Metazoa; phylum Chordata; class Mammalia; order Carnivora; family Mustelidae; genus Lutra; species Lutra lutra. The sequence continues at coordinate 83,278,343 of NC_062289.1, forward strand.
TAAATTTCAGTACTAAGAAAACTTCACACCTCTCAGGCTCTGGCCCCAGAAACACACTCCTCATGCATGCCAATGTTTCCCTTCCTTGGTAAATCCAGAGGAGTCCTTGGGAAGTGACTGCCCTATGCTTCCCAAGTATATGAGACTGAAAACAATATTATCATCTAAGCTCATTGGGAAATCACTTACTCAAACATATGCTGTAAAGAGTTTTGAGGCTGCCTGCTGCCTGCTTTACTCCTTTAAGAAAGCAAAGAAGGCCTCAGTAGGGACAAGTCCCTCTGGGTAAGAAGAACATTCCAGCAACATTGTCTCCTAAGCTGTCTCCCCAGAACCAGCACCCTGCAGGGGAGCTGTAGAACGAAGACATGTGTTCTCACACTCATAGACTCCATACCCGTACACAACAACACAAACTTAAGCACACAGTCTTGGTCACTGCTTCCTGCTCCCCAACCTAATGCTACCTTTGGCATATTCATATCATCCATGAACACCAGGAGTCGTTTTCCCATGGGTGGGCCATACGTGTCTTTGGTTCGTTTTTCCACATTTGCTTCCAAATTTCTCTGGATATCCATCGATGTGGTGCGGGAAGAGAAGCTGACCATTAACACAATCTGCAACAGAGAAGGATCATTCCAGAAGTGGTCGTTTCTTCACTGTACCAGCGGGAAAAGCTGGACCGTGAGCTACCATCAATTTTGCAAATCCACTGGTATCTGAACTTTTTTATAACCCAACGTGTGTCTGTCTGTCCTCCATTCTTTCCCTTTGGCAGGTGATAGTGAGTTGCTGCATGTGGGACTTGGGCACAATGGGGACAGGGTGTGGGGTGGGGGGTCTTAGTTCTGCCCAGTTCTGGCTAGGAGACCTCCAAAAAGAGGCTTAACCTTTTAGAGCCTCGTTTCTCTCATCTGTAAGATGAGTTTAACAACATCTGCTTGGACTACTTCATAGGGCGATTTAATCACAGGAGACGAAATCCACAAAGGTGTTTGCGATAGGACAAGGTTAGATGAATGGATGTATGGGGTGGAAGGATAGATGGACAGATGTGTGAATGGATGGATGGATGGATGGATGGATGAAACGGATGGATGAAACGGATGGATGGATGGATGGATGGATGGATGGATGGATGTGTGGACAGATATGTGGAGGGATAAGGAATGGATGGATGGATGGATTGGATGGATGTTTGGTGTGGATGGATGGATGGATGTGTGGAGAGATATGTGGATGGATGGAGGGATGGAAGGAATAGACGGACGGATGAATGGATGTGTGGATGGATATGTGGATGGATATGTAGATGGATGGATGGATGGATGTCAACCATAAGTGACTATTGCGTCTGCTGCACCTAAGTGAAAAGGTCCGGGAGAGCATCTTTGGCACTAACACCTGAAAGAAAGGGGAGGGAGACTCCTAGGTCCCTGTGTGGACAGCACAGCCTCACGCACAGGAAGTGCCCAGGACCTCTCACTGTGCTTCCTAGAGCGGTGAGTGAGAGTTCATTGGTCAGCGGTTCTCGGACCTAATCATGCCCCCAAGACACCTGGACGGCTTTGTGCCATGCACCTCCAAGGCCCCCATCCTCAGTTCCCAATCCCATAGGTCTAAGACAGTGTAGGCAAGTTTTCAGGCAATACTCCTGCCCGAGGAACCACCCTTTAAGCACCACTGCTGCAGACACACTGCCCTCCAAAAAGCCTACAGGCGCAGGTGCACAGGAGATGAACATGTCAAAGGTGAACGTGCCTCTCGATGTAACAAGTGTGCTCAGATGTGCCTGTTGGGCCGAGAAGCTTCGGCTACTGTGTTGCAGGGAAAGGGCGTCATGGCGGGGGGGTGTTAATGTCACCATCGTTGGTCTGATGCCCCAAGCAGGTAGATCCCTCTGGCTGGAAACCTCTCATCTGTGACTCCACAATGACATCCTTAGAGCTAAATAAACCCAGTTTTTGTGCCCCAGTGGGTGAGTGGGCTCGAGTGCTCACAGGCAGGCTGGCCCAGTCCGGCCCACACGGCTCCCATGACACCCATCGCACAAGCCCAGGGAGGCTCCTGGTTTCCCAGGAACAAGCCAAAGTAAGAGGGACAGGGAGGAAAGTTACGGGAGACTTTGCTCCCCTTGGAGGTTCCAGAAGGTCAAGAAAGGAATTGGAAACTGAAATGATGAGCAGATATGAACAAAAACCTAGCACTGAGTCTGTGAATGGATGTGGGGCAAGTGCACATGAACGGAGTATCCTGAAACTCACAGGCAGCTTCTTGGAGGAGACAGAGCCTTTCCTCAGCTATTAAAACCCTAAGGTCTAAAGCCAGGACAGTGGAAATGATGAGCCAGAGGCCCACGTAGGGCAATTCTGAATACAGAAAAGAGAACGGATGCCCCCCCTTCCTAATGTCTGGTGCCCTGGCGTGTTCTGCACTGTCCTGGGTCATGGGTCCATTCTCGAGTCTGCCTCCCACACAGACCATGAGTCCCTAAAGAGCGGACTGCAAGCTGGCCATGGTCTGCCCCTGTGACAACCAGCCAGCTCAGTGTCCGACACATGTCAGACCTTCCCATGTTGAACACGGGGCTGGAGGAAGGCCAAACCCACAAACGGTGCTGAGCAATGTGACGGCTACCCTCTACATGACCCCGCTCATCCTCTCCTCCTGGTGTTCACCTGGGTAAGGCCCCCCACACTCTACCAGGTGATTCATGGGGGTCTCCGCGGGACCCACAGAAGGGAGCAGACGTGAAGGTAGGTGATTTCCTAGGTCATCAAAGGCAGTACAGCATCTGGTTTGCTGTCCGGCTCAGACACCGGCTCTGGCAGAAGCCAGTGACCACGTCCAGAGATCACCCAGAAGCCCGTGGAGAGGTCCACGTGGTGGGGAAACCAAGGCCTGTCGTCTTGGAAGAGGGTCCTCCAGCCCCCATCAGGCCTTCAGATGACTTACAGCCCCGGCCAACTGCTGGCCAGTGATCTCAGCAGAAAGCTGGAGCCCGAGCCACCCCGCGGGGCCCCTCCCAGATTCCCGACCCGCAGAAATGGTGAGATGCGAGTATAAGGCTCGCGCCAGTGTGGTCTGTCACACAGCTGTAGGTCACGAGCGAGTACAAACAGTGACTTACATTGATCTCTTCGTTCAGATTTTTGAGGAAGTTCTGGGTTGTGGCTGTCTTGGAGGTGCCGGATTCACCGACCAAAAGAACAGGCTGCTTGATCTTGACCATCTGCTCCAGGGTCCACGTAGTGCGCGTTGTATCCACTGTGTGAACTAAGGAACACATGAGGCATGGGAGCACCCTGGAAATGCGGGGGGTAAGCAGGCAGCAACGCGGAGCTCCCCGGAATCCCAAACCTCCCATAAGAATCATCAGTGAAAACCCAAGACATGATCTTGAAAACGCACGGGTGGGTATGATCTCCTTACCCCAACCGTTACTTTTAATAGCTTGATGGAGATCTAAGTCACATACCATGAAATCCACCTGCTTTAAGGGTCTGGTTTGGTGGGCTGGACACCCACCCATGAGGTGCCCCCCATTTTAAAAAATATCCAGTTCTGGGGCACCTGGGTGGCTCAGTGGGTTAAGCCTCTGCCTTCGGCTCGGGTCATGGTCTTGGGGTCCTGGGGTCGAGCCCCACATCGGGCTCTCTGCTGAACGGGGAGTCTGCTTCCCTCTCTCTCTCTGCCTGCCTCTCTGCCTACTTGTGATCTCTCTTTCTCTCTGTCAAATAAATAAATAAAATCTTTGGAAAAAAAAAATCCAGTTCTGCTTTATAGTCAGGCTATTAAAAACTCGGTTTCAGGGCGCCTGGGTGACTCAGTGGGTTAAGCCTCTGCCTTCGGTTCGGGTCATGATCTCAGGGTCCTGGGATCGAGCCCTGCGTTGGGCTCTCTGCTCAGCGGGGAGCCTGCTTCCTCCTCTCTCTCTCTGCCTGCCTCTCTGCCTGCTTGTGATCTGTCAAATAAATAAAATCTTTAAAAAAAAAAAAAAAAACTCAGTTTCTCTGTGGCTTTGGTCAGTCCTCTCTCTGCAGAGTCTGGCTTCCTGACCAACGACTTCCTCCAAAAAGAGAATGAAACCACGAAATCGGGTCCAGCTCAGTCCTACACGGGTCTGCCTGCTTCCTGAGGAAATGGGTACGTCTCACTCTCTCGGCCACTGGTATCTAAACAGCCAGAGGGCCGCGTTCAAAACACAGCCAGAGACAGAAACGTCCAGAGTACGCAGCCCCGCGGGACAGCACCTTCCCCACGACGCTGCCTTGTTCGTTTCTCCTTTTCTCGTCCTCCACTCCTTCCCGTGGCCAGCCGGCCGGCCCAGAGCTGCCCGTCCTCCCGCCAGCCCGCCTGCCCAGGGACAGCTGAGAGTCACGGTCGTCTGCGGGTGCTCGGGGCCAGCAGCACGGAAATGGAACGGAAACCACCCCCTGCTTGGCCCAGCCCGTGGCGCGTTCTTCACGGCTTCTCGGAACCTGCACACCGGGTGGGCCTCGGGAAGGCCACGGAGGCCACCAGATCCGTTCCACTGCCTCACGGAACGGGAACTGATGCTGTTAGACCAAGAACAGGGTCTGCTTGTCGCTTACCCAGGATGTCGATGAATCTCCTCTCCGGGCTGTGAACATAGTCAGGAACTAATTGGCTCCACGGAATCCATTTCTTCTGCGTGGCATCAAAGTGAAAGTCATACAAGGTTGGGAGGTGACCTGCAGTAAACAATGGCCTGATTTCACTTCGGTCCCGGACCTGGGACTACGAAACCAGCTCCGGCACATGCTTGAGATGAACTAATGCTCCTTGTTCCCTAGACGGCAACTTAGCCGAGGATGCCCAACGAACGCTCCCGTCCACTGGACAGAGGCGCTGTGTCCCTTCTCCAGAAACACGAGGGAGAGGCGGACAGGTCTGGTCCCTAAGCAGAGAGGTGTTAGTGGGCCAGGGAGGCGGGTGGTGCTACGTTCTGCTACAGGCCAGCTCGGGTGCCACAGGGAACCCCGTAAGGGCATCTAACCACGGTGGGGCAGGGGAGAGGTCTGAGAAGCACACACCCCTTTGTGCCTGAACACCAATCACAGGGGTGCTCTGCAAACTTGGCTCTAGGGAAAGCTCCCTCATGCACCTCGTCCCAGACAGACTACCCCTCCCCCCGCAGGCCCCAGCAATGCCAACCGTTGCAGTCAGCCCTGGGAGGAAGCTTTCCCAAAGGAAATGCCATCCAATCTGAGACCCGAAAAGTGGGCAGTCCTGAGCTGAGAGCCCTGGGGACCTCCAGGAGGCTCTGTCACAGGGAGAAGGGAGCGTGGCGGGCGGCTGTAGGAACAGAAAGGAGGGAGTGCATAGTGCACCGAGGGGCCACACTAGGTCCAGCTACAAGGGCCGCAGGGCTGTTGCGTGAAGAGCCCGGCTGACCATTTCGGGCGCTGGTTCTCCATCCTGTAGGTAGTGGGGAGCCACTGACATTAACCTCCAAGAGGAGACGTAGTCAGATCTGCATGTGCAATGACCAGCACGGCTGTAGAGGAAAACAGATCTGGAAGAGGTCAGGAGAGATGGGGAGATCTGTTCACGAGGCTGCTGCCTGGCCCGGGGCAGAGGTGACAGGAGCAGCTCATGAGACGTGGCGGGGGTCGGGGCATGACAGAAACGACAGGTTGGGGGAGACAGTGTGTCCAGGTCACCAGTGTGCAAGGCAGACAGACAGGTGATTGATAGAGGATGATGATGACGATAGACAGACAGACAGACAGACAGATAGATTTCAGTAGAACCAAGCTAGGGATCCAGGAGAAGGAGCAGAAGGGAAGGAGACTGGCAGTCAGAAGCTGTGGGCCCATGGCCAGGGCTCCTCAAGGACATGAAGCCCAAAAGGAGGCTAGAGGACTGAACCCCTATGTGAGGAAGGGGCGGAGGAAGGACACGGGGCAGAAGTGGCCAGCAAGGCAGGGGGAGAACATTTCAAGAGAGCGGGGTGTGGTCTGCAGCCCCCCAACACTGGGGCAAGGTCAGGACAGTGAGGTCAAGAAGGCGCATGGGCTCTGGTGGAAAAGACGGGGACGAGCTTGCTGGAGGCACCTGCCAGCTACGGGGCTAGGTGGTGGTCCAACCTTTCAAGGACACATGGCCTTCAGAGTAAAGAGGCGGGACATCTCTAGAAGGAGACAGGATTAGGAAGGTGTCACCTGAGAGCAGGATGGAGTCAGCAGGGGAGAGATGGGAAAGGCAGTGCGAGAGGATCCCAGCAAGGAAGGGGGCCCCTGAGCGGCGGGTGGGCAGGCCCCAAAGAACAGGGCATCCTCTGTGGCCAGGGCTGCCTCCTCCCCAAGCAGGGAGACGGGGAGCAGGCCAGAACAAGTCTGGGGGCAGGAAAACCCTATATGATGCCTTCTGTTTTTCCCGCGGAAGCAAGAAAAATGATCTTTAGCAGAGCAAGGGAAGGAGGTCAGGTGAAGGTCTGGGGAGAAGACAGGGACACTGCCACTGAGGATGGGAGAGTTCAAGGTTGATGCTCCATCTACAAGGCAGCCATCTGAAGTCGTGGTTTTCTCAGTGTGACTCAGCCCTGGAGAGGGACAGAAGACAGGCTCGGGGCTCCTCACAGGGATTTAAGAAAGGCAAGGGGACCAGGGTTTGGGCCAAGAGAGGGTGAGTGATAGGCCAACAGCGAAGGAAGGGAAGAAGAAAGCAGGGAGCACAGGGCTGGGCTACAGAGGGGACCAGAAGAGAGGCGGGTGGCAGTCCCCACAAGGCTCGGACCAGCAGGTATGGCCCAAGTCACGGAGGCCGATATTAGCAGCTAGTGGGAGGTCAGGGAGCCCGTTGCCGGGGTGGGGTGCAGAAGGCTTCTGGAAGTGAAACCACTTAAGTTCCAAAATAAGAGCCCACTAGGGGCCCTGAGTGAGGGGGTTGCTGACCACAGCCACATAAAGCCAGCATGGTGTGCACAGTTGGGAACCGCTCACCCATAGGAGGCTTGCCGAGCTGAGAAAGTACCAGCACACTGCCGCCCCGCCAGAGCGCAGGACTTGAAAAACATCTCTGATCTGCTCAGAGCTCCCCATGAAAAAGACCCAAGGCCATTTCACTTTACGTTTTCAAAAGAACACCCCAGGTGATGAGGATAGATGATGACTTGGGAAGATGTCTACGGGCCAAGTCATATTCCAGTATCATGAAGAAACAGACAAAGATGGGCCCTAGTGTTATGTATAGTTCTTGAGAAAGGCATGTTTTCACCAGATAACAGTTCTTGGAGCATGCACGTTTTCTTCCACACACAAACTTAAACCCTTAATATGATGGTCTCCTAAGAATCACCCACAGATCCGCACTTGATCTCCTTCTGTGCAAATACTCAGGAAGACAGCAACTGAGTTAAGTTGTGTAGATTTAGAGAGGTGAGTTTAAAAAAAAAAAATCGGTAAGTAAAAGGAGAAGAAACTCAACGTCCTGCAAAGTGTGAAAGTTTTAAAATTTAAACAGAGGAAAGGAAGCAAGTGCCTAACCTCATGGTGGGGGGGGTGGGCATGGTCATTCAAACTCAACAAGAAAAGCCACTAGGGCTCTGGCTATGGCAGTTCACGCATCAAACGTTAGAGGATACCCCAGGGGCTCTGACCATCACAGGTCTACAGAAGCAAACGAGCTGCAAAATCCACACAGGCCAACATGTGGAAAAGCGAGGTCACTTCCTCTGAAAACCTCCCCAAAAGCCTTCTGAGCAGGAAAACAGGTTGCACTTGGTTCTTACTTGGCAGTTCCCCGGGATTGGCCCATTCCCCTTCCTTATCGACAGAAGGCAAAGAAGCAAGGCGTTTGACACATTCATCGAATTTAATCCTTCCATCCTCAAGCAGAGACGCGCCCAGAGAACAGTACAGAGCCTCTAAGAAGTAGCACTCCAGGAGGTCGGGGTCCTCTATCTCTCCTTCGAGTAAGGCGTCCAGCATCCTGGCTAACTGTGTTACCTAGTGCACAGGAAAATCCAGGATCAGCCCATATACTCCACTCCCCTACCCCAGGGTCAGTTCTGGTCCTTAATCCTGAGACCCCAGGTTCCAGAGTGATGGGAACGTATGACCCACCATATTGGTTCAACCAGGTGGACCCTGGCATCTTGTTCTGCACAGGGTCCCAGAAGGAAGTGCCGTGTCTTCCTTGTCAGCAACCGGCAACGTGAGAGTTCGCCCCTCTGGCATCTCTCCCTCCTTGGACTCTGGGTTCACCTTTAAGGAAGAATCCCTCCTTGCTAACAGAGACGGTTTCTTACCATATTGAGGTCTGTCTGAGGGATTATTGTCTTCAGCTTCTCTCCCTGTCTTCCATCAACTACCCCTTCCATTATCACATTGATGAGATAGGGCACGTACTTCTCAAAGAGACTCTCTAAATGACCAAGCTCTACCTGGAAAAGAGTAGAATTCCAATGCATCTTCAAGGGTTCCTTTATTTAAATGGAAGCTAGTGGAATGCTTATCTTGGCAAAAGAGGCGGGGGAAAGGTCTTCTGATGAACGATCAATTTGGCAGGTGAGTGAACCCCAGTAATCGCACCTTATATCTGTAGAGGGGTCCGTCCTCTACAGTGCAATGAAATCAACTGCTGTAGAGGCTAGCCCACCACGGGGAGGGAGGGAGGATAGCAGATCCCATTGGACAGAAATGGGGCTGATTATCTTCAAGTTCAAGTTACATGGCCACAGTCATCTTGCAAAGAGTGTGGAGCAGTGGAAGCCCCTCACCCAATCTTCATGCCACCCAAGGCATGAAGGATGGCCAGAGACTGCATGGGCCCTTAGACAGCCCTCTCTCCCTTACAACAGTACCTCCCATGGTCCCATCATGTTCTCCCTGGTCTTCTCTTCTCTGGGATAATTATGCCCGGGCTTCCAATCCACCATCAGCCTAATGGCCGTCCTAGTGATATGCCCTGTGTCACTTTGAAAATATGGTAAGTGTCCTGGGTGTGGTCAAAAGGTCACATGTGTGTGGGCCTCACAACCTTCACATGACTGTCGCACCTGTCTCTGAACCTTTTATTTTTTTCCCCAAAGATTTTATTTATTTATTTGAGAGAGAGAGAAAGAGCATGAAAGGAGACAGGTCAAGGAGAAGCAGACTCCCCGTGGAGCAGAGAGCCCAATGCGGGACTCAATCCCAGGGCCTGAGCCGAAGGCAGTTGCTTAACCAACTGAGCCACCCAGGCACCCTGAATTTTTTTTTTTAAGATTTTATTTGAGAGAGAGAGATAAAGCAAGAACACAAGCAGGAGGAGGGACAGAGGTAAAGACAGACTCCCTGTGGCACAGGTAGCACAATGTGGGCCTTGATCCCAGGACCTCAGGATCATGACCTGAGACCAAGACAGACGCTTAACCAACTGAGCCCCCCAGGTGCCCACTCTGCACTATTTAACGAAGGCTTTTTTTTACAATAATATACATTTTAGCAGCCACGTGACACATGACAGGATTTGAAGTGAACTAAAACTAAAACTATCAGAACTTTATTACCTGACAAGCTAGGTCCTTCACACACTGCATTCATCCAAGTAAGCAAAAGCTGGGCCCTTCTAGAGATAAGTCTCTCAATAGGTGGGCCTCGCTGGACCAGGACTTCCAACTATAACCCACAAGCCAAATCTGGCCTGCCACCTCTTTCTGTAAATAAAGTTTTATTGGTACATAGATATGCCCATTCACATATGGTGGCTGCTTTCATGCCACAATGGCATAGTCGAGTAGCTGGAAAAGAAACCATATGGCCCACAGACCTTAAAATATTTACTCTCTACCCCTTTACAGAAAAAAAATTGTCAACCCCTGATCTAGACTATCAAAATCATTACCTATCCCACTAGCTATGGAATTATCTGGAAATCTCCTAAGTGTATCTTCCATGTTTTTATCCAATTTATTGATAACATTAAGTGCTTAAGATCAAGGTCAAGGTCATGGCTTTCACAACCAACATCCCTCTGAATTATGTTTATCCTACTAGTCAATGGTCCTAAAAACTTTTAAGTTCATTTTAGAAAGAATTTCCACCTTGTTTTGTGTTTCATTAACCCATTTTTTCCAGAATGGTTGATATTTCAAGTTTTTAGGATCCACATAAACCATTCCACATCGAGACACAGTTGCAGGAGAGGCATACTGCAAATCTCCAACCTGGAGAAATAAAGAAAATCGGTCACGTCTGCAGCTATAAACAACCGGACTGCATATTTAAAAGCCTTTGCTTTGTGCAAAGTTTTTTCAGCTGTGTAAAACCCAGTCATACCAAGATTAACATAGCTTTCATGAGGCTTCTAATTGAACACTGAAGTTTATCTTGGGAAGATTATATATTCTGATGTAGCGCCTTTTTAAGTTTTCTTTTACTATCAATTAATGTGAAAATTAATACACTTTAGACTACCTGACAAAAATAGAAAATTATAGAGAAGAAAATAAGTTACCCAAAATCCCAACACCAAGAAACAGACATTGTTTTGGAGTGTTCTCCTCTCACTCTTTTTTCTTCATTTTTTAAAAACATAGATGAGATTGGGTAGTATAAAATTTAATATGCATGCATCTAAACCAGCAATATTAACACACATCTCTATGAAAAGACACAGTTCAGTCAACCAATAAGAACAATATGCACAAATACTCAGGCATCGGCAAATTTTACAGGCCAAGTTAAAAACAGCATTGACAGTAAGCCAAAGTGAAAGCAAGTCTCAGGGCCACTGCTATGAAACAGGTTCAAAAGATAGGATACAAAGTTTGAAAAAAACATGAGAAGTTAAAGGCAAATAGTGCAGGAGAAAAAAGAAGGCAACTACAAACTCCATGCCAAAAAAAAAAAAGGCTCTAAAAGAGAGATCAGAGTAACAGTACACTAGATGGCACTACACTAAATATTTCCATATTCATAATAATGCAAATACTGTTTACTGATTCAATAGATTTAGCGATGTAGTACTCCGAGGAGGGGAGTGAGCTAGTGGTATGAGAGATGAACTCTCATTTTCATAGCAGTCATAGCACAGATACTCTATTAACTTGATAAAGGAAGGAAGAGCATGTGAAGTGTGTTATTTACAGACACTAGGATAATGACCAGATGAAAGTAAAACTAGTTACCTCTGGGGTTCAATAAAGAGGGATAAGAGGAGTAGGGAGAGTACAGAGTTGTACTCATCATAAAAACTCTTCTGCACTGTGTGGGTTTTCTTTAGTCACCTATATTTATTACCAATTTAATGAACAACTAGACTTTTAACTAAAAGAAAAACATATTAAAAATTAGTTTTCATTACAACTTGCCTCAAAGAGCAGAGCACAGTGTGCTTGAAGCCGAATGCGCTCACCATTGGCCAAGGTCAATAGCTTGTTGTCATCCATCACAGAATTCATGTTTTCCACCCACAGAGCATCCACATCACCATCAAATAAAATATACCTGCAGCAAAGAAAAGCAAGCCAAGCTTTCACATGGAAACTCCCCATACATGCTGATGTCTTTTTCCCAGGGTTTTGAGACCAGGACCTGTGACAGAGCACCCAACTTGGTCCCAAGGTTTGACCCATAAAATCAAATGGGTGGAAAAAAAGAGCCAACATAAAAACTGAGTTTGAGTCCCTGTGTGGCTTGTTTGGTTGAGCATCCAACTCTTGGTTTCTGCTCAGGTCATGGTCTTGTGGGTCCTGAGCTCCACTTCAGGCTCAGCGCTCAGTGGGGAATATGCTTGGAGATTCTCTCCTTCTCCCCCTCCAATAAATAATCTTTTATAAAAACTGAGTCAGCAACATTTAAGGATAAAGAAACATCACACAAAAGTCTGGATGTCTTGCTTCTCTTGCAGCCTGGAGGGCTGACAGCACAGACCTACATTCCCGCGTGGAATGGTCTGCGGTAGTGCAGTAGCATCTGTTCACGGAGACAGACGGTACCACGGTCTCATTCTTTCATTAAAAATGAGACTGAATATCAATGGCTAGCTACCACTGGTTTGGACACCGACTTTTCTCACAGTAAGTTTAAGGGAAAAGGGAAGTATTTCATATACCCATGCGCAATGGGTTGAATTGTGGCCCCCAAAAGATAGGTCCATCAGAACTAATGATGATTTTTTTTTTGCCAGTGGGGGGGGGTGGTCTTTGCTGATGTAATTAAGGATCTCAAGATGACAGCATCTTGGATCATCCAGGTGGGCCCTTCTCCAATGACGGGTACCCTTACAGAGGGGAGAGCATCCTCCCAGTCGAGGAGACAGAGGGAACACATAGAGAACTAAGATCCCACCAGGCAATCTGTGAACAGAGCCCTCGACATCTGACTCTAAGTCTGTGGACATCCATGCATGAAACGACAATACTGTACATTGTCCTTTTTTATCCAAACATTGAGGTAATTAACATGAGCTAACGCAGGCCCTCTCCTACTCACAAAGGTACTCACTTCCGCTCCTTCTTATCTGTTGGCCTATTGATCTCCCTGAAGATGTTTGACAGCACCCCGTCCGTCCAGTCTCGGGTAGTGGGGTCCAGGATGCCATAAAGCTCTGTGACACTCACGGCTTTAGGATTCAAGATGTACAACTTGGTCACCAGCCCAAGCCTAAATCAAAGGAGAGGCTTCAGCTGTGGTCCAGGTGGCCTGAACACATTAGGAAAATGGTCTGTGGCACCTAGATGGGGATTTGATGTTTTGGATCCAACCCAGAATTTAAAATGCAATCCACACATCTGAAACTAATGTTGTTCTATATGTTGGCTAATCAAGTTAAAATAAAACAAAACAACACAAAACACACTCCACCCAAACTCTGCCCTGGGCTTCCCATTGACTGTTAATGGCTTATATTAAATCAAGGGAACCATGTTTCACCAAAAATGTGGCCCCAACAAAAGTGAGGTCTGAACTGAAAACACAGCTTGGCCTTTTGGGGGCAGAGAGAAGCTAAGTTACATATTCATGCCTATGACAATTTATGTGACTGTTTCATAATTAGTTCATAGGAGATAACAGTCATCCAAGACAACATAACACACCCTTGGACTACGGATGTTCAATTCCTCATACTCATAGCATATCTGTTCTGGGTTGCTGACTTTATAAATCATGTAGACAGAGCATTAGCCTCCATAACGCCTGTAAATTCCTGCAATGCATGGGATTAATTCATCTACAGAAAACTGGACTTCACACAAGTTCATAATTAACTAAGTAAATCAAAATAATGATGGCATGCATATACACACGTGTATATGATAACTCTATCAATTACCTAATGATTAATTAATTAAAGAATAAAGGGCAGGAGTGCCTGGGTGGCTCAGTGGGTTAAGCATCTACCTTCAGCTCAGGTCATGATCCCAGGGTCTTGGGATCGAGCCCCACATCAGGCTCCCTGCTCCTCCCTTTGCCTCTTTCTGTCTTTCAAGTAAAATATTTATTTAAAAAAATAATAAAAGGCAGGTTGGCTATGGCACAACCCATTTGAAATCAGTAAGTCACTGTCCCTTGGTTTTCTCATAAGAAACATAGGAAGAAATAAAAAAAAAAATGACAGTAACTTACTCATTAGCTTTATAGACTATCTAGAAATGTTAAAGTCACAAAGATTATAAGGCTTGATTTAGGTTTTTGCTGGAATATTAGCATACAGGGAAGTCCTTCTGGAACCGAGTTCTTGCTTGAGAGAAAAGTGAGAAGTCAAAAATCCATCTCGGTGTGAGGACAGGCACTACGACTCACTACAGGTCTTCAGAATATTCTGTTAGGAGTGTGAGGTCCCTGTCCCTTGGAGCAGCATTGCTCCCGCTGGGCTGGGAATAATAAGGCCTTTGCAGGGATGACACCGTTTTTGGCCACTCTGATCCCATAAAATAGCTGCAAAAGGCTGAGTGCCCCCACTTACTCGCAAGGGGCAAACTGAATGCCAAGAAATACAACTTAACAAGTTAATTTTCAAAATATCTTTATAAGCTTGTTATCTCACAGATAAGCCTCATCACAGTCTGAGGCACAAAAGGGTCACCGTTTTGCCTTCTAAATTCACCAATCAGCAGTGAAACGAGGAGAGACGCTCTGAGTCTAACATGGGGTTTAGGACGCTGATGTGTTCAGATTTCAGCGTTCAGAACTGAATACCGACCCTGTGTAATGGGTCCCCCCCCTTCTCTCTTTTTCTGTTGTATGCGATTCTGAAGATGACTGGGTCTTGAAGATGACTGGTGGCCACATGCGTCCAATGTATTAAAAACATTTTGTGTTCCTTTTAAACTGGATTACACCTGGATTGAAAATGCCTTCTTTGGGGGGGGGGGGCTATATGTAGTTTCAAGCATGAATTAACTTTTTGCTCTCATAATTAAAAAAAAAAATGCAGTGTTTGGGGCACCTGGGTGGCTCAGTCAGTTAAGCATCTGACTTGGGTTTCGGCTCAGGTCATGATCTCAGAATCATGGGATCAAGCCCCGCATTGGTGTCCACATTCAGCAAAGTCTGCTTAAGACTCTCTCTCCTCCTCTCCTCCGCCCCTCCCCCTGCTCTATAAATAAATAAATTTTTTTTTCTTTTAAAAGGCAGTGTTTTAAGACAAATTTTATCTCCCAGGAATTGAGAAAGCAAAATGGGACTCCATGATACCACCACCAACAGGACCAGGAAACCACCCTGGCAAGCAGGCCCTCCCCTCGGTGTCATACTCACTTGGTCTGGGCCTGACACAGAGCGTTGATGACCACAGACTTGCCCCCTCCGGTAGGCCCCACCACCATGGTCGTGTGGCGGGTTAACATGGTCTCAAACATCTGGACCACTTTATCCACCTGTGGGGCAACCATTGGCAGCTGGGGTAAAAATTTTTTTTAAAAAAAAAACAGCTTTGTTGAGCTATAATCCACATACCATATAATCTGCCCATTCTGAGAGTGCGGTTCAGCAGGTCTTAGGACACGCAGTGCGACCCTGTTCAATTTTAAATCATTTTACTCCCCGCCCCCCACCCCCAAAACTCTGCATTCATTTGCCCTCTCTTCCCAGCCCTGCCCCCAGCCGCTGGGGCTGCTCATCAGCTTTCCGTGTCCGTGGACTTGCGCCATCTGCATACGTAAACGGAATGACATGAACGGAATCACACAGATCACAGGATCTGCAGGCTTTGGCATCTGGCTGCTCTCGCTTCGCACGTTCTCAGCGTCCATCCGTGGGTCAGAACGGATTTCTTTTTTGTGGCCAAGGACTACTCCTTTGTGTGGACATATCGCCTCTGTTTTATTCACCCGTGGATGAGCATTTGCGTGGCTTCTATTTCTGGGCTCTTACCCAGACATCGTGTAGGAGTTCTTGCGTGGACCTACGTTCTCATTCCCCCTGGAGGTACGTAACTCTACAATTAACGTCTTGGGGAACTGCCGGATTGTTTTTCTGTTGCCGCTACATCATTTCACATTCCCTTTCTAAACCACCAACTCTAGAGGAAAACGTCAGGGTAGGAAAGGTGCAGCGAGCTCTCTCGTTGGTGACCGGTACCGGCTGCCCCAGCCCCAGGCCTCAAGGGAGCCTGATGCCCTGAGACAGCCCAACCAGAGGCAGCCACTCTGGTCCTGGAGTCTTAGGCATTTATACCCTCAGCAGAAGACGCTGGTAGTACTTTTTGGCTTATGGACAACATATACAACCTTACAGACTTCAGACGATCAGAATCTTATCAGTAACATCTAATTTTTCTTCTAAGTGGGATTGTGGAGAAAGAAAAAGGTGGGGTGGGGAGAGAGCGTGAGATGGTGGGACCCCAAAACGAAACACTTGAGCCATCACGGTATACCAAAAACAGCTGGAGGGCGGTATGTACATGCTGCGGAACATGACTGGGCCTCAAAAAGGAAGGTGATTCTGACACCTGCTAAAACATGGATGAACCATGAAAACATGCCGAGTGAAATAAGCCAGCCAGAAAAGGACCAAGGCCGCAAGATGTCACTTACGTGAGGTCCCCAGAGGAGTCAGATTAATAGAGACAGAAAGCGGGGCAGGGGGGAAAGGCAGGGGAGGACCGGGGGCTGGGGAGGGGCTGGGGAGTTGCTGATTAATGGGGACAGAGTGTCGGTTTTGCCGGATGGAGAAGTTCTGGAAATCTCTTTCACAGCAATAGGAATATACTTCACCCAGCTGAACTGTACAGAAAACGGGTAAGATGGAGATTTTTGTTACGGGTACTTTAGTACAATAAAAAGAAAAAGTCAGGGAAAAATGCCTAAGATGGTAAATGTTGGGTGGATTTTACCACATTCAATTTTTTCAACCAGTAAGGACCCAGACGACGCCCGTGCGCTCACTTACCTGGACAGGTAAGACGACGTAGCCGCCCTCCTCCAGGACCTGCTGCACGGCGTCGTTAAAATGGGGGTAGCGGACACGCGGGCAGTCTAGTCCGGGAAACAGGTCGGAAATCAAACCAAGGAAGAGAGGGACGTCCTCAAAGACGAACTTGGGCAGATTCATGTCTCGAAGGGCCCTCATCAGCACCACATCCTGGACGGAACGCAAGAGACGCCTTCAGAGGTATTTCCGAAAGACCCGGGGACTAGTCTAGAAATCCTCTTATGAAATAGAAAACGAAGCTTTATATAAAATATAAGACATACAGCGTTGCAAGTACAGAGGCTAGAGAACCAGGGGAGCCTATGGACCACAGAGCGGCCGAGGTCTGCTTTGGAGTAAGTCCCGTGCTTTTATGGAAAAGCAGGAAAAACAAAAAATAGCCAAAACATGCTCATGTCTTCCTGAGAACGGGGTTGACCTCCACCCCTCCACCCCACCTTCCTGCAATTGTGGACTGGTTATTACCACTGAAGCCTCAGAAACTGGTGCTATGAAGACTTTCAACTTGACCTAGTAATTAGTCAAATTGAATAATAATAATAATAAATAAGAGACCTAATTAAGGCCAGCAACCAAATGAAGTGACAGTGAAGACCAAAGCTTTCCGGGGGGATGAGAGTATAGCCTGCCATCTCATCTCCACACTCGTTCGCTGCCCATGAACCACATGAAGCCCTGGCAGACGCGGGCATGCGCAGCCCCCTACCTCTTGAAGGTCAGAAGAGCCTCTCTTCAGCTCTCCAGCCATTACCAACACGGACTTCAGGGCTCTCAGTCCAAAATCATAGTGGTGTTGCTTGGAGAGCTGCTCCCGGGCCAGCTTATAGAGGACGGTCATCTTTTTGGCCAGGGTCTTTTGTGATCAAAAACAATGAAAAGCAAAGAAAGAAAATGACCCAAAAGCAACAGGACATCATTCTACAAAGAAAATGGACGTGAAGCTGTTCAGATGCTCCATTAGCAAACAGACCTTGCCTCTAAGGGCAAGACCTTGGGGTGAGAGGGGGGGTCTTCATTTTCAACAATGACAAATTAAGCACTAATTTCAAAGAATGCAGGTCTCACCAAAATTTGAGGAACTCTCTCTGAAAGCGGAGGAACATCTTCAGTGGCTTCGTTTAAAGACTAGAACCCCTCCAACTTTTTAAAATCATAGCAATCACACTCTAAAAATGTGCTTCCTGTTTATTTGGACCTAAACATAGTAAATCTTTTCCGGGTGGCGTCTGGGTGGCTCAGTCAGTTAAGCCTCTGCCTTCAGCTCAGGTCAGGATCTCGGGGTCCTGGGATCGAGCTCCATGTGGGGCTCCCTGCCCAGCGAGGAGCCAGCTTCTCCCTCTCCCTCTGTCCTTCCCCCACAATTCATGCTCACTCGTGCTCTGTTTCTCTCAAATAAATAAATAAAATCTTTAAAAAAAAAAAAAGCTTCTCGGGGCACCTGGGTGGCTCAGTGGGTTAAGCCTCTGCCCTCCGCTCAGGTCATGGTCTCAGGGTCCTGGGATCAAGCCCCACATCAGGTCTCTGCTCAGCAGGGAGCCTGCTTCCCTCTCTCTCTCTGCCTATTTGTGATCTCTGTCAGATGAATAAATAAAATCTTAATAAATAAATAAATAAATAAATAAAATTTTAAAAAGCTTCTCTTGCAACTCATCTTTCAAGACAAGTCAGCCCCTCATAGACTACTGATGTAGCCACCGATATAGACTACTACCTCAAGGATTCAAGGCCTGCTGCTCCCTAAGGATGATATGGGGACTAAGAACCAGAGATTCCAACACTCCTATTCAAAATCTGGACAATGTGCGAGCAGTAAGAGCCTTTAAAAAAAAAAATTACGGGGGTGCCTGTGTGGCTCAGTGGGTTAAAGCCTCTGCCTTCGGCTCAGGTCATGATCCCAGGATCCTGGGATCGAGCCCCGCATCGGGCTCTATCCCAGGATCCTGGGATCGAGCCCCGCATCGGGCTCTCTGCTCGGCGGGGAGCCTGCTCCCTCCTCTCTCTCTGCCCGCCTCTCTGCCTACTTGTGATCTCTGTCAAATAAATAAAAATAAAATCTTAAAAAAAATTACAGAAAAGAAACCTCACAACCCTTTGTGCGGGAAGTATTTGCTATTTTGTACGTTTTTCAGAACCTTCTAGGAAAATACAGGAGCATACTTTTTTATACATATTTTAAAAGATGATAAAGGACATTGGGTGCGTGTGTGTACGTGGTACGAGGCTAAGTGAAGGAAGCCCATCAAGGGTTACCTACGTATGATTCCATGTACAGAACATTCTCGAAGTGACCGGTTGTCATGACCGAGAATGGCAGGGGGTTGCCAGGAGTCAGGGCCGGGGTGGGGGTCGGGCGGGGGGGGGAGATGTGATACCAGAGAATGACAGGAAGGACTTTCTTTGTGGCGATGGCCCAGTTCTGTATCCTGATTGTGGCTCCGGTTACAGCACACGGGCAACAAAATGTTCTAGAATTCTACATACACACCAGAGAGAGAGGATAGAACATCTGATGGAATCCAGATAAAGCTTGTACCTGAGCTGACAGCACTGTGCCCTTGTCACTCTGACAGCCTGCCTTGGAGGGTGTAAGATGTCATCGTGGGGGGGGGGGCTGGGGGAGGGGCAGGTAGAACTCTGCACTACTGCAGCCACTTCTGGGGAGTCAGATGACTTGTAAATAAGACTTGCGGTTTTAAAAAGGCACAGGAGAAGAGAGACAAAGTTTAAAAAAAAAAAAGAAAGAAAGAAAGAACGAACGAACGAAAAAATTAAGCCACACAGAATGCAAACTTCCCAAGTGCCTGGTCTGAGTGCAGAGCCAGGGCCGTGGGAGGGTCGGGCCGAGCCCGGCACTAAGGAGGCCTCACCTTGGCCCAGAGGAAGCCCTCAGAGAAGAGCATGATCTCACAGATCTGCTGCAGGTCGGGCACGATCACCACCACGGGCCTGAAGAGGGCCTTCACTGACTCGGGCAGCTCCGTGCGGCCCGCGTAGCCTGGGTTCATGGTGATGAAGATGCCCATCTTCGGGTCCAGGGAGATCTCCTGCCCTTCAAACTGGAGGACGGTTGGAAAGGAAGAGGTTTACCACCGGGGACGGGGGGCCGGGGGCACCACGGGGCTGTTCGTCTCCATGGGTCTGCGGCAGAGGCCACCGTCTGACTCCCTTCCGTTTCCAGGAGTTAAACGCAGCGTCCTCGTGCTTCTGACCCGAGTGTTCTAGGGGGCGAGCCCTGCACGCCCCCACCCAACTCCGATCCAAGCCAGGGTCTGCGCGCTGCTTGACAAGTGGCCGATGCGGGGCAGGAGAGCAGCCTGGGGCTGTCCCAGATGCTCCTTTATTTTGACTTTCTTTAGCCAGTTTCACCTGTCCCCATTTCTTTCTCTAAGAGTTTACTATTTTGTTTTTTTCACTGGTTCACCAGATAGCAAAAAGATAGAAAACGGTGTTTTTATGAGGCACAGACTGCCTCAGTGACAAGAGGGCCACCCAGCAGGTCGCTGATGCTCCCCAAGGAAGGAGGCCACTGTCCTGTCTGCCAAGCCCACAATGAGACCACCCTCACCCGCTCCCTGATATCCATGTGGGGCCTCGATTGCCTTCTGGAGATGATGGACTGGCCTGTTCTTAAAACCACAGCTTCTAGAGACGCCTGGGGGGGCTCAGTCAGTTAAGCGTCTGCCTTCAGCTCAGGTCATGATCCCAGAATCCTGGGATCAAGTCCCATATTGGGCTCCTTGCTCAGCAGGAAGGCTGCTTCTCCTTCTGCCTGCATCTCCCCCTACTTGTGCTCTCTCTTTCTGACAAATAAATAAAATCTTAAAAAAAAAAAAAAAAAAGCTTCTAGAAACCTGAATGCACTGCAGGTTCGATTTCCTTCTCTCAGAAGCAGTAAGCACGGCCCTAAAATAGTTCAGAAGAACCCATTAAAAGAACACTCACCCAAAGCCTTTATGGGAATCCTAAAAATGTTTAATGGGATCGAGATTACATTATCTCTTAACAGTGAGCCGCACTGAGGCCTGGGAGAAAAGCAGGCAGGACACCAGGGCCACGGAGTCACCCGCAAGCCAGTCCCCACCAGCCCAACCCAAATCTGCAGGCTGAACTTCTCCATGAGGCTGCTTAGGGCCTTGGAGGAAAAAAAGGCATTTTCAGGCACAAAGGAAGGAAGGACAGTTTCAGGCAGACAGGGACACATGTGGTGTGTCTGCAGGGTGAGTGGCATGAAGGTGACAAAATTCAGGGGTGGGGGGGCAGCAGAGCACGTTAGGGTCCAGGGGACCCCAGTGCAGGGACTTGGCCCAGCCACTCTGGTCCCTTTGGTCAGAGAACCCACTTCTGGGCTATCTAAATTATGTAATAAGATCGTGTTTCTCCAAATTCTGATCTGGCCTCCTCAGCTGTAACTTAATAGTCTTATCAGCTCGGGTCTACATATACGTCCTCGGAGGGACACAGATCGGAGGGCACTAAAAACTTCTCAAATCTGCCTCTTCATTAAAAATGCTGCTCGTTTTAATCCCCTAACTTGACGAGGCAGGAAGGCAAAATTTTGTGCTTGTGTGATAACAGCTATCAAAAGACATTCTGCCTGAATGGACCACTAATCCTGAATGCTGCCTCGTTCTCAAACTTGGGAAGTGACCCAGAATATTTTTTTCCTTTAATGGAGGCTCCATCCATCCCTTGAGAACGCTGCCTCACCTGTCCATAGCTACTACTACTTCTCTGTCTGGAATTCACTTGACGTTCTAGAACACTGCCGTCCCTGATTCTCCAAGAGGCTGATAATCTGGGGGAAACCCAACCATCTTGATTTGAAAGCAAAAATCTGTCGAATTGTCATCTGAGATTTCTAAGGTCACGCAGCCGAACTTCCAGCCTGGAGAACGTGACGGGGCAGCCCTCCCTCGTGCCCACCTGGAACGTGGTGAGCTGGTGGATCAGGGCATTTCGGATCGTCTGGATCTGAGACGAGATGACTGACAGCACAGACGCGTCGATGCGGTTAAACTCATCAAAGCAGCCCCAAGCCCCACACTGGGCGAGGCCAGAGAAAATCTTCCCAATGGCCTAGCGTGAATGGGGCGGGGGGAAAAAAAAAGCACAAGGGCAATTTTCATCTTCAAAATCGCACATGATGGGGCACCTGGGTGGCTCAGTCATTAAGCATCTGCCTGGGCTCAGGTCATGGTCCCAGGGTCCTGGGATTGAGCCCCCCGTCGGGCTCCCTGCTCAGTGGGAAGCCTGCTGCTCCCTCTCCTGCTCCCCTGCTTGTGTTTCCTCTCTCTGTCAAATAAGTAAAATCTTAAATAAATAATAAAATGAAATGAAATGAAATCGCACATGAGACATTTACAGATAAATTGCCTAAATTAAAACAGAGAGTGAACATCAGGTTGGCAGAGAGGCAGCCAGCCAACCGCCCCACTCATGGATCTTTCTGGCAAGACTGGTGGGACCCTCATGGGCCAACCCTCCCATTCACAGGACTTTACAAATTTAAGGATTTTCATAGAAAACTCCAGGGTTCTGGCTCCTCTTGAAATACTGGAAAATCGGGGCACCTGGGTGGCTCAGTGGGTTAAATCCTCTGCCTTCAGCTCAGGTCATGATCCCAGGGTTCTGGGATCGAGCCCCGCATCGGGCTCTCTGCTCAGCAGGGAGCCTGCTTCCCTTCCTCTCTCTCTCTGCCTCTCTGCCTACTTGTGATCTCTGGCTGTCAAATAAATAAATAAAATCTAAAGAAGGAAGGAAGATAGATAGAGAGACTGGAAAATCAAGCCGCAGCAGGTCCATCTTCCCCAGTGGTAATGCCTAACCACAGTTAGGAAGTGGTGCCCCCCAGCTGAAGCTGTGCCCTGCCGCCGGCCTTGGCCTCACCTCACTCCTCAGCGCCCCTACTGTCTGCACCTGCCGTTGTCCTCACTTACTGTACCTAGGCGGCTCTGGTGACTTTTTGGTTTGCGACCTTTGCTCTACATGCTGCTGACACCGCAGACAGGGGTGAGTTCTGAGACTGAGGGTGGAAGGTTTCTTCTCTGTGCACTCTCCTCCCAGCGGTCTCCAGAAGAGTGTGGGCCGCAGTGCCTCCCCCCACGTCCCGCGTTCAGCTCTCCGCCGTACCTTGTAGTCCATGCCTTCCCCACAGTTGGTCACAACACAGAGCAAGCCCAGGGCTTTGGCCAGGTCCTTGGTGGTCTCAGTCTTGCCGGTACCTGCTGGGCCCGCAGGGGCGCCCCCCAGGTACATGGACAGCGCCTGTGAAGGAGCCAAATAAAGCCTATGTGGTCTGAGTCACATAAGGAAACAGGTGGCGTTTCCCAAACCCTGACAATATATGCGTGGTACACACGTGACAATGGACATGTCCACACTCACCTTTCCTGACAGTCGCTATTTTGTTAACATTTCTGTTTTTCCATTGACCTCTACCGCTCCCTCCCCTCCCCCGCCCCATGCTGTGATACAGGGACCAGTATACCAAGGACTAAGCGACACGCCAGAACGGGTGCCGACCCTGAGGACGAGGCCCCAGTCGTTCCCAGAGACGAGGCCCATGCACACACGTACATCTGTGCCATACAGGGTTAGCCCTCCCCACGGAAAGTTCCGGCCCTGTGTCTCCAGATTCTAGGAGTTGATCTCAAAGCCCATGGAATGTCCTGAGAACCCTGACGTCGGGCCACGTGCCATCACCTTGACTTCCTGGAGGGGCTGGAAGCTAAAGTCGGCCGCGCAAGCCATCGGTCGTTTCTGCATGACCAGTCCCCTCTGGAACCCCCACACCTGCATCCCCGGCGAGCTTGCCACGTGGTAAAGCCTGCTGCCCGCGGCCACACGGCCACCGCAAGGGAGAGTGCCGTCTGCACGAGGACACCGCGACCGGGAAGTGCAGGCCCCAGCCTGCTCCCCCCACCCACCTCCTGCTGCGGGTTCTGACCTGTATCCCTTTGCTAGGATAAACCACAGTTAGGACCGCGTGAGTTCTGTGAGCCCTTTCAGCAAACTGGCAAGCCTGAGGGCTGAGTTAGGAGCCACCTGAACCGGCAGCGGCCCCATCCCAGAAGGTGGCAGGTACGTCCTGCTCCGAGTTTAAATGCGTTTACGGATTTTGAACAGTGATGTCCTTTGCTCCCGGCACTGGTTTCCTGGGGCTGCCCTTGGAGATTCCCACCAAGTGGGGGCTGAAAACACCAGAAATGCATTTGTTCACGGCACTGAGGGCCAGGAGTCTGAAGTCGAGCTGTTGGCAAGGCAGCGCTCCCTCCAAAGCTTCGAGGGGGGGGGGTTCTTGGCTCTGGTGGCTTGGCTCTTGGCTTCCCTGGCATGGGGCCACCTCGCTCCAACCCCTGCCCCCAACTTAATGTCACCTTTCCTGTCTCTCTGCATCCTCTTCTCACAGGGACACCAGTCAGAAGATCTGGGGACCCTAATCCCAGATGTTCCCAATCCTTCCCTAATTAAATGGACAAAGAGCGTATTTCCAAAGAAGGTCACATCGTGAGGTTCAGAGAGGACATGACTCGGGAAGGAGGGACACCAGTCAACCCAGTGCGGTGCCTGCAGGCAACCCAATCACACTTGGAGAGCAATCCAGAACCAGGGACCACTGGTAAGCGCGCGGTCTGGGTGGCCAGTCACCTGCGTGAGAGTCAGGTAGATGCGGTCCGTGAGTGGTGTGATGACCAGCCTCCCGTTCAGACCCATGTACTCGTAGCCATAGCTGAAGGTGCCCGTGCACTGCCGGATGTTCAGCTCGTCCGGCTCCCGGTCCCAGTAGAACCGCAGCTGACTCTCCCACTCAAACTCCTGGGCCTCGAGAATGCTGGAAGGGGAGGGGAGAGGAGGGGAGAGGCGGGAGAGGAGGTCAGAGAAACTGCGAGGCCACGCGGGGCAGGAAACACATGCTGTGACACACCGGGGCCCCCGGGGGTCCCTACCTGCTTCTTATGAAAGAGTCAACTATGTCCCTAGCGTGCACATCGATGATGAGGGCCGTGTTGTATTTCTTTCTGTCGTTTTTGCTCAATGGCATGGTGATCCGAGTGACCAGCTCGTCGATCTGCCGGTGCATTTTCTTGCCATACTCCTTCATGGCCTGCTTCTTCCCTTTCTGCACTTCGTGGAAGACGTCCTCCACCTCCCAGGTCCACCACACCTGGCAGGCGGCCAGCACCACCATCCCCTGGTACAGGAGCATCCAGTCGACCCTAAAGGAGAAAGCATGCCTGTTCAAGATCTTTCTCCAGGGACTGGCGCCGGACGACAGTCCCCGTAAGAATGGGTTTCTTTTATCTGGAATAGGGGAGGCCCAGGGAGGGCTCGAGGTCAGCAAATGGCAGTAACTCTCCCAGCTGGACGGGAAAACGGCAGGCTGACGGCACACACACGTGAGAACGTTCGAGAGGACGATGTAGGAAGATGCTAGGTCCCTTTTAAAATATGCCTGGACAGGTTTGCAGAGGGACCAAACACTATGGGCAAGAATAAGAATGTTTACATTTTTATTTATTTTTATTTTTTTAAAAGATTTTATTTATTTGACAGAGAGATCACGAGTAGGCAGAGAGTCAGGCAGAGAGAGAGGAGGAAGCAGGTTCCCTGCGGAGCAGAGAGCCCAATGTGGGGCTCGATCCCAGGACCCTGGGACCATGACCTGAGCTGAAGGCAGAGGCTTTAACCCACTGAGCCACCCAGGCGCCCTACATTTTTAAATTCCAACAAATTTCATCATCTCAGACCACCCCACCCATTTGGCTATTACAGCTTCCTGGGTGTTACTATTCTTTTCTCTCCCACACATGCCTGATCAAAGTGACACACACATAGGGGGAGAAGGGGCTGTGGTGGCTGTTCCTCCAAAAATGCCAGCAGACAAAACAGGGTACTCTGCACCTTGACTGTCCCACTTCAAAATTCTAGGCAGCAAGTCTCTGGGTCAGAGGATATAGGGTAACCCAATCTTTAAAAGGTGCGTGGTACTCTGGAGTCTGAGGCTGCTGCAGTTGCCTTACTCATGTCTAGTTAAGCTTCTTCCAGTTCCTTCGCCAACACAAATAATACTGCAGGAAACATCCCTCTACACCATTTGGCAATGTCTGGAGAGGTTTTTGGTTGTCCAAGCTGGGGGGTGGGGGGGTGGCAGGGGCTGAAAATGTGCTAACCATCCCCCAAGTCACTCTGGTCTCCCACAGCAAAGCATTATCCAGCCCCAAATGTCAGCACGGCTGAAGTGGACAAACCCGGCTCTCCATCTAACCTAAGGAGTCAGAGTTGCTTCTAGGCTTGCCGGACAGAATCCCAAAAAGCAAAACAACCAGGCCTAAGTGGAGAGCACTCTTTGAGTAGATTATTTTAATAGAAACGATCAAATTACTTTTAAAGGTTGTAGCAATCCTTACCCCACCGCAATGCATAGCCCTGCCCTTCTCACCACATGCTCTCCAGCACTAGGTATTATCGCTTTTTAAATTTTTTTGCCATTCTGAAAGGGGTGGGGGACAGTATCTAATCTGCTAATTTGCAGACCCCCAAGACTAACAACGCTCTCCCCTTTTCATATTTTTATTCGCCATTTGGATTTCCTCCACAGAGATACTAATTTCCAAAGCTGAGAAGTGCCCTGAAATACACTTAGGGCAAGGTTTTGTTTTTTGGTTTTGGTTTTCTTTGTTTTTCTATATACTTGAAAAATAATGGACCCAGAACTCTAAGTTCCAATCCAGGAAAAAGGACCATGAATTATGAGCCATTAACTTGATGACACACAATTAATGGCAAAATAAATTTAAAAGGGCATTTAAAACCATGAAAAGATTAGGCTTTGCCATCTTGTTTTAAAGCTGTCTGGTGTCCCCTAAAAACCTACATACTATTTATGGTTGTGATCCTTACACACTAGAGAGAGATAATGAAGGTGATGAGAGCTCTAGGAAGTCAGAAATCAGGAGAAGCAGAAGCAAACTTGACCAGAGAAAATAAAGTGACTCAGAGCAGAGCTTAGAAAGAACATGACGTCGTCTGGCAAATCCCAGGACACTGGGTGCTTTCTGCCACTGCGTACCCCTGGCCCGTCTTCTCGGTGATGCCAAAACGTGTCTGTTCAAACAAACCATTATGTTCATTTCAACGACTCCCACCTTTTGTTAGACACAACAGTGGTCCTGTGAGGAGGAGGGACATTTGGGGAGGAGGGGGTGCCACAGACACTTTGGGGAGCCTTCCCTTACTCCGTCTCCTACCGACCACACCCTGCAACACACAGCGATCCCCCAGCAAAGCGGTAGTTACGATGTAGCTGAAACTGGCGTTGGTGTAAAATTCATCTGATCTGGGAGCATGAAGGAGACCAGAACACGCAGCAATCGCTACTCCCGGGGCCCCGCGATTTATCGATCCAGTTAGCTTTTGGAAGAGCATCCAACACACAATTAGCTCAGAGCAGGAGCCTGATAAACAACGGTTCAGTCCATGAATATAACTGATAATGTGCCAGACACACCTCCCCGTCCACGAGAGTTCACGGTCAAATATTCAAGAATTCTGCAGGCTGGCATTCAGACCACTTGCCATTATTCCACTGGAGACCCTAAAATCAGCCGGGGTGGGAGTCCTTCCACCATGAGCACCAGTGAACTCTCTGAGCCAAAGCTTTCTTTTTTTCCTTTTTTCAGAAAGCCAATTGACCCACACACCACTGAGATCTGGATGTACCTGACTACAGAAGGACACAAACCAATCCTTACGGTACCTAAAAATAAAGAAGGATCCCAATCATCCCAATTCAAGGCTATTCTCTAATAAGTTACAGAACTGGATGTTTCCAGTGCATGAAATCAAAAAGGCAGCATGTAAAATCAAAAGGGTAGCAATCTGAAAAGAATAATGGAGGTTCTGTGTCTGGATAAAGGCCCCGCCGAGTTTCCTCCTGGGAATCCCACCTAACCCGGATAGAACTCGTCATCCGAAGATGCTTTATGTAGTTTGCAGCCAAGCGTGTGCAGTAAAGCCAGCCCTCCTCGCCGGGAGAAGCAGGCATGGCTCAGGCTCAGCTTGATGCCTAGATGCTTCTCGGGCCACAAAAATCAAGGCACGATTGAAATCGCTTACTATTTTAGAACTTTACTCCTTTACCCACACACAGAGGAACCCTCCCCAGTACCGGGTTTCTGTTGGGTCACCGGGTCAGTGGTTGGCTCAAAATCCCCAGGGAGGGGGTGCCTGGGTGGCTCAGTCTTGTAAGCCTCTGCCTTCAGCTCAGGTCATGATCTCAGGGTCCTGGGATCGAGCCCCGCATCGGGCTCCCTGCTCAGCAGGAAGCCTGCTTCTCCCTCTCCCACTCCCCCTGTTTGTGTTCCCTCTCTCACTGTCTCTCGTTGTCAAATAAATAAAATCTTAAAAAAAAAAAGACTCCCCGGGGAGGGGCTTATAAAATACACAGAGGGACCCACCCCCAGAGTTTCTGGATGGAGATTTGGGGGAGGGCCCCCAGGCATTTGCATTTCTAACAAGCTCCCTGGGGCGAGGGGCCTGATGCTGCTGGTCCAGATACCACCACCACCTTTTGCAAAGTCCTGAATTTGTCTACGGCCGTACCACTGTGAACACGCCTGATCTCGTCAGATCTCAGAAGCTAAGCGGGGTCGAGCCTGGTTAGTACTTGGATGGGAGAAGTCCTGAATTAGGTGATCCTTGAAAGACAAACAATGCATGGACCAGCTTAACTACTGCAAGGAAAGAAAACTTCATTCAGAACATCACCTGGTCTACTCCAAGCCCCAAGTATTCATTCATCCATTAGGATTATTTGTATGAGAAAGCGACCTGCATTCCCAGTCTCGATCCTACCTGCTTCTGTCTTCACAGTATCTAAAGATAGCCTCTTTGGTGATCAGTCGGTTGGTCCTCCGCATTTCGTTCAACACGGCCGTCATCCAGTCCTCCACGCGCCCCTCAGCCCGGATGACCTTGCGGAACTCCATGACCTCTCCTTCTGCTGAGATCATGGCAGACACCAGCTTCTCTCCATTCTCCCCATCCTGAAACCTCAGCAGAGCGATGTTGTCATACATCTGCAACACAGTGTGACATCCGCCTGGTGACACAGACCTTGGCCGCACAGGGGAGCCACCAGGACGCGAACACAGAACAGGGGCCCATGCCGGGCACCCACATCTACCCCTCACTGTGCAAAGGTCTGTCTGAGGTTAAAAAGCAAGAAAGAAAAAGAAGACGTGCTCCCTGCCCACACCTGGGGTTCTAGGGCATTCGCAGGTGGGGAGAGGGGTCTGGGCGGAGGAGACACAGGGCAGCCTGGTGATTCAACACCGTGGGGCTGACGAGTTCAACATGTGCTGGGATCCCCCTATGGCCCTTCTGGGTGACCTGGGGCACGCTGCGGCTTCTCTCTCGGCCCAAAATAGACATAATTGTGGCACTTCCAAGATGAGGTTGGAAGGGTCAAATCAAACAACGTGTGAGAGAGGCCGCCAGCACATAAAACACTGGCCATCTGTTGCCAATCGTCACTGATATTGGTCAGAATGCTGTTCAGAAAAATGAGTCTTTCAGGACCCAGGATATAAGACAAGGCACTCTACAGAGCAGAGAGGAGAAGCGAGGACAACAGGCTTTAAAGGGTAAAACCAGAGGTTTGCAAAAGGGGGCTACGGGTAAATGAAGTACTTCTAACACATATTTTCCTAGAACAGTCAAATATCTGTTCGTGAGAGCAGGAATGAAATATAAAACTCCCCTTTGAGAAAGGAACACCTGCGACCCAAGACGTGAATTGTAGCTTAAGAAGGACATCAGCATTAACTAAAGGGAAAGTATGGAGCTCTGTGCTCGATCCCAAACGCTTTGGAAGAAAGGCATATTTCTTCTACGACCCTGATTTCAAACCACACGATTTGGCCCCCAGGGAGGCATGAGGCAATGTCAGGAGAGAGTTCTGGTCTTAACTGGAGAGCGATGCTCCTCGCTTCTAGTGGGTAGAGGCCAGGGATGCCAGAGAGTGTCCCCGGCCCCCAACACACACATGCACACACACAGCAGCATCCGGCCCAACTCGCGACACTGTCAAGACTGGGAGCCCCTGCCCCAGGCGGATACTAAACATAGAGCTTTGACCTGCTCCTCGAAGATTCCTTCTGGCCATGCTCTGGCTGGATATCACCAGAGATATCACCAGAGACAGTTCTCTTGCTGCTCAGTATTGTTCACAGATATGCACACGTTTGTGTCCAAGGATGCAAACTGGAAGGAATCCCAACCAAATCCTGATAGTGGCTGCCTCCCGAAAGGGGAGGGGGAGCTGTGATAGGGAGGGGGGCAAAGAGTGTGGCAACCCTATAGCTTTGTTTCACAAAGAGAGAGGGAGAGAAGCAAGGGAGAGAGGGAGGGAGAGACGGAGAGAGTGGCAGGCAGAAGGAGAAACAGGCCCCCTGCTGAGCAGAGAGCCTGGCATGGGACTCGATCCCAGGACCCTGAGATCATGATCTGAGCCAAGGCAGATGCTTAACCCACTGAGCCACCCAGGCGCCCCACAAACTCATTTACTCTTAATAACAACTCCACTGAAGCAGATAAGTCTTGGGGTTATCCCCACTTACAGATAAGAAACCAATGCCCAGGGGTGCCTGTGTGGCTCAGTTAAGTGGCTGCCTTCAGCGCAGGCATGATGTCGGAGTCCTGGGATCGAGCCCCATGCCAGGCTCTGCTCAGTGGGGAATCTGCTTCTCCCTCTCCCTCTGGCTGGCTCTCTCTCAAATAAATAAATAAAACTGAAGCAAAGAGAGAAAGAAAAAGAGGAAGGAAGCAAGGAAGGAAAGAAAGAAGGAAAGACCAAGTCCCAGAGAAGTTAGGTAACTAGTCAAAAGTCACACAGCAGGTCTGTGCGGAGCCAGGATTTGAACCCAGTCAACCTGGCTCCAGAGTCCACATGCTGAAGCCCCATCCAGTATCACCCTCTGCTTCCTAGTCTTTGTTTTTGGACTTTAGAAAAAGAGCAGCAAGTAACAATGGAATCTTTGTATAGTTTCAGACTCCGCGGATTTCATCGATTGATGTTTCCAGTCAAAGCCCAGCAGCGTCTCCCAGCACTGGGCCTCGGGGAATTAGCCTCCCGTGCGGAGACCTGGGACGGAACAATGTGGGCAGCCGCTCCGGGGTGCGGGCGTGGAGTCACAGGGGCCCACCTTGATCATGTGCTCCTGGACGCAGAGCGGGTCACTGTTCCCCAGGATGCTAAGCAGCTCGTCGTCGGAAATGAAGAAGAACCTGGGGAAAGCATTTCTCTTGGAGTCTAAGTAGTCGTTCAAGCTCTTCTGGCATTTCTCCAGCCCCTCGCTGATGTGCTGCAAGTCGGCCAGGCGGTTGGGGGCCTCACAGCATCTCTTGATCACCGGGTCCTTCAAGGTCTCGGCCATGATCTGGATGAGGGCAAGAGGGGACACTCATAACCAACACGAGCCCAAACCAGAGCCTTTTCGGGGGGGCCAACGCAGCCTTAGGGTCCCTAGCACCTCCCAGTGTGCTGGAGATAATTTACTTATTTCTGATGTTAATCTGTTCACCCTCGCATTAGAAGGTCAGCCCTTGGGGGCAACTGGGTGGCTCAGTGGGTTAAGCCTCTGCCTTCAGCTCAGGTCATGGTCGCAGGATCCCGGGATCGAGCCCCTCATCGGGCTCCCTGCTCAGTGGGGAGCTTGCTTCCCCCCCTCTCTCTCTGCCTACTTGTGATCTCTGTCAAATAAATAAATAAAATCTTTAAAAAGTCAGCCTTTGGGGTGGTGATTTTTAACCTCTCTGGCTCACTGAGGTGCCCCGGGGGCCAGCAACAGTGTCCGCACGTGGAAGGCCCTCAGTCACCCTTCCCGGGGTGAATGAAGCCAGAAGCTCCACTCTGGGCCACAAGTGTGTCCCGGGACTGTCCCTCCAGCCCTCTTCACCACAGTGGCACACAGAGGGGATGGTGAGGGAAATGTCCCCAACATCCAACAACAGGAACCTGGGTCCGTCAGTGGCTGAAAGTGATCCTTTCCATGTTTATGCATAGTGATACGTGCCAAAGTCATTAATTTTTTTTTAATCATCACTGGGGTAAGAATGATACTACCTTGTGGAATATTTACTTATAATTCTTATTTATATGTTTACACAGGAATAAACAAATTCTGGAAAGATGGCTATTGACCTATCAAAATGGTTGTCTAGGGTGTGAGATTATAGGTGTTTTTTTTATCTTTTTAATAGTTTCTTAATTCAGGGCACCTGGGTGGCTCAGTGGGTTAAAGCCTCTGCCTTTGGCTCAGGTCATGATTCCAGGGTCCTGGGATCGAGCCCCGCATCGGGCTCTCTGCTCAGCAGGGAGCCTGCTTCCTCCTCTCTCTCTGCCTGCCTCTGCCTACTTGTGATCTCTGTCAAATAAATAAATAAAATCTTTTAAAAAAATTTTAATTCTTCAATAATAAATATCCATTGTATGATTTTAAGTTTAAAAAAAAGAGCTTACGCAAATGATAAGGAAATATTATCAGCTCTAATGGATAATGGAGACCCAAATGCAAACCAGCCCCTCTAACGAGAGAGAGCACGACACCACTGAGGCCCCCCAGCTTCCAGGGCAGGTGGCTCCGGGTTAGGACCCTCGCCCCACTAATGGTCAAGGGCAGCGATGACCGGCGCAACCCCTTCCGGGAAGGACTTTAAAACGGGCAATACTCCTTCATGGGCAATTTACTTTCCACCAGTGTCTCATGAAATATTCATCGTAAATGTGGAACAGGCAGGAGGCATGTGCCTGCACATGATTGATGAAAGCAAACAATTCCTCTTAGAACGAGAGGTTTCATTAGAGCAATCAACTAAAGTAATGTCCAGCCAGTCACTGCGATGTTTTATAAAGCCACCAGGATCTTTTCTCGGGTGTCATAATATGAAATACCTTTCTCATAATATTAAAAGAAAATTAGAAGAGGAAATTATATAAAGCATCACTGTCATTCTGTTTTTTAAACCCATGGGCACAGAAAAAAAAAAAAAGACTAAAGAAATATACATCACACTAAAGTGGTCACATCAAGGTCACGGAACTCTGGAAGATACTTTTTTTTTTTTCCGACCTTTCTACATTTTCAAAGCTTTTTAAGCACATATTACTTTTTTTTTAAGATTTTATTTATTTGACAGAGAGAGATCACAAGTAGGCAGAGAGGCAGGCACAGAGAGAGGGAAGCAGCCTCCCTGCTGAGCAGAGAGCCCGATGCAGGGATCGATCCCAGGACCCTGAGATCATGACCTGAGCCGAAGGCAGAAGCTTTGACCCACTGAGCCGTCCAGGCGCCCCAGCAAGTATTACTTTTATAATGAGAAATCAATATAAAAAAGTTTCAGTGCCATGTTCCAGTGGCTTGAAACCAAACAGAAATCTTAACAGATGAAGGTCCTATGTAAGGATTTAAAAATTCAGAATTAGGAGTGCCTGGACTGGTTCAGACAGTGAAGCGTGTAGCTGTTGATGCTGGGCCCTGAGTTCAAGCCCCATGTTGGGTGTGGAGATTACTTAAAAGGGAATAAATAAACTTAAAAAAATTCAGAAGCTACTTAATAGACAAAATACTACATGCGGGGTGGGGGGGTGCCTGGGTGCTCAGTGGGTTAAGCCTCTGCCTTTCACTCAGGTCATGGTCTCAGGGTCCTGGGATAGAGGCCCCCACCCCCCGCCGCACTGCTCAGTGGGGACCCTGCTTCCTCCTCTCTCTCACTGCCTGTCTCTCTGCCTACTGTGATCTCTGTCAAAAAATAAAAAAAAAATAAAAAAAAAAACACTACAAGCAGAAACATAAGTAAACGTATCCCAAATCACTGTCCTCTCACAACTAAAACAGAAGCCGGTCACTTGCCCTTTTAAATATTCTATCAATGTTGTCAAACTTCTTCGCCTCATCGGGAAGCTGTGAGCGGATATCTCCACCGATAAAAATGCTTTCAAGATACATCCATTTTCTCTGAACCAACATCCAAATCTGGAAATGCACAATGCAAAGTCAGCACAGATGTGGAGGGCAAACTCCCACCCTAAGACAGGACAGACGTGCAGCAGCGCAGGTCAAAAAACTTCCCCAGGCAAGACCACAGAGCGGGTGCGCACACTCTTTTCCAAATATACAAGAATGCTGGAGAAATCATAGCTAAGTATGTTAAGATACAAAGCCCCACACAAAAGCAAAAGAAAACTCTCTGCACCAGCCCAGAACCCGAAAGAAACTTCTGGTTGTAAGCAGGGTTGTGAGCCCTGTTACCCAGGGGAACAAAGGATAGAGCATTTAAAAAAAAAAAAAAAAACCCAGACAGGGGTGCCTGGGTGGCTCAGGTTGAGCGTGTGACTCTTGGTTTACAGCTCAGGGTGGTGAGATCGAGTCCCGTATCAGACTCTCTGCATAGACGGGAATCTGCTTGAAGATTCTCTCTCTCCCACTCCCTCCGTTCCTTCCCTCCTCTCTAAAATAAATAAATCTTAAAAATGAATAAAATGATTAATTTTACATTATGTAAATCTCACATCCATTTAAAAAAAATTTTTTTAATAATGAAGAAAAAGAAAACAGTGCTATATCCTACCTAATGAAAAGTAATGGACCCAAACAAGCAAGCAAAGGAAGACCGTGCTTGAGAGGGGTGAGGGCCCGGGCTGCCTCCCTAACTGGTGAACCAGGGCTGGTATCATCCCAGCCCAAACTCAAGTCTGTGGCCTAACAAGGCCCTTGCCCCTGATCTGGGGAGGGAAAAAGAAAGACAGCCACACAAAAATGGTGAGCTGGGCCTGGGTCACTCAGAGATGCCTGGACTAGAATTTCCCACGAGAAGAAAGCACCAAGCCACCTAATAATGTAAGACCTTGTTCAGCGCTGTCCACTATGACAGGCAGACTTGAATAAACTGCAGAAACCCTTGAAAAGTGAAACCAGCATAGGCAAAAACAGATCCCACACAGAGAAAAACCCACTACGGGGAAAGACAGTCTCTCACACTCACACACACACACACACACGGAGGAAATATGGAGAATAAATATGGAGAAATCTGAAAAGGGCTTTAAACATGTTTAAATTCTTCCATTTTGTAAAGGAGGTGACCGTACCCAGACAACAAGAGCAGGACAGTATCCAACAAGAACAGGGACAGAGGAAAGAGACCCAATGAAGAATCACGGAAGTTACAAACACATTGAAAACGTTGAAAAAACATTGAAATAAAACCTCAGGTTGACTCTCCCAATCATGCACACACATACCCCCACCCCCAAAATAAATCAAGCCAGAAAAAGCGTGTGGGAGGGTCCTCAGGGTCCGAGCACAAAATATTCTGGTGTGAAAGTGCTCTCCTACTTTCCTCACCTCAATGACTTCCCCGATGAGAGAAAGCGTTTTCTCCCATTTGTGAACCATCTGCAGAAAAGGCCCCACGAATCTGCTTCCCGAGATGCTTTGCAAGTTGAAAGTGTTGTCATCAAGGCTCTGGATGATCTCGTCGACAGACCCCAAGACATAACCTCGCTCCTGGGTGCCTTTGAAATACTTGACCACAGTAAACTTCATACTTTCCCACGTGTCCAGGATTTCCTTCACCGCCTGGTCGGGAAGACAAAAAAAGAGCAGTTTGGGCACAGACATGGGAAAAAAACCAGAACTCCCACCCAGTAGCAGCTTCCTGAGCTTGCCTTTGGTCAGCTGCTCAACCCAGAGCCTGGGGCAGTTTTCCAGGGAAGCAGACATTCCATCATGGCGACCCCAACACCAACTGACCGAGCACCAGCCAGGTGCCCGGTGAGCACGGTGTATACAGGATCGCCTTCCTGTCCGCAAAGCGCCCTAGCGAAGTAAGGACGACTATCCACAGTCTAGAGATGCCAACCGGATACCTGGAGACATGACTCAGCTAGGCCAGGTCACTCAGCCCCAGAACCAAGGTCTAGATTTCCTGGCCCCCCCTCCCTGCACACCTACATGATCCTGCCCGTGTTTGCCGCGAAACAACAGAATCCGATTACAAAGGAATATGCCCATTAATGATTGTATTTTCAAAAGCCAGCTGTATCGATATTTGTGTGTGTGCTATGTGCATGTGATCATGTGTGTGTGGTGTGTGCGTTTATGCACATGCATGTGTCCACGTATGTGTAGGCTATGTACACGGATGTGTGTTTAAACCTGTGTGTGACTATATGTATAGTACGTGTACATGTATATATGTCTGCGCATGCCTGTGTCTACATACTTTTAAGTATTAAAGGACATACACTGAAATGTTACTAATAATTACCTTCAGGTGATAGAATTTTTTTTAAGATTTTATTTTTTTATTTATTTGACAGAGATCACAAGTAGGCAGAGAGGCAGGCAGAGAGAGAGGAGGAAGCAGGCTCCCTGCTGAGCAGAGAGCCCAATGCGGGGCTATCCCAGGATCCTGGGATCACGACCTGAGCCGAAGGCAGAGGCTTTAATCCACTGAGCCACCCAGGCACCCCTGGGTGGTAGGATTTTAAGTGATTTATTTTCTCGATTTTCTCCCATGAGCATCCATGAATACATTTAATAAATGCGTTGGAAGAAAACTACAATTTAGAACAATAAAAAATATAACCAAGGCAGAAATCATATTTGTAAAGCAAATAATTCCTTATTACTCGAATACAATGAGTACTATAATGAATGTTTTCCCTTTGCATTAAAAAAAGTAAGTCTCCAGGGGAAGCCTGGGTGGCTCAGTTGGTTAGGCATCTGCCTTTGACTCAAGTCATGATCCCAGGGTCCTGGGATTGAGCCCCATGTTGGGCTCCGCGGGGAGCCTGCCTCTCCCTCTCCATCTGCCCCTTCCCACCACTCATGCTCACTCTCTCAAATAAATATGTGAAATCTTTTAAAAATAATAATAATTCTCTGGAAGTAATAGAAGACCCCATGTTAACTACACTGAAAGTAAATAAAATAAAAATAATTCTCTTCCTTTTCTCAACTGTTTTGTAACTAAAAACGGTCTTACTTTCTCAATGGCGATCTCCTTGACAGCGGCCATTACGATCTCGTTGAGCACATCCGTGTGTTTGTGAAGTTCCATAGCAAACATGTTTTCCAAGGTGAACGTCTCCGTCATTTCAAAAAATACGCCCGTTTTTTCCATAAGCTCTTTCCAATGCCTGAAAGTGCAGCCACGTTAAAAACCTTTATGCTTCCTGAACAGAGTGACGAATTTAATTATTCCCGCTTACACCCCAGGAACAAATCCCACTATAAATGAGGGCACCATTGGAATCACGTTTCCAGAGTTTTCCAAAAATGCCACCAGCTTCAAGAACCCAGGAAACTGCCTCCAGCAAGATACCCTCTTAGAGGTCTCGTCTTCATGACCATCGAAGGAAACAGGAGGCTTTTAACTTTTGGGAACCTACGTCCCTCAAGTAGCCTGAGGCCCAGGGGAGCAAAGGTCAGGCTTCTGCCCGCGGGGACTGCACTGACCGGGGGCACGACCGGGACACGACACAACAGATCCACACATTGAATAATCACCAGCGGTTCTGAGTGCCGAGAGCAAACCACAGAGTATAGAGACAGTACGACGGGGTCTGCCGTGGACGGGAGGGCGAGGGCAGGCCTCTGTGCGCACAGTCGCTCTGCCCGGAGCCCAATCCGGCCTTCTTTCAAGGTTCACATTTGACCTGCGGGTGGGCCTTTTTCAATAGTTCCATTTACATGGAATGCAGACAATAAAGCCGCTAAGTGTGGTGCTAGACCAGCTCCTAGAATGCAGGTAACCAGCATATAAGCTATAAGCACCAGATCACTGAATTTTTGGTAAAAATCTACCCCAAAAGGGGGTTCCAGAGTGGCTCGGTGATTGAGCATCTGATTCTTGATTTCAGCCCCAGTCATGCTCTCGGGGTCGTGGGACTGAGCCCCTTGTCAGGCTCGGAGCTCACACAGCGTCTGCTTGAAATTCTCTCCCTCTGCTCCTCCCCCCACTCCCATACTCTGTCTAAAACGAGTAAGATCTTTTTTTAAAAATTCACCAAAAGAAAAAAAAAAAAACCCACAAACCAGAAATGGCCAGAAAAGAGACTCTACTATTCCTCCTCCCCTATTCCCAGGCCTTGGCCAGGAGCTGATAGGAAGTAGGGGTGTCAAAGCCCAAGTGGGGGGTGAGGGGGACACAGGTGTTGCAGCATGGATAACACCAGCTCACCAGAGAGAAGGGGATTCCCTTTTCAGTTTCCCTCCACTCCTTTGATTACGTCAAGGAGAGAGAGTGTCCACTCCCTGCTGCCAGCCTGTAACACCTCCTTCCGGTCCGCGCTACACCCAGGGTAGGCCTCCCGCTAAGCGACAGGCAACCGCTTAAAAAATTAGAAAAATTTATCTCTAAAGATTTTTTTATTTATCTATTTCACAGACAGAGATCACAAGTAGGCAGAGAGGCAGGTGGAGAGGGAAGAGGAAGCAGGCTCCCCACTGAGCAGAAAGCCTGACGTGGGACTTGATCCCAGGACCTGAGATCATGCCCTGAGCCGAAGGCAGAGGCTTTAACCCACTGAGCCACCCAGGTGACCCTCTCATGTTTTTATTTTTATAATTGCTTTCTATTTAAGGCAAAATCTTTCCATTTCCCATTTATGGCTGTGGTGTGAATTCCTTCTTAGAACACATTCAAGTTAAAAAAAAAAAAAAAAAGCTGTTAGAAAAAAAATCAAGTTAATGACAGTATAAATGATTTTGGCGAGGACAGGACAAAAATGGTGAGAAGTGAGCTAAGTTTGGGAAACATTGGCTTATGGGCTCGAAAAGCGGAACTGTAGCTAGAAAATGCTTTGTTGCTGAACAGAATGACGTTGTCCTCTGACAACATCCCACGGCTCTCCGTCCGCCCGCTGGGAGAGACAATGAAGAGAGGAGTGTGGCAGGGAGAGAGTGAATCCTACTCATTCCTGTCCCCGTGCGGACGTGTCCTGATGATCCCAGACAAATGAGGAGTGTCTCTCCTCCATCCCACCCGCAGGACCTGTGACAAGTCACCTGTCACTGGGGGGCAAGTCCACATTAAAGATGCTATATGCGAAAAATACGGGCCAATGGCAACATACTTTTTTTCAAAGAAGAGCATAAAACATCACATGAGAAATGTTTCGTAGCGATTGCGTGTTGAAATGATAATGTTTTGTAGAGATTGGGTTAGTTAAAATACGTTACTAAAATTATTTTTACCTCTTTCTTTTAAAGCAGCTAATGGAAACATTTTAAATCAGTACCTGGGTCACGGATTTCTGCAAATACTGGTGGCACTGATCTAGATCCCCTACTGGTTTGTTTTTTGTTTTTTTTAAACGGTTCAAATGAAGCAAGCACAAACGCCCATTTACATCTGGTGGGTTTGTGCTTTTAAAAAAATAAGAGAATCCTTGTGGTTGACAATTGTCTAGAAAGTTCTCAAGGAAACAAGTCTGTAGAAATGTGACCTGCATCTTAAAATTTCAGTGGGGCTGTCGCGACTTTGGGCTTTGTCATCAGATCTCAGCAAGGACCTATTTTAGACTGAAGCTCCTCCCCGCTGTCTGAAGGGCTAACAGGACAAAACCAACCTGTCTCTCAGGGCTTCATGCTTCAAGTCAAGAAGTAAAGGAATCGAGTCTTTGAACGCCTTCATCTTTGCTTCTAAATGGTAGGCCACCGATAAGTTTCGGACCTGCCGGGGCAGCTTTCTGAGGGACTTGAGAAAACCGTCGATTCCTTCCTGGAGGAACTGAACATTCAGGTTGACCCAGAGGGTCTGGGACCATTCTGCTTTCGCAGCCTAGAAATGGGTGAGAAACAGTCCCATCAACAAGGCCCCTTTGACCCACGGGAGCCTGTACTCCATCCTTGGTCACGCTCCCCTTCTTTGCGAACCGGGGCGCCCATCTAGCTACGGGAACCTCAGCTTCACAAAAGGAAGTATGGATTACTGGCTCCAAAATACAAAACAAATTATTCCAACTTTTTCAAGGCCCGGCCAAAATAATGCAGTCTCTCAAGGTTGTGTGGAGTCCAAAAATACGTCTTCCTTGGCAGGGGAGAAAAGGGAGAATCAGTATCAGGCATCAATTAAGTCACAGAACATCTTCGTTCCTAAAGCCTGTATTTCATTCAGGCACGGTCATAATGTGCTTCTCTTTCCCAGTAAAAGCAGCTAAGTTTACAAAATCCTTATAATTTGGACGATCCTGCCGGATTAGCGTACACATGATCAGCATTTTGTGCTGGATTTCCTGATATTTAGCATATAAAGTACTACCTTATATAAAACTTACCATCTTGGAGAGTCTGCATTTGCAACCTGTGACCTCAAGGCTCAATGGGGTTATTTTGAGTCACGAAATGTATTTAACAGAAAATTGTGTTAATTGATGAAATATACAAATGGTTATCTTTTGACTTAGATATAAATGACATTAAGATATATTTATAGTTTTTCATTTTTTTCTTCATCTTCTGAAAAGATCTTAAAAGCTCAAACACATTTTTGGATTATTTTGAGATGACATTCACAAGTCATTAACTTTTCTTTGCAAAAATTTAATATGAGAAATGAATCAGAAAGAAACTAAAAGTATTTTTGGAGTTCCTACACCTAAACGTGCAGCCAGTCCATCATTAGTGGGCCTTTCTTCCTTCCACCCTCTGTTCCCCTCCCCTCTCTCACTGACACATTTGGAAAAACCTCAACTGTGATTAAATCCACTCCTTGGCATTTGTTCAGTGCTCAACGCCTATACCCGGACAGCCAACCATGATGGCTGAGGACACTCAACCTCATTCACTGGCCTCGGTCTAAATCCGAGGCCCTAATGCTGCCTTCCCTTGGGGCCCTGCTGCTGCCCCATTCTTTCCCATACCACCACCTCACCCCTACTTCATTATCCTCAACTGGCCACACCCCTCCTGCCCCTTGTCTTCTCTGCTGATCATCTTGCTACACACGTCTGAAGCAATCAGAACAGACCGTTCAACATCTCCCTCGGGAAGCACATCCGGGCATGTGCTCTGCCTTCCCCATATGACCCTACTACCTCCTACCCGACGCCACATGGCAACCCCACCCTTTCCCTCAGACTCAAGGACACCAGACATCATTCAAACAAGTCTCCCTTCTGTCTCCTATCACCATGTTTCCTCCTTCCTGGATCATTCCCATCACTAGGCAATTCCCATTTTTGTTTCTCCCATCATAAAAAAAATTATCCTGACCCCACGTCCCTTCCACCCAAATGCCACTCCTTTCTCTGCTTCCTTTTGCAACAAAACACATTGGGAAAGTTGCCTAGATTTGGAGCTTCTGATTCCGCTCTCCCCATTCTCTTTTTTCATCTTTTTTGGGGATTAATTGGCATATATAATTCGACATATTTAGACACACAATTTGCCACATTTGGGCATGTGTGCCCACCCATGAGGTCATCACCGCAGTCGAGATCGTGAACTCATTTGCGGCCCTTAAAAGTCTCCCCCTGACTCTCTGTAACTCCCCTCCCACCACACACATTGCCCTGCTTTCCGCCATGATAAATTCATCGGCATGTTCTAGAACTGTATGCAGATGGAATCATACAGGATGTGCTCTCCGGTATCTCAGCAAGACGATTTTGAGACCATCCACATCGTTGCCCTAGGACATCAATAGTTCAATCCTTTCTACGACTTTCTCGAATTCTGTGCGATGGACTGGCACAGTTTACCCAACCACTTGGTGGGGCGCTGGGTTGTTTCTAGTCTTGGGCTACCACAAGTAAATCTGCTGTGAACACGGATGTAAAAGTCTTTGCAGGGACCTATGCTTTGCTTTGGAGCAAATACCTTGGACTCACTCTAATCAGGTCGACGGCTACTATTCCATCAAAATATTTCTTGCCAAGGTCATGGTGGCCTCCGTGATGTGAAATTCAGTGCTCATTCCACACACACCCCCTTACTGGATCTGACACAGCATGTGGGGCAGTCAGACAGCCCTGCCCCTGGAAAGGCTGTTTTCACTTGGCTTCCAAGACATTCTACTCACCTGTTTATCCTCCTCTGAGGCCTCTCTTTGAACCCCACTACCTGCAGTACCAGGCTGGATAGTGTACCCTCCCTCCCAGAACTCATGTCCCCCTGGAACCTCAGAACATGACCTTATGTGGAGATCAGGCCTTTGCAGATGGAACTCAGTAAGAGGCAGTCACGCTGAAGAAGGACAGGCCCTAAATCCAAAGACTTCCCCCAGGGAAAACCTGCTCCTGGCTCAGGGCTTGCTCAAATGCCACCACCTTGAGCCACCACCTTCCTCCCCTGGGCCCCACCGTGCTCTGTCAACTGTAACGCTATTACACATTAGAGCATGATGGTGATTGGTTCGCGGGACAGCACGATGGTTAACTTTATGGGTGAACTTGACCGAGCCACAGGTGCACGGATATTTGGTTAAATATCATTCCAGACAACATTTCCCAGGGCATTTCTGGGTGATATTAACATTGTAATCAGCAGCCTGAGTAAAGCAGATTCCCCTTCCCGGGGAGGCTGGGCCTCATCCAATCCACTCAAGGACCGAAGAGAAAAAGACTTAGTAAGAAAGGATTCTCTGTCTGTCTTCAAGCTGGGACGCCAGCCTTCTCCTGCCTTTGAGCCCAGACCTGAGCCTGAGCTACACTGTCAGCTGTCCTGGGTCTCCAGCTTGCCAACTCCACATATTGGGACTTCTACTCTCCGTAACTGTGTGAACAGATTCCTTACAACAAATCTATTTGGTGGGGCACCTGGCTGAGTCACTGGGTAGAGCACATGACTCCTGATCTTGGGGTCATGACTTTGAGCCCTACATTGGACACAGAGTTCACATTAGATAGATAGGTAGGTAGATAGATGATAGATCGATCGATCAAGTGATTTGGTGCCTATTTGTTCTGTTTCTTGGGAGAACCAAACTTAAACATTCTCTCCTGGGGACTCAAGAGGGCAGAAATGGCATGGGCAGATGCAACTCCCTTCCAGACCCTCCTCTCCAACCAGCACAGCGCTGGGCTCTACCGAGCAGAGTGAAGTGGTAGAGGAATGAGTGAATGAATGGCGTGAATTTGCATGGGGAACAAACCCCAAGAGGGCATCCAAATGTCACGATAGTTGCTATTTTGTTTTAAAAGATTGATTTATTTGAGAGAGAGCATGAGAGGGGGCTGAGGGAGAGGGAGAAGCAGCCTCCCCACTGAGCTGGGTGCCTGACTCGGGGCTCGATCCCAAGATGCCAGGATCACAACCTGAGCCAAAGGTAGACGCTTAACTGACTGAGCCACCCAGGCACCCCAACAGCTATTACTTTGAATTTCCACTTCCAACTAAACGGTTCACCCCACTCCTTACCCAAGCTCTAGCCACCAAAGGGAGTGTTCTTTTTTATTATTGTGGTAAAATACACATGACATTTACCATTTTAAGCACTTTCACATGTCCAGTTTAGCGATATCAAGTATAGTCACCATGTTGGGCAATCATCACCACCATCCAGTTCCACGACTTTCTCCCCAAAGGGAAACAAACCCTGGATCCGTCAGCAACCGCTCCCCATCACTGCCTCCCAAGAGCCAAAGTGAGAGCTTCTACGAAATTGGCCCCCGTCTCCTTATCATGGTGGCCTCACAATCCACTGGGCCCTGTTAGTCTTCACACTGCCTTCAGGGAGGGGCGTGTGGCTGGACGCTTACCTTTAGTCCTTCGTAGAGCTCGTAGATGGCCTTCAGCCCGTTCATTTCCTTCTGCACTTTGAGCAGCTCTGGGTACATTGTAATTGGAAGATCAAAAAGTTTCTCAGCATTAGCCAGCTCCTGACGGTTCCTTTCATGTTTCGTGAGCTCTCTTTCAAAAGAGGCTAAAAGTTCTACTCCTGATGAATAAGTAAACACATAAATCAGTGAGTGCCTAGAAATACAAGGTACACAAAATTGAGTAAGAAATCATAGGCAGTGGACATAAACTATCACTCCATCCACAGAAGCCATCTGGGAAGAAACGTTGGGAGTCACCACAACTATAGCTCTCTGTCATTCCAAAGGAAACCAGAGGGCCGAGTTACGTATGTGAAATTCTCCAGTTAGAAAACTGTCTCCTTTGCATTTATCCCTCAATCCACCTGGGCCGCACATGAGA
Organism: Lutra lutra; assembly: GCF_902655055.1. Taxonomy (NCBI): domain Eukaryota; kingdom Metazoa; phylum Chordata; class Mammalia; order Carnivora; family Mustelidae; genus Lutra; species Lutra lutra. Next base: position 83,321,940 of record NC_062289.1, read on the forward strand.
ATCCCCATGGGCGCTTTAAAAATCTTGGCATCTGGACCACCCTCCAAAACAACAGGATCGAACTCTTTGGATCTGGGCCCCAGGCATCCGTGTGCTTTTGGGATGTGTGTGCTTTTGGGACCTGAGGAGGTGAACCCAGTGTACAGTCAAGGTCAAACACCAGGGCTCCATTCCATCATCCCATGAAGTTCTGAAGCAAACCACAGTCGAGTACCTCAGCCAGTCCAACAGGAACATTCTTACCTTTATCAAGATCGTCGCCAACAGAACCAGGGCCTTCACGGTTAAAACGCTTTGCAAAATCCTCTATCTGCTGTCTGTAATTTGATATTTCACCTCGAGTAATCTGAGAAGGGCAGGATTGCATTAATTTATCCCAAGGGATATTTGTCAATATCTTTTTTTTTTTTTAAAGATTTTATTTATTTATTTGACAGAGAGATCACAAGCAGGCAGAGAGGCAGGCAGAGAGAGAGGAGGAAGCAGGCTCCCTGCTGAGCAGAGAGCCCGATTCGGGGCTCGATCCCAGGACTCTGAGATCATGACCTGAGCCGAAGGCAGCGGCTTAACCCACTGAGCCACCCAGGCGCCCCAATTTGTCAATATCTTTACTCAGAAAGTACAAAATTTAAAAGTTACCTCTGTGAAAGTTCTCTTGATGCCCCCAAGAGCGTGTTCCACATTCACAGAGTCGTTAAACAGATTCAACCACATGTTTTCAATGTTGTTAACCAGTTCTTTCTCCGCATCAGAAGGCTAATAAAAAAAATTTTTAATTAAAAAAAAAAAACAGAACAAACAATAAGTGGTCTGCAATTTGGAACTGGAATTCTGGTCAAAGCTACTCCCCCCAAGGATTTCTGCTTCTGATAATAGCAGGCTGGCTTATCTGAGCTCATGAGAAAACTGCTTCAATTAGAAAAAAAAATTATATATTTATAATGCAAACAAAATCAGGATGAAATCATTTAAAAATAAGTAAATGATACAGACAGAAAGAGAGATAACCTAGAGAGCTAAGCCCTTCATAAACTAAAATCCAGCTTTGAATCAACACAATCTCCAATTAAAATAAGGTTATCTTAGCTTGCTGGTGCATCCAGCTGTGCTGTCTGTCAGAAGCAAAAACACATCTTCTCTGATGAAATACATCTGGAGCCTCCAATTCTCTCTACAAATTTGTTACGTACAATGTCCAGAACTCAATAAGAAATAACAGGTAGATAAGGAGCAAAATGACTTGAAGAAAACCAAGAGACACATAGACCATACAAGCAGACCCTAATGAGCTCTAAGACACAGAATTTTAAAAAGTTTTATTTAGTAGATGGAAGCAAAGACAACATTGAGAACTTTTCTTTTAAGTAGAAAAATACAAATTTTGCAATACTGTACATTTTTCTGATGAGAGGACCTCTAGCTTTTTAGGCTATCACTCAGTGAAGGTGTTCAAAGCAGTCAAGCAACGTAAATGCTGAAATACAAATCTTAGGCAAATGTAGACTTATAATGGTTATCTGCTTCTTTTTTCTAGTCTGTTTTTCCAGCTGATTCTTTTTGAGGTATGTGACATACAGCCTGCAAAATTTTGCATGCAGTTTCACGGAGAGGTCAGATCCCCTCAAACTCCTCCACAGACTTCTAAAGATCCTTGAAACCACCCTGAATGACCCCTGATAAAGATAAATGAATTATTATCCTCTACCCATTTCTTTTATCACATCATCCTCCTCCCTGACTCTCCGTCTCTCACTTATCATTTTTGCAAAAGCCTTTACTTATTAAAGGAAGTTAACACCAAAAATAATAAGAAAAAAGAGAAAAAAACAAAACAAAACAAGGGGGAGAATCAACATGGTATGCAGTTACAGATCAATCTATGAAAAAATGCTACTTGAGCCATGGAAGATCAAGAAATAATCTGTTTCCATTATTCTAAATAACTGTGGGGTTGCTTTGCATTTAAATGTTCTTACTTAAAGTCATATTTGAGGGGCACCTGGGTGGCTGAGTGGGTTAAAGCCTCTGCCTTCAGCTCAGGTCATGATCTCAAGGTCCTGGGATCAAGCCCCACATCAGGCTCTCTGCTCAGGGGAGAGCCTGCCTCCCACTCACTCTCTGCCTGCCTCTCTGCCTATTTGTGATCTCTGTCTGTCAAATAAAATCTTTTTTAAAAAAGTCATATTTGAGAAACATTTCTGAAAAGGGTCTTAGAATTCAATGATAAGAAAATCATTCACTCACAAAGACATTATACATCGCCATGGTGCGGTATCGCTCCTGGACATCCCTGTATCTCAGTTCCATGATCAGAGATTTACTTCTAATTTCTGCAATGGTTGCAAGGACAAACTTGAGATCTTCAAGGGTATTGGGACTCTTCTTCAGGTTCTTGGCCAGGATCTAGAAAAGAAAGGACGAAGGACACTTAATGAACCTAGAAAGAAACAATCCTAAGGGAAGACCCAACTTTCATGAGAAGCAGTTTCATTAAAACCAGTGATCCGGGGGCGCCTGGGTGGCTCAGTGGGTTAAAGCCTCTGCCTTCGGCTCAGGTCATGATCCCAGGGTCCTGGGATCGAGCCCCGCATCAGGCTCTCTGCTCAGCGGGGAGCCTGCTTCCTCCTCTCTCTCTGCCTGCCTCTCTGCCTACTTGTGATCTTTGTCAAATAAATAAATAAAATCTTAAAAAAAAAACAACAACAACAGTGATCTGCTACCTCCATCTCTTCATGGAGATTATAAAGCTCCTCCTTTGCGGACTCATTGAGAAGCTTCCCAAGTGAGGTCACCCAGGACTTGGCATTTTCCTGCACGGTATTTGCCAGAGGCCCTAGCTGGAGTCTGATGCAGTGCTCATCCTTGATTAAAGGATGACGCAGGACGTCTTGGGATATCTTGGAATAGAACTGCAACTTTTCATCATAAGCCACGCAAGGAGGTCTCTTGGCGGCGAACTTCTCCATCACAATGGCTTTGTCCAATTTCCATAGAGGTCGGTACCTCTTCCATTTCTGGAGGTACTTCATAAGACTCATCAGAATCCTGTGGACATTCTGGGGGATCATAACAGCTTGCTCAATGATCTGAGGGTTCACCGAAATATCGCTGTAGAAACTGATCATAACAAGTTCTTCTTCCTCCCCCTTCTGAGGAGGACATTCTATGCAACTGCCATGCATCCATCGAACAAAATGCTGGCAAAAGAAGAATCAGGGGGAAAAGACAGCACTTCAGTATTTATCTTGCTTCCTATGTGTATATTTATATGCAGGAATAAGTCTTGCCAATAATGGAAATCACTTTATTATTTTTTCCCTTTCACATTTTTACCATGGTTTAAAAAAAAAAAACACATGATGTAGAATTTGCCATTTTAGCCATTTAAAAGGTTTATAATTCGGTTACACTAAGTACATTCACAGTGCTGTATATCCCTCATGATGACCTCATTCTAGAAGTTTTTCTTTATCACTGAATTACCTATTAGTAGTTACTCCCCATTTCCCCCACCCCCCAGCCCTCAGAAACCACTATTCTACTCTCTGCCTCTACGAGTTTGACTTAATTTTTTATTTAAATTTTAGTTAACATACAGTGCAATATTGGTTTCCTGATGGAACGGGAGAATATATTTGCAAATGACATATCTACTAAAAGGCTAGTATCCAAATTCTATAAAGAACTTATCAAACTCAATACCCAAAAAAAAAAAAAAAAAAAAAAAAAGTTAAGAAAGAGGCAGAAGACATGAACAAAGAAAACATCCAGATGGCCAACAGACACAGAAGATGCTCAACGTCACTCATCATCAGGGAAATGCCAGTCAAAACCATGAGGAGATACCACCTCACACCTGTCAGAGTGACTAAAATTAACAATACAAGAAACAACAGGTGTTGGTGAGGATGCGGAGAAAGGGGAACCCTCCTACACTGTTGGTGGGAATGCAAGCTGGTGCAGCCACTCTGGAGAACGGTTATGGAGGCTCCTCAGAAAGTTCAAAATAGAATTACTCTACAATCCAGCAATTGCCTCCTAGGTATTTACCCAAAGGATACAAAAATACAGATTCAAAGGGGTGTCTGCATCCCAGTGTTTATAGCAGCATTATCAACATTAGCCAAACTGTGGGGAGAGCCCAAACGTCCACCACTGACAAGTGGATAAAGAAGATGTGGTCTATACGTACAATGGAATATGACTCAGTCATCAAAAAGAATAAAATCTTGCCATTTGCCATGACATAGGTGGAGCCAGCATGTATAATGCTGAGCGAACAGATGAATATATGGGAAGTGGGTGAGAAAGGAGAGAGAGAAACAAACCATGAGAGACCTCTTCAGGACAGAGAACAAACAGGGTTGATGGAAGGAGGCAGGTGGGGGGATGGGCGAGGTGGGGGAGGGGCCTTAAGGCAGGCACCGGTTGTGATGAGCACTGGGTGTTGCAGGTAAGTGATGAATCACGGAATTCTACTCCTGAAATCACTTTATTATTAATAAATTGTGCTAGATTACAAAAATGACCACAATCCTTGGTTCCTCCCATCAAGGGACGAGTCCATTGGCAAAGCTCTATCATGAGAGGGTCTATTTTCCCACCCTGCCCTAGCGTGTGACTTAACTTGACCAACGAAAAGGGGCAGACATGGTCTTGTGCCAGCTGTGGCCCAGCCGCTGCCCTCCTCATGCTCTTGAAACCGCACAACCAGCAGATGAATGCACTTGAGCTAACTTAGCAGACGATGGCAAGCCACACGCAGGAGAACCACGGTGCCCCAGCCAACAGCCAGGTGATCATCAGACCTGTGACCGAACACAGCCAGGACCAGAAGAACCTCTCAGCAGAACCCAGCCCACAGAACCATGAGCAAAGAAATTCAGTTACTGTTTTAAGCCACTAAGACCTAAAGTAAATTATTATGGAAAAAAAAATAATTTTTAAAATAACAATAGCCATCCACTTCCTGAACATCAGTTTCCATATTTACAGATGGAGACACATAAAGTCAGGAAAATGGACCCCCCCCCCCCAGGTCCCAGAATGATCTATGAATTTGCCACCCTTTTGCAACACAGTCAAGATTCCCTCTGCCTGGGGCACCTGGGTGGCTCAGTTGATAAGCACCTTCCTTCGGCTCAGGTCATGATTCCAGGGTCCTGGGATAGAGTTCCACATCAGATTCCCTGCTCAGCAGGGAGCCTGCTTCTCCCTCTGCCCTTCCCCCCACTTGTGCTCTCTCTCTCTCTCAAATAAATAAAATCTTAAATAAATCTTAAAAAAAAAAAAAAGAAAGAAAGAAAGAAAGAGCAGGCAGGCAGGTGCTAGATGAAGACCATGGTAAGGAGAGTTCAGATTATGTTCTAATGCAGCGTGAAGTCATCTGGGTTTTTTTTGTTTGTTTGTTTTTAAGATTTTATTTATTTATTTGACAGAGAGAAATCACAAGTAGGCAGAGAGGCAGGCAGAGAGAGAGGAGGAAGCAGGCTCCCTGCTGAGCAGAAAGCCCGATGTGGGGCTCGAACCCAGGACCTGGGATCATGACCTGAGCCGAAGGCAGCGGCTTAACCCACTGAGCCACCCAGGCGCCCCCATCTGGGGTTTTTGTAGAAGAGATCTGATGTGAAATGACTCATGTTTTAAAAAGCTAACTCTGGTCCTCCTCTCTCATGGTGGAGAACAGACTGTGGAAGCTTCTGCAGTCATCCATGTGTGGAATGACGCACAGGAGTCAACCAGGCCTCCCAGGGCCGGGATGTGGATGGATGGGAGGAAACAGAAGAACCAAGGCTGGCTCCTAGGTTTCTGGCTCATGCGATTAGGTTGGTGCTCGTGCCAGTTTCCTGCAATAAGACAACCTGGGGCAGGACCAGGTTGCAGGATGGCAAGTCAAGAATTCCACCTTGGACATGCCAAGGCTCAGGTCAGAGCGGACTCACCCAGGGGGCAGGTGACTCGAATAGCAGGGTGAGCAGCAGAGAGGTCTGGGCTGGGGACAGACGAGGGTGGTCATCTCCAGAGGAGTAGGATTAAAAGCCATGGGACTGGTTGTGATTGCATGGAGAGGAGAAAAGGGAGCTGGGATCAAGCCAGCGTGGGCCACTCTGGGCTCTAGAGGTGTAGAGGAAGAGACAGGAAGGAGAACAACAGTCTGGACAAGGAGCAGAGCGGAGCCTGGGTTCGCCACCTCCTTAGCAACTCGCTTCCCAAAGCCTATGGGCCAGCCGTCGGGGGCGACGGGCCCCCTGTGAATCCACACAGACACGTCCGCCCTTACCTTGGTGATCTCCACACAATTTCGGACACAGTGGACACACATTTTGTCAATCTCACTCGCATTGGGATGCAAGATGATCTCGGGAGCCGTCAGGATGGTATCCGTTTGAAACAAAGGAACGTTCCCGAGGATTAGAGAATTAAAAGACTGCAAATTCCTGGGAGGGGTTAATAAAAGAGACCCAGGGCTCCCTGGAGTGACGTACATCCAACACGAGTCCCGCGTCAGGCTCTCTGCTCGGCAGGGAGCCTGCTTCCCTCTCTCTCTCTCTGCCTGCCTCTCTGTCTACTTGTGATCTCTCTCTGTCAAATAAATAAATAAAATCTTAAAAAAAAAAAAAGAATGAGAGCCAAATGGGAAAGTCACCCTTCCATCCTGGGAGCGCCCTTCAACCAGAAAGCGGACTTACTGTCCAGATGATTTCTTCTCTGCTTTTTATGACTCCGTCTTCAACTATTCATATATGTAAATTATTTTAATCTATGCCCCCCATCTTTAAAACAGGAAACAAGATTAACTTACTTCAGGATGAGCTTCGTCAAGACCTCATAAATTTTACGTTCCCAGTATTCGTAATAGGAGCCCAGCTTGGGAGCCTTGCCTGTGTTGGTGTGGATGACCAGACCCTCGACTTTGGTCAGTAGAGGCCCAATGGCAAGATACCACCTGACCATGTGATCCACATCTTTGGCCCTTTCCCTTTCGATGTGCTCAAAGAACTCCTTCACGCCTGTAGAGGAAGACATCGGTTACCATTCTTTGTGAATGCAGGAAAGGACATTACTCACAAAGCAATCCAAACATCAGCTGTATTTCTTAGAAACCAGGGAGGGAGACAAACCAAAAGAGACTCTTAATCTCAGGGAACAAACTGAGGGTTGCTGGAGAGGAAGGGGGTGGGAGGGATGGGGTGGCTGGGGGATGGACATTGGCATGGAGGGATGCGGTGTGTGCTATGGTGAGTGTTGTGAATTCTGTAAGCCTGATGAAGCACAGACCTGTACTCCTGAAACAAATAATACATTATATGTTAATTTTTTTAAAAATACAAAACGAGCCTCTAACCTAGACTGAAAGAAAATAAGTCAATACCAAAAGTTAAGACATGCCCTAATCAAAAAAATAAACGACAACACGGGAATGCCCATTGTGCCTGCCAAAGCATACTGCATACAAAAGAGGGCTTTTAGATCTTTGCGCAACCTTGCTTTTCTTTGTTTTTTGACTTGTCTAAGGCCATGTAAAAGACCTTGTTTAAACAAGTAAATGTGAGCCCATAAGAACACACTCTACTTTACCGTTACAAAGTTATTGACAAAAATACTCCTGATTGTCACAAACCCCAGAATTTGAAAACTGTCTAAGCAACATAGAAAACGTGGCAAAAAGAAATAATTACTCATGATCCTTTCAAGTAAGTGACTGAGATCTTTGGGAATGGTTTTGTTCCATTCGTGGAACAAGTGTGTGTGTGTGTGTGTGTGTGTGTGTGTGTGTGAGAGAGAGAGAGAGAGAGAGAGAGAGAGCGCGCGCGCACGTGTGCAATCATAAGCAACAGAGTTTTGTTTTTTTTTCCATTTCTTCTGTTATCAGAGAAACAAGAAATCATATCTACCTGGAAGATCTTCCTCATTTTTGGGTACCGGATATTTAAAGAGGTTTATAGACTCTATTAACGTAAGCCTGTTAGAAATGTCATCTGCATTCTTATGAATCTGGTGGACAAGGGACTCAAATTTCCCAATGGCCTGTTTGCACCGAGTTATGTAGTCAGCAATACCTTTGGGGAAAAAAAGAGAGAGAAAGGAGAAAAAAAAAGATATTTCGCTTTCAAACTCTTTCTTTCCATACCCTGCCCACCAACATCTGGGAGGTTAATACTGGCATCCGGTCACAGGAAAGACCCTGCTCATCTCATCCCCTTGGGTCTTGGTGGGGGCTAACATACCCTTAGCACTCTTAGGGATGAAGACAAGGACCTCTGTTCTCAGAATCTACCAGGGATGCCTGGGGGGGGCTCAGTTGGTGAAACGTCCACCTTTGGCTCAGGTCATGATCCCAGGGTCCTGAGATCAAGCCCCACGTTGGGTTCCCTGCTCAGCAGGGAGACTGTTTCTTCCTCTCCCTCACCACTGTTTTGCACTCCCTCTTAAATAAATAAATAAAATCTTAAAAAAAAAAGAATCAATCAAATGATACATCATCATCTAGAGCAGGAGATGTAGTGAGGAGAAAGAGAAGGTTCAACTCCATTGTCTTCCCACTGCTATGGAAACATGAACCTTCCACTCTACCCTACTCTGCCTCCAGTCTCCTCTGGCCTGTTGCTTGGAAAAGTAGCCAGTAATGACATGAATCGTAAACCTGGATTAAGCACATATAATTGGTCAGGCAGTGGTTTAAGCATGTCACTGTCATCAAGTTTTACAACAATCCCGTGAACTGGGTACTAAGATGATGCTGACCTTACAGATGAGGACATTGGGCCTCCACAGTGTAGAGCTGGACTTTTAACCCAGGGGATTTAACTCAGCAGCCCAAGTCCAAATATGCATGTTCTCCATTCAAAGAAGGGAAGAAGAGAAGGAAATGACAAGGAGAAGAGGGGAGAATATTTGAAAAGAAGGGAAAAAAAAAAGAAGAGCAAAAATGCCTTGCTTATTTAAAAAAGCAAAGGGCACATGTTGTAATGAGCAATGGGTGTTATACCCAAATAATGAATCATGGAACACTACATCAAAAACTGTACTGTATGGTGTATGTACTGTACGGTGACTAACATAATAAAAAATAAACAAAAATTAAATTAAATTAAAAAGGGAAGGGAGGATGCCTGGGTGGCTCAGTCAGTTAAGCACCTGCCTTTAGCTCAGGTCATGAACCCAGGGTCCTGAGATTGAGCCCCACATCAGGCTCTTTGCTTGTGGAGAGCCTGTTTCTCCCTTTCCCTCTGCTGCTGCCCCTGCTTGCGCGCATGCTTACTCTCTCTGTGTGTCAAATAAATAAATAAAATCTTTAGAAAAATTAAAATTAAAAAGTAAAGGGAGCTTCTACTTCTAAGAAGAGAGAGTAGATGTGTTTTCCCTTATTCCTCCTACTAAACACAGTTAGGAACCCTGCACATTATCTATAAAACAAATATAAGACTCTAAAAGGTGGAGAGAAGCCAACCAGCTAGGGACCTTGGGACCCAAAGAATGAGTTCCTTTTCCTTCTATATCTCAGACTTAGAGATTAAGAAACTGGGAACCCTGGGGTAGGGAGAAGGCGGTTGGGTTATGGACATTGGGGAGGGTATGTGCTATGGTGAGTGCTGTGAAGTATGTAAGCCTGAGGATTCACAGACCTGTACCCCTGGGGCAAATAATACATTATATGTTAATAAAAATAATTAAAAAAAAAAAAAAAGAAACTGGCAACCCATAAATGCTAAAGCCCCAAAAAGCTTGTTCTGTCTAGCCAAAGGAAAGGAACATCCTGACAAGACAGAAAATTTTACAAAGTAACTGCTCTACTCTAGCCAAACACCACAGAAAAAACTGTGACCCTTGCCAATAAGGACAAGTTGGGGGGGCCTAGACGTCCACGTTCATACTACTGTGATGAAGTACCCTGATCCCTCTACCAGAGAAGGCCGTGGAGGTAAAAGGGACCACGTACAAAAAATTAATTGTATCTCTATACACTAGCAATGAACAAGTAGACACCAAAATTAAAAACAGTATCATTTACAACCATTCATCAAAAGATTAAATACTTCAGCATAAATCTAACAAAACATGTACAAAACTTGTATGTTGAAAACTAAACAGTGCTAATGAAAGAAATTTAAAAATCTAAATAAATAGAAAGATATACCATGTTCATGGATTGCAAAGCTCAACAGAGTTCAAATATCAATTTTCCTTAAATTGATATACAGAGCTAGCATAATTCCCATCAAAATCCCAATAAGCATTTTTTGGTAGATATAGACAAGATTATTCTAAAATTTATATGGAAAATCAAAGGACCTGGAACAGCCAAAACAATTTGCCTGAGGAAAAAAATGGGAAGAATCAATTTAGCCAATTTCCAGACTTACCATATATCTACAGTAATCAAGACTGTGATACTGGCAGAGGAAAAGACACACAGATCAATGGAAAAGAATAAAGAACCCAAAAAGAGACCCATACAAATACTCCCAGATGCAAATTCAATATAATGGAAAAAGTTAGCCTTCTCAATTAATGATTAGACATCCATCATCAAGAAGTAGGAGGAGGAGGGGCACCTGGGTGGCTCAGTGGGTTAAAGCCTCTGCCTTCAGCTCAGGTCATGGTCTCAGGGTCCTGGGATCGAGCCCCGCATCAGGCTCTCTGCTCAGCGGAGAGCCTGCTTCCTCCTCTCTCTCTCCCTGCCTCTCTGCCTACTTGTGATCTCTGTCAAATAAATAAAATCTTAAAAAAAAAAAGGAGGGGGGGAAGAAGAGGTGGAGGAAGAAGGAAGAGAAATAAACTTCAACTATACTCTCACACTTTGAACAAAAAAATTAACCAAGATTGATCACAAACTTAACCATAAAATACAAAATTATAACATATTTAGGAAAAATAGGAGAAAGTCTTTGGGATGTATATCAGGCAAAAGAATCCTTAGACTTGATACCAAAAGCACGATCCATAAAAGGGAAACTTGATAAATTGGCATTCTCAAAATTTTAAACTTTCAGTCTATAAAAGTTACGGAGTGGGAGAAAATATTTGCAAACCACATATCCAACAAGGGGCTAGTATGTAAATACAAAAAGAACTCTCAAAACTCACAATGAAAAAGCAAACAGTACCATCAGAAGATACAGAACAACATTTCACTGAAGAAGATACACGGATAGCGAACAAGCACATGAAACAATGCTCAACATCATCAACCAATCCAGAAATGCAAATCAAAACCATAATGTGACCATTACACAGCTACACAATGATTATAATAATAAAAAAAAAAGGGTGACAATACCAAAATGCTGGCCAAGACCCAGAAAAAAAAAAAAAATGGAACATACATTGTTGATGGAAATGCAAAATGGCACAACCACCTGGAAAACACCATGGCAATTAATAACAGTAAGAATAGTAAAGACTAACATGCAAACAGCATAGGACCCAGAAATTGCACTCCTCAGCATTTGTCCCAGAGAAGTGAAACTCATGTTCATGTAAAGCCTTCACACACAAATATTTTTCTAGCACAAATGTTTATTCATCATAGCCAAACCTGGAAATGACCCAGGTGTCCTTCGACAGGTGAATGGCTTAATTAGGGCACATTGAGGCCATGGGATTTCAGCCGCCAAAGAAACACACTACCAGTACATGTAACAACCTGGACAACCTTCCAGGGAATTATGCTAATAGAGAAAAGCCAGCCCAAAAAGGTTACATGCAAATTCATTTATGCAACACTCTTAAAATGACAAAATGGTGGACGTGGAGAGCAGATTCGTGGTTGCAGGGGTTGGGGCTGGGAAAGAGTGTGAGTGCATAGGACTTTAAAACAGCAACATGAGGGGCGCCTCGGTGGCTCCGTGGGTTAAGCCTCTGCCTTTGGCTCAGATCATGATCTCAGGGTCCTGGGATTGAGCCCTGCATTGGGCTCTCTGCTCAGTGGGGAGCTTACTTCCCCCGCCTCTCTCTGCCTTGTGATCTCTGTCTGCCAAATAGATAAATCTTTTTAAAAGGGGGGGGGCAACATGAGTTCTCACTGCAGTGCAGAAACACGCCACACCTTGCCTGTATCAGTGTCAACAATCAGTGTGGAGTGTGAGCTGTACAACAGTTTTGGAAGAAGCTACCGTGGGGAGGGCACTGAGTAAAACATGCACAGCACCTCTCTCTATTAATTCTTACAACTGGGCGTGAATCCACAAATTATTTCAAAATTAGAATTTCAGTATTAGCAAAAGATAGAAAGATATTGGGGAAAAAAATAAAAGTCACTTTATTTTTGGAGGACAAAGTATAAGTCAGCCGGTTGTCCAAATGGCATCCATCTCATCTTCAGTCCCAACTAAAGCCTTGAGATTAAGTCTAAGTTCCACCAAGTATAAATGATTAATGTTTGAAACTCAGGTGTCAGCGACATCTACATACACACAAGAAGGATAATTCAATGAAAACGATCTTAAAGAAATTATTTTTGCATCCTGAAGTCTACAAGGTAATAAACAGGTAGATGAATTGTGTTACCTAGTGAGCTCCAATTTAGTCTCTTATATCCAGACCTAAACACTCTCATTAATTCCTGGGCATGATCGTTGAGAAGGAGAGACTCTGCCTCATTTAATGTTCCTATGAGCATGTGATGGTGGTCCAGCATACGCTGTATTCCTTCCGTGTACCTGTGCGTCACAAGAAAGTCACTGATACGAGCATGTACAATGGAGCTCATAAAAACCGTAACATTTTAAATAGGTTACAAAACACCATTAACTAGGCTAAAGCTTTGTTTTCTTTTTTCTTTTTTTTTTTTTTAAGCAGACTCCTCTGCCAGCATGGAACCCAACGTGGGGCTCAAACTCACAACCTTGTGATCGAGACCTGAGCTGAGATCACGAGTCAGACACTTAACCAACTGAGCCACCCAAGTGCCCCTAGGCTAAAACTTTGAACGAAAGATGTGTGAGGGGGCGCCTGGGTGGCTCAGTGGGTTAAGCCTCTGCCTTCGGCTCAGGTCATGATCTCAGGGTCCTGGGATCGAGTCCCGCATCGGGCTCTCTGCTCAGCGGGGAGCCTGCTTCCTCCTCTCTCTGCCTGCCTCTCTGCCTACTTGTGATCTCTCTGTCAAATGAATAAATAAAATCTTTAAAAAAAAAAAAAAGATGTGCAGGAATTGAAAACAATGCTGGTCTTCCCACTAACTTTCTTTTCTGGAAAACATTGGTTATTTTTCATTAGAAACTGTTATTTAACATGGAATGGGTTTGTTATCATTACTTTTAGACGAATGGATGAATACACAGCTTAAACATTGCTTAGTTTTCATTTCTAATCCTGGTGGCAATAAAACGCAGAAAAAAGAAAGCAGGAGAGGGTGAGTTTTGCATACGTTTTTTAAGAATGTCTAAAGGGGTCTCGAAATCAAGAAGCTTACTATTGATTTAAGAGAAGAATCTTTTTTACCGAAGAAATTTGTCCTCCTGGAGAGCAACATTTCTTGCTAATTCAGGGACAGAGAATCCTAGCTGTTCCAAGTACTTTGTTTCGTTAATAATCTCCTTGAGAGCCGGTGAAAAATTAATTGCAAACATGGCCCCCTTTTCCAAGTTGGCCGTCTCGTCAGCAACTGAAGAGGTCTGTGGAAGAGAGGTCTCACGAGCATGGCAAGGGCGGTCCGAGAAGCAGCCCGCACAACCGAGGGCACACGTACATTCGGAGAGAGATTGGCAAAGGGCCCTGGATGGGGCCAGACTGGGGAGCCAGCTGGAGCCAGCTCAGATTCGTGTTTTGTCCAGCGAACAGTGTTTAAAGAATTCGATTTAGTCGCTCACTTTCCCAGGCTGGTCAATTGCATGTAAATATCCAGAATTCTGGCTTCCCTGCCCACCCCATCTGGGCCCCTGTACTTGGTTTGGTCCCTGCTGCAGGATTTTGTAGACCACAGTCCTAAAGCTGCCTCGCCCAGGTCTCTCCTGCCCTCCCCCACCCCAGCCCTGCCACGACGATTTCTTTACTGAGCATCTGCCATCTATCATAGGCTCTGTAGAGCTCAAGTGCCGTGGACAAGGGCGAATCACGGGAAATGGCCTTTTCTGCAGGTCAATGGACAGCTACTTCCTACAGGGTTCGACTAGTGCTTCGTGTGTTGGGGTCACCTGCTCCGACTCATTTTACAAATGGGGAAACTGAGGCTTGGAGTTAAGCCCCTCACCCACAGACTGAGCGGGGTTGCCAGATTCTGGCACATTTCCTACCCATGATGTGATGCTGCCTCTGTCTCCTCCCCTGGCAGCCTGGGCCCTTCTTTGCCTTTGATTTTGGAAACACCTGTCCACACACCAAACCTCACGAAAATGGCAGACGCCATCATCTGCCCCCACTGCCCTAACCTGGGCAAGGACCCAGAAATACACACCTTAGTGAGCAGGCTCTTCTTCATAAGAGTCGGCAGGACCAGCTCCGTGGTCTCTCTCCACTGCTCGTACTTCCTGTCCTCATAGTCCTTCATGGTCCTCCCCACTTCCAAGTACTTCTGTTTTACCTGTCAAGGAACTCAGGCAATTGTCAGTTTGCCCTTGGAAATAACACTCCTCTCTCTCGCTCTCACCCTCCCTTTAAAAACAAAGTAATCTGTGAGCACATTTTGCAAAAGGAAGCATAGAAATTTTCACAAATTTTGGAGGGCGTGTTTAAGACGATACGACTTGAAATGCACACCAACTAGCAGAGATCAGCAGACTCCAGCCCGTGGGCTGCCTTTGGTGCAGCCCGAGAGCAAAGAACAGCTTTTACATTTTTAAAGGATTAGCAGGAACCCAAAAAGAACAACAGTGCTTTGTGATGTGTGAAAAGCACAGGAAATTAGAGTTTCGGCGATGGTACGTGAAGTTTTGTAAGAACGCAACCATGCCTGTTCCTTGTCCCCCTTTCCATGGCTGCTTTCTTGCTACACCACGGCATGGTATTACCTGCAAATGCCTAAAACATTTACTCTCCCAACCATTGAACAAATGGTTTCTCAACCCTGGTGATGTAAGGTACAAACACCCACGTGCAGGGGAGGGACAGTATTATCAGAAAGATGGTCCTCCTCCAGAAAAGCTGGAGATCAAGTTCAGGGAGAAGCCCGTGTGCCTGGTTACCTAGAAGATGCCTGTACAGATTAAGACACCAAAGATACAAAGGGCTGGTATCCCAGATCTATAAAGAACTCCTCAAGCGCAACACCCAAAAAACAGATGATCATGTCCAAAAATGGGCAGAAGACATGAGCAGACACTTCTCCAAAGAAGACATACAAATGGCTAACAAACACATGGAAAAATGTTCATCATCACTAGCCATCAGGGAGATTCAAATCAAAACCACACTGAGATACCAACTTACACCAGTCAGAATGGCCAACATTAGCAAGACAGGAAACAACGTGTGTTGGCGAGGATGTGGAGAAAGGGGAACCCTCCTACACTGTTGGTGGGAATGCACGTTGGTGCAGCCACTTTGGAGAACAGTGTGGAGATTCCTTAAGAAATTAAAAACAGGGGCGCCTGGGTGGCTCAGCGGATTAAAGCCTCTGCCTTCGGCTCAGGTCATGATCTCAGGGTCCTGGGATCGAGCCCCACATCAGGCTCTCTGCTCAGCAGGGAGCCTGCTTCCCTTCCTCTCTCTGCCTGCCTCTCTGCCTGCCTGTCATCTCTGTCTGTCAAATAAATAAGTAGAATCTTTGAAAAAAAAAAAAAAAGAAATTAAAAACAGAGCTTCCCTATGACCCTACAATGGCACTACTAGGTATTTACCCCAAAGATACAGATGTAGTGAAAAGAAGGGGCACCTGCACCCCAATGTTCATAGCAGCAATGGCCACAGTTGCTAAACTGTGGAAAGAACCAAGATGCCCTTCAACAGACGAATGGATAAAGATGTAGTCCATAGGGGCACCTGGGTGGCTCAGCGGGTTAAAGCCTCTGCCTTTGGCTTGGGTCATGATCCCAGAGTCCCGGGATTGAGCCCCGCATCGGGCTCTTTGCTCAGCAGGGAGCCAGCTTCCTCCTCTCTCTTTCTGCCTGCCTCTCTGCCTACTTGTGATCTCTGTCAAATAAATAAATTTTAAAAAATCTTTAAAAAAAAAAAAAAAGATGTAGTCCATATACACAATGGAGTATTTTGCCTCCATCAGAAAGGATGAAAACCCAACTTTTGTATCAACACATATAGGACTGGAGGAGATTATGCTGAGTGAAGTAAGTCAAGCAGAGAGAGTCAATTATCATACGGTTTCGCTTACTTGTGGAGCATAAGGAATAACACGGAAGACATTAGGAAAGGAAAAGGGAATTGGGGGAAATCAGAGGGGGGATGAACCACAAGAGACTGTGGACTCTGAGAAACAAACTGAGGGTTTTGGAGGGGAGAGGGTGGTGGGATGGGGATGGGCGAGCCTTAAATGGGTATTAAGGAGGGCACAGATTGCCTAGAGCACGGGGCGTGGAACATAAACAATGAATCTTGGAACACTGAAAAAATAAATTTAAAAAAATAATAAGATGCCAAAGATAAAGAACACAAAATGTAGTTTTAAACCTGATCCTGAAATCAGGGACCACAGGAAAGACCTTCTCAGTGGGAGGCCTGGATGTGCCCCTCCCGAGGGCAGCCCTTCCTCATCTCTGAAAGACGCGAGGGGATGACCCCAGCCAAAGCGACGCACCTCTCTTCCTCGCTCACTGTCCAGGATCTCCTCCACCTCCTGGAACCTGAGGATGGTGTGCTTGATCCGAAAGAACAGGGACCGTTCCCAGTAGATCGCACCTGCTACTGGAGGGTGATTCTTGTACAGCGGGGGGTTGTCCAGGTTCTGAACAAAGAGCTTATTAACGATGTCGATCTGAAAAGCAATCAGAGGCACTCTGTCCGTGGTACGCCTCGGCATGTGCGCCAGGAGGACTGAACTGGGTCTTGAAACCAACAAACGCTCGAGCGTCAGACATCGAATGAGATACGGAATCATGCTTTTGGCTGTTTATTTACTCCTTTGTCTTACACTCCAACAGGTTTTTTCCTTTGATTTAACATAGGCTGTGCTGCAAATTGCCTTATGACTGCAGACCACCCACAATCACGTCACTGACTTAATAGATATATTTTTTTAAAGATTTTATGTATTTATTTGACAGAGATCACAAGTAGAGAGGCAGGCAAAGAGAGAGAGGGAAGCAGGCTCCCTGCTGAGCAGAGAGCCCGATGCGGGGCTCGATCTCAGGACCCTGGGATCATGACCTGAGCCAAAGGCAGAGGCTTAACCCACTGAGCCACCCAGGTGCCCCAGATATTCTGAGATCTGTTCCAGGCAGGACCAGCAGCCAGACCTACATTGTGTGTGTGTGCACATGTACACATGCATGTGCACCCATGCACACACACACCACTGAGATTTTAAATTATTTTTTTAATTATGGTAAAATACATACAATGTAAAATTTACCATCTTTCAGGGCACCTGGGTGGCTCAGTGGGTTAAAGCCTCTGCCTTCGGCCCAGGTCATGATCCCAGGGTCCTGGGATTGAGCCCCACATCGGGCTCTCTGCTCAGCAGGGGACCTGCTTCCCCCTCTCTCTGCCTGCCTCTCTGCCTACTTATGATCTGTCTCTATCAAATAAATAAAAACTTTTAAAAATTTTTTAAAAATTTACCATCTTTCAGTGCCTTTCAGCAACATTAAGCACATTCACACCTTCGTACCACCACCACCACCCAGCTCAGAACAGTTTCATCCCTCCCAAACGGAGACTCCCGTCCCCAAGAAACACTGACTCCCCACCTTCCACCCCCAACCCCCGGCACTCACCCCTCTCTCCCTTCCGTCTCCTGGATTTGACTCCTCTATGTACCTCGTGCAAGTGGAACCGGAGAGTGACTGAGCTTTTCTGACTTCAGAAATGCCTTTGGCCCCATCCCTGCAGCAGCAGGTGCCACAAGGTCCTTCCTTTTTAAGGCTGAGTCTTACTCCATTGCATGGAGAGACCACATTTTGTGTACCCATTCCTCTTATCAGTAGACTCCCGGGCTGTTTGCATATTCTGGCCCGTGTGCATAGTGCCATGTGCGATACCTCTTCCAGACTCTGTTTTCACTTCTTGAGGGTCTATGCCCAGAAGTGGAATTGGGGGACCACATGGTCTGGACCCGCTTTTTAAAAGCAGCAGCTCCACACTCTCATGTGGGTAATTAGAGGTGGGAGACACAATAGTAAGCCCCCAGCAATGGTCCCGATCCCCAGAATCTATGAATATATTATATTACATGACAAAGGGAACTCAAAGTTGCCAAGCAGCTGACCTTATAAGGGCGATGACCCCGGATTAGCTGAGTGGGCCCGAGGGACCCACAAGGGCCCTTAAAAGAGGAAGAGGAAGGCAAAGCAGAGGGTCAGAGTGATGGACACGGGACTGGCCATCGCTGGCTTTGAAGACGGAAGGGAGCCACGAATCTCTAAAAGCTGGGAATGCGGGTGGGGGGACCAAACAAGGAAATGGATTCTCCCTAGAGACTCCAGAAAGGAACCCAGCCCTGCCGACCCTTGGATTTCAACCCGATGAGACCAGGGCCAATTCCGGACCTTCAAAATTGTGTGTCAGGTAGCAAATCGGCGTGGTTCGAAGCCACCAAGTCTGTAGCCCCTTGTTCCGGCAGCAAGGGGAAAGGACACGTTTGAAGATCCCTTCGCCCCTTTACGTCACACCAACTGATTACATCACATGGTTTCATTTTATCCTCTGAATAAAATCCTTTATCCTCTGAATAAAATGATAAGCAATTGTTTGTTTGTCCCACTAGATACGGACTTCTTCGAAGGCAGAATCTGTGTTTTGTTCCCCCTCTCCATCTCTGTCTCACCCCACGCTTGGAATATGTGAACACCAGAGACATTCTTCTGAATTAATCTATAAAGATGTATACAGGTTGCTAAGACTTCCGCAATGATTAAAGTGATTCTGACTACTAACTCGCACAGAGCCCATCACAATGGGAGCGACAGAATATTGTCCTTGATAAATCCTTACTGAATTTCTTCACCGAACAAATCCACTTTGGTTCAGTTGCCTGCGGCGTGTTGTCACATGCTTATTGGGGAAAATGCCACAGTTTCTCTGCACGTGGATGCGAGAGACAGACAAGAGCGTGATTCCATTCTCCACAGTTTGCCAAGTGTCACCTACTGCTACGGCACCTATAGATCTAGCAATTACCTCTTTGCAATACTGCGCCAGAATATCATTGAATTTCATCATCATTTGTCGATTGATAGCTTCCCGTGAACGAATGTGCTTAAATTTTAAAAGCATGTCGAATGCTGCTTCAGCTGACCGAAGCGTCTTAAAAGATTCATCAATAAAATTTTTTGCTTCTTTCTCAATAACCTGCCGATAAATAATAAATAAATAAAAATAAAATAAAACAATCTTCATGTATGAAATAAGACAAAACCAGGGGCGCCTGGGTGGCTCAGTGGCTTAAGCATCTGCCTTCGGCTCAGGTCATGATCTCAGGGTCCTGGGATTGAGTCCTGCATCGGGCTCTCTGCTCAGCGGGGAGCCTGATCCACCACCACCCACCCCCCAGCCTGCCTCTCTGCCTACTTGTGATCTCTGTCAAATAAATAGATAAAATCTTAAAAAAAAAAAAAAGAAAAGAAAAGAAACAAGACAAAACCAGAGGGAGACAAACCATAAGAGACTCTTAATCTCAGGAAGCAAACTGAGGGTTGCTGGATCGGGAGGGGTTAGGGGGGATGGGATGGCTGGGTGAAGGACTTTGGGGAGGGCAAGTGCTATGTGAGCACAGTGAATTACGCAAGACTGATGAATCACGGACCTGTACCCCGAAGCAAACAATACGTTGTATGTTAGTAAAAATAATAATTTTTAAAAAGTCCTCATGTCCCTGTAACTATCCTGAGAAAACAAAGCAGCAAGAAATAAGCAAAAACAAATTCATGACTTGAGATGGGTGTCCAGTGTGCTTTAGCAGAAGCTGGTGTCCAGTTAAAAACAGCAGACTGGCTGCACTGGTTTTCTGTTCTCTCCCCCCATTCTGTTCAAAATGATCAAAAGGAAATGTTTTTAAGTGTTAACTCACAGAGACAAAGAAAATGGGAGACGACACAACAGCAAGAGGAGAGAATTCAGGAATTTTAGGCAGACGGAAATAAATAAGGTTACAGAAGGCACAGACTTACAACCTGATGCTGGCAACAAGGGGAGCAGGTAGGAACCGGTTTCCTCCACATGAAACCTCCAGGAGCCTGAACATCTGAAGACACCAGACACCAGGAGGGTGAGAGGCAGACACAGGATCCCTTCTCTACACGGCACAGCCAGGCCACTATTCTTCCTCTACACCCTCATTCTGCCCTACTCTAAAAAAAAGTAGGGTTAGTTCTGGAAAAAATTAAGTCAGAATGACATCAGAGTTCAGGGGAGCCTGGGTGGCTTAGTCGGTTAAACGTCTGACTTTTGATTTTGGCTTAGGTCATGATCTCAGGGTTGTGAGACTGAGTCTGATGTTAGGCCCCACACTGGGCATGAAGCCTGCTTAAGATTCGCTCTTTCCCCCTCCCTCTGCCCCCCAACTTTGCACACACACACTCTCTCTCTCAAAAAAAAAAAAAAAAAAAATCATGTTTATAGCAGCAATGTCCACAATAGCCAAACTATAGAAAGAACCTAGATGTCCATCAACAGATGAATGGATAAAGAAGATGTGGTGTACACACACACACACACACACATATACACACAATGGAGTACTATGCAGCCATCAAAAGAAATGAAATCTTGCCATTTGCAATGACGTGGATGGAACTAGAGGGTATTACGCTGAGTGAAATAAGTCAATCAGAGAAAGACAATTATCATATGATCTCTCTGATGTGAGGAATTTGAGAGGCAAAGTGGGGGATTTGGGGGGTAGGGAAGGAAAAAATGAAACAAGACGGGATTGGGAGGGAGACAAACCATAAGAGACTTAATCTCACAAAACAAACTGAAGGTTGCTAGGGGTGGGGGGGTAGGGAGAGGGTGGTTGGGTTATGAACATTGGGGAGGAAATGTACTATGGTGAGTGCTCTGAAATGCGTAAGCCTGATGATTCACAGACCTATACCCCTGGGGCAAATACTACATTATATGTTAATAAAAATTTTTTTTTAAATCAGAATTCTATTAACACTGGAAGCTAGAAATCAATGAATACCCTCAAATTTCCAATAAAAGTTATTTCAACCTTAAGTTCTATAGCTAATTTTATTTCAGAATCCACACTTGCAAAACTCAAAAAATACATGAAAACTTTCTTAGGAAGCTCCTAAAAAAGGTGCTCCAGCATCATGAAGAGCTACAAGGAAAGAGGAAGATGCAAAATCTAGAAAACAGGATCCAACACAGATAAGAAAAAATAAGAAGTCCTAGAGTGACTACTTTGCAGTAAGTCTAAAGAGGAAACAATTGAGACTGGAGCAGAAAAAGAGAGAGCTCTGGGACGAAGGCCTCCAGGAAAATAATAGCACTGATATTTTTGAGCAGATGGAACCCATTAGATACATGGCAGAGATGTTACAGCAGTTGCAATCAATCAATCAATCAATCAATAAAATAAACATAACAACAAGTATGTAAATAACCAGGCAAATAAAAATAAAAGCAATGACTAACTTTAGGAAAAACAAAGGGTCATAAGAGAAAGGTGGTATGGTTACAATGGGCTTCTTGGCTCAGTAGTCAACAATGTTGGCACAGACATAACAAGTAAACACTAACCATTTATTTAACCAAAAGTTATGATAGAACTACATTAGATGACAAAGATGCAAAGAGGGATATGGGTAGGAATAGGAAAGGCAAGTCTGTATCTACTCAGAAAATTTAATAGGTGTCTGAAACCGATTTAATTTGATGAATCAGAAAGTAACCACACTGGCATGTTCTTTAGGAAACAGGAAGGTAAACAACAAAAAAAATCTAGAGTTATGAAAAATGACAGCAATAATGGGAATGGAGAGGAGTTAGCTTGGGCTACTTTTTCTTTTGGGGAGCCTTTCAGTATCACTTGACAAAGTGACTTAATGAAAATTTTGATTTAAAAATTAATAACAGGGCGCCTGAGTGGCTCAGTGGGTTGAGCCTCTGCCTTCAGCTCAGATCATGATCTTGGGGTCCTGGGATCGAGCCCAGCATCGGGCTCTCTGCTCAGCGGGGAGTCTGCTCCCCCCGCCCATGCCTGCCTGTCTGCCTACTTGTGATCTCTGTCTGTCAAATAAATAAATAAATAAAATCTTTTAGAAAAAAAAAATGGAAGTGTTCAGGTAACACAAGAACTGTCTGGGGTTGTCCGTATAAAAAGACGCTCTGGGGTTATAAATGGGAACACTACTGATGCACTTCCCACATGAAGCTGGAAAGGAATTCACGATGAACCATCCACCATCCTATCACGCTGTGTGGAGTGAAACTATATTCTAAGGTACAGTCTCCCTTCTATGGCTCTGCCTCCTCCATACCCTAAGCCACAACCTCCTATATCATCTCCCCACCTCCTGTCATACCCCAGCCCAAATCAGCCTATACTATGACCAGAAGAACCTTCCTCAACCATAATTCTGTTGACCTTACCCCACTGGTCAACAACCTTCAGTGGTTCCCTACTGTCTACTAAATCAAGTCTCATTCATCACCCTCCTAGGTCTTCTCCAATTATACACCCAACTCAGCTTTGCAGAAATGCTAAAATGTGTCTGGCTTGATTTAACCTTATTCTGCCTAAGGATAGGAATGGGGACAAAGATGATTAAGGAATGTTCACGTCTACCTTATACTCCTCCATATTGCTTGTTTGTTTACAAATAAGTATTACTTTTTGTGACTTAAAAAAATCCTAAGCATAACTAAATAACTAATTTAACACAGGAGAAACGTAGTATCTGTTTCCAAGATTAAATGGATCAATGGGTTACTTGCCAGAACTTCAATCTTGAAGTCATCCATCACGTATTTCCAGTACTGGGAAGACTTGATGCTGAAAGGGTCAAAGGCCAGGTTTTCCATGGGGGTGACCAGGCTGTCCACCCTGCATAGGACATCATCAATGCGCTTGGGATCCCCCGTCACTGCCTTTAGTTCGGGACCAAATATATTGTAAAATTCCTCCATAACCTGCCCAAACAAACAAAACACAAGGAAGTTGCCTTTTGGTTTTCTCATGAATGTTCTAACTACAAATAATTTGCATCTAGATCTGCCTGAGGGCAAGAATCAGGTCACACAGGGGCACCTGGGTGACTTTGTCAGTTGGCATCTGACTCAAAATCTTGGCTCAGGTCATGATCGCAGGGTGGTGGATCAAGTCCCGAGATGGGCTCCACACTCAGCAGGGAGTCTGCTTGAGATCTCTCCCTCTGCCTCTCCCCCACTCTCTAATAATTTTTTTTAATCATGTCACACAGCCAACTTCCTCCCAGTCTAAGACCTCTGGCACTATGCCCACTGCCTGTAGGACAAGATGCAGAGGTCCTGACACAGTTTGTGAAGTCTACACATTCAGACCCTCACTTTCTCCTCCAACCCCTTCCCATACTGTGCCCCATGCCCCACCTCCTTGCAGCCAGCCCAGCCCTCTTTCCGTCCCATGTTCCTTCCTATCACAAGGCCTTCATACTTGCCATTCAAGTTGCCAGGCTAACTACAACTCATGGTTGACGATCACTTTGTCACGTCCAACCCCTTAGAAAAGGTCAGGCCCCGGTACACACTTTAAGAGCCTCCTTGACTGCACTTTTCAGAGCATTTACATCATCTGTAGCTATATATCTGTACGACTGTTACGTCTACCATCTCTCTTCTACCAGACTGTAAGCTCCCTGAAGCCACACACTAGGGACGTGCTTCCCAGGGCCATCTTCACAGGCATGTGACCCAGCGAGGTCCACAGGGCTCCAAGTTCAAAAGGGCCCCATGCTGGGTTTAAGGCTCTGCTATTACCTTCTTGAAATTCTTCATAACTTCTTCTTTGCATGTGTTTTGTAAATGGAGGCTGATGGGCAGTCATGCACACATACGAGCAGGTAACCGGGATCTGCATGTCCCCTGCTCCTTTCCACACAGAGCGTGTGACCTCCCATGGCCCCATGAGCACAGGAGTCTGGTGGGCCCACCATGCATGGCAGTTTGGGGACATTCGCAGTCAGGACAAGTTAGGGTTAGGGTTAAGTACACGAGGACACCAGCTACTCCGCAAGACCACATTCTCCCTTCAAACTGGGCTTTTCTTCAGACACAGGAGCCCATGAACCATTCTGAGAAACACGCCTGAACAGGAAACAGACCCTACAGCTTCCTGTTCCTATAACTTCCCCGTGTTCACCAGCAACATGTCCTGAAATTAGGACATAGGAGGGACAGCAGAGACCACGAAGAACTCTCCTTTCCGTCCCAGCCCTTCCCCTCTCATCAGCAAGCCATGGGGGGAGAGGAGCCTGGCAGGATGTGCACGCATCGAGAAGTGAGAGGAAAAGTTGTGTGCGGCGTTGCCGCTACCCTGGCAACAAGGACACACATGGGCACATCCAAGCGACAAGACACAAATTGTGACTCCACATACGAGCTAAATGCCCTGGTCTTTGCATTCTAAGTCAACACTACACCATTTAAGGGTGAACGGCAAAATTCATGGAATAATTTAAATGTTTGGTTTCCCTTTACTCTCTTTACTTTGCTACGGTCGTGGCAAAAACTAAAGCCCACTGAGAACACGTCAGGAGAGAGAGAAAAGCTTTATATTTAAATGTTTGTAATAGCATTTTTTTCCTGCTTTTTGAACAAGGGGTCCCACGTCTGTTTGCACTGGGCACCGCGGGTTAGGTGACCGGCCCTGGATCTGCTCCCACTGTTTCTCTAGCGGCAAGCCAGGTGCCTGGCACAGATGATTTCCCGACAAATACTAAGAATGAATGAATGCATCAACCTTCATGAGACAAAGGACTGTGGGTCATTCATCCACTCAGCCACTAAACCCTTTTACGTTCCTTTAGGAGAGAGGCATCAGATAAACAGGAGTCACTGTTTAAGTCACTGTTTTAAGCAATGGGCAAGTGTGATGTGGCTTCAGGAGAGTCGAGAGAGGAGTCTTGGCGTGGACTCTGAGAAATTCCAACATTTAAAGGGAAGACAGAAGAGGAGGATTTTGCAAAAGACAGAGAAGGAACGGCCAGAGGTCAAAGGACACCAAAAAGCAGGGTGAAGGAGGGGTGTCGTAGAAGACAAGGAAAAGTTGTAAGAGGTCTGGTGAGGCTCTGGTATGTTCTGGTACATTCTGAATGCTCTCTCAAGTGCTTCCCCCTGCCAAACCCCACCTGCCTCCTGGCTTCCCCCGACATAGAGAAATGTGCCATCAAAAAGCCAAACCGTCTTCCATGGGGCAAGTCCCGACTCTGGCTGGCTTCCCGCGCAGCAGAGAAAGCCTCCACCAGCCTTCCCACCTGCAAAACGTTGCAGAGATCCTGGCAGATGGAGGCCATGTAATCCGTTCTCTCAAACAGCCGCTTGCGGTCGAACTCCCACCGAGCTTCTCTCCCCGAAGCCTCGATCTTGGCCCTGGTGTCAAAATACGCTTTCTTCCACATGTGGAGGGCGTTCCTGGCCTCCAGGGTTTTGTTCTGGGCGCTGGCTCGATTCTCTCTGCGAAGAAAAAGAGGCCGTGATGGGGGGAAGGGAGCGGCCGTGGGTCTGAGCCGCGCTCTCCAAGGGCAGCAGGCTTCAAAGGGGAGAGCTCTCCCTGAGGAGCAGGGCCTCCCTGATCTCACAGCCTGGTGGGGAAAGCTTACCTGGGGAGCGGCTGCTCCGCCCCAGCATGCAAGGGTGTGATGGCCTTACACACCTGCCGGGTCTGGCATCAGGAGCCACGCCTGGGCTGATCTTGGCCACAGCCGCCCACCCAGCCCACAGGAGACCCGCTTCCCCCAGGGAGCTTTCTTTTTTTAAAAAAACAAACAACAAAGTGAAGATCTGTATCTCTTCTAACATTGGATCCTAGAGGTTCTCCCACCTCAGGGGCCTGGGGTCCAGAAGGAAGTTTCCCTCTGACGATGGGACTTTGTCTCCCCCAGGTTAACCAAGGAAGAAGGTCTTGATTAAGATAAAATAATTGGGACCCCTCGGTGGCTCAGTTGGTTAAGCATCTGCCTTCGGCTCAGGTCATGATCCCAGAGTCCTGGGATCGAGCCCCACATCGGGCTCTCTGCTCAGCAGGGAGCCTGCTTCTCCCTGTCCCTCTGCCTAGCTCTCTGCCTACTTGTATGTACTCTCTAAAATAAACAGAATCTTTAAAAAATAAAAATGAAATAAAATAACCTATGGGGTGTCTGAGTGGCTCCATCAGTTAAACATCCAATTCTTGGTTTCGGCTGGGGTGGTGATCTCAGGGTCCTGGGATCGAGCCCCGCATCGGGCTCCACGCTCAGCAGGGAGCCTGCAGGAGAGTCTCTCTGCCCCTCCTCCCACTCAGGCACTCACTCTCGCTTTCTCTCTAAAGCACATCAATTAATCATTTTTAAAAATTAAGATAAATCAAACAACCTATGTACCCCCACAAGGGGTTATTACTGGGCCATAAAGAGGAAGGCGACATGCCTACACGCACCCCAACACTGGTGAACTGTGAAAACGTGACGCTGAGTGAAAGGAGACGTTCACAGAGGACCCCACGCTGAAGGACTCCGTCTGTACGAAGAGGCAAATCCATCGAGGCAGAAAGTAGATCTGTAGTTGCCCAGGGCCAGGTGGGTCGGGAGGACAGAGGGCATGGCTCCAGGGTATGGGGCTCCTTCTCAAACTGAGGAAAGTATTCTACCATCCATTACGAGGACAGACACAGGACTCTGAAGAGCCACTGAGTTGTGCATTCTAAATGGGTGGATTTCAGTAAAGTTGTTCAAGATCTTTTTTGTTTTTGTGGGTTTTCTTAGGTAGATTGCCATACCCAGTATGAAGCCCAATGTGGGGTCAAACTCACGACCCCGAGATCAACACCTGACCTGAGATCAAGAGTCAGACATGTTGGGGTGCCTGGGTGGCTCAGTGAGTTAAGCCTCTGCCTTCAGCTCGGGTCATGATCTCAGGGTCCTGGAATTGAGCCCCGAGTTAGGCTCCTTGCTCAGCGGGGAGCCTGCTTCCCCCATACCCCGCCTGCCTCTCTGCCTACTTGTGATCTCTGTCTGTCAAATAAATAAATAAAATCTTTAGGAAAAAAAAAGTCAGACACGTCCCTGACAGGAGCCCGCCAGGCGCCCCGACAGCTGAGAGCTCAAGACGACCTCGGCGCGCCGACTTCTTACTTGAACAGAGTCCGCAGGTTAACCACTTTGCAGACTCTCTCGGCGATTTCCCAGGCAATCCGCTCCATGAGCGGGATCATCCTCTCGTCTTTGTTGTAGTGTCGGGAGATGATCCACACCATCCGCAGGGCGCTCATCATGGACGGGATCGTCTCCAAGACCACGTGGAAGCTGGAGCCGTGTGTGATGTTCTGACCGAGAGAACAAGCGACCTCAGCCTCGGGGTCAAGCAGGTCACTGAACCACATGGACTCGGGAAGCTTCCCTCGTCCTAATTCAAAAGTAAATACACTCATACGGGAGGAGGGTGTCACCCCCGAAAAGAAGTCTGACGTCTTCTGGACACACGGACTTGGAAAGAGAGAGAAGATTTGCAACGAAAGGAAATAAAGCAATTTGCAGGAACGTATAAAGTATGAGTGTGTGTATAGAGAGATCTAGAGAGCGAGAATAGACAGAAAAAGAACGTATGCGTATGTCTACTGAGTATACACGTGCACACCCAGGACACGGTGCACGTGGCAGACTGTCTTTTCCAAAGGCAGCCCCAGCCTCCTGACTGCGCCCCCTCGCCATCAAGGGATGGGGTCATCTTCCCCACCCATCAAATCCCCCCAGACTGCTACTTCTTTAGCCGGCAGAATATGGCAGAGGTAATGTTGTACCCTTTCTGAGCATACCCCTTAGCTGGCCTGCTTCTGGTCTCTTGGACCCGGTTACCCTGAAGCCACCAGGCCTGGAGACACCCAAGCCACGTGGAGAAATCCCAGGGGATGAGGTACCACGTGGAGAAATAGAAGCCCAGGGGCACCCAGGCGCCAGCTGTGGGGGGCCAAGAAGCCATGGGGAGGGGCGCCTGGGGGGCTCAGTCAGTGAAGCGTCTGCCTTCAGCTCGGGTCATGATCTCAGGGTCCTGGAATCGAGCCCCACATCGGGCTCTCTGCTCGGCGGGAAGCCTGAGCTTCTCCCTCTCCGTCTGCTGCTCCCCCTACTTGTGCTCTCTCTCCCATTCTCTCTCCTTCTCTCTCAAATAAATAAAATATCCTTTAAAAAGAACAAAGAGGGCACCTGGGTGGCTCAGTGGGTTAAAGCCTCTGCTTTCGGCTCAGGTCATGATCCCAGGGTCCTGGGATCGAGCCCTGCATAGGGCTCTCTGCTCAGCAGGGAGCCTGCTTCCCTCCTCTCTCTCTCTCTGCCTGCCTCTCTGTCTACTTGTGAGCTCTGTCAAATAAATAAATAAAAATCTTTTAAAAAAAATAAAATTAAATTAAAAAAAACAAAGATTGAAAAGAAAAAAAAAGAACAAGTGAAAAAACCCACAGATGGGGATACTGCAAAACATAAATCTGATAAGGAACTTATAAAAAAAAAAAGTGTTTAATTCCTAAATCAATAAGACTACTTCAAAAATGGGGAAAAGATTAAAGCAGACATTTTTTATCAAAGAAAGAAGCACATGACAAGGTGTTCAATGTCATTCGTTTCTAGGGAATTCAGGTCGAAATCACAAGGACGTCGTCTATTATGCGCACAAGACGAACGACCCCACTTACAGAAAACACCTAAACTGGGTGAAGTCAGAGAGTGGGAACAAGGTGACCAGGGTGCCAGGAAGAGGGAACTGCTGGGTCAGGAGCGCTGGGTTTATGTTCAGGGGATGAAATGCTTACAGGAAGGATGATGGGTGCCCAGCGCCGTGTGTGAGCTACACGCTTGCAAGGGGTTAAAATAAGCAACGTCCTATGCGTGTTGCCGCAGTCGTTTAAATGCAGAATTACAAAAGGAAACTCAATCCCTGACCTTCCGAAGCACCGGGCCGCCTGCGTACCTTGAAATGGCGTTCCACCGTGGACAGAAACCGCACGTTGTCAGAGGCCTCCATGTGGAGTTTGAATAACTCGGTCAAGACCGGCTGCAGGTTAGCCACGAGCATGGAATCTGCCTCCTTGATCACATCCAGGACCTTCCGGACTACTGGAAGCTTCGTCTGCTCATGGAGCGCACTGAGCGTTGCATTTCTTTCCCGCCAGAATTCAATTTCGGCCAGGGGACCGTTACCCTGAGAAGTGACATGAACACACAAAGTATCATCCTTGGCATGAAGCACACACGCGCGTGTGTCCTTCTCCAGCTGCTCCAAATAGGGATCAACCCATGCACTTGACCTAGGATGGTCCGATCAGACTGGATCCGAGGACTCTGGCTAGGAAGGCTGAGCAGAGACACTGCCTTTCTCCGGGCAACGTGACATGGGAATGGAAGAAGTTGCCACCGTGAAGGCAACCAATCTGAGAGGAGGACGGAACGGAGAGGGGAGATTCCCAGAGAAACGCAGCCAGACCAAACCATACCTGAAACCAGCCCTGCCTCTGGACTTTTCAATTATGGGAGCCCACAATTGGTCTCTTGTTGAAGCCAACCAAGTAACATTGCCTGTTTCTGGCAGTCGAAGCCAACTGAGTAACGTTTCCTGTTTCTGGCCACCCAAGCATTCTGACTGACACACGGTATTATCTTTGTCAGGCCAGAGTGTGGTCTGGCAGCATGCTGAACGTCAGCAAGGCCAAGAACAACATCGTGGGTGTGTTTGCTTTGATCCTTAAGGAGGTCAGAGAAACATACGAACAGAGGCTGGGTCAAACATATTCCCCAAACTCCCCAGAATGAGCAAAGGGATGGCCTGACCTACCTGGGGAGTCTTTTTCAGCTGGTCCTCGACGGCCGCAGAGATCAGGTTGAGCCAGTTGATCACACACTGCTCTAAGGCTTCCACAGCTTCCGGGTCGGCAGCCAGGTCAGACACCTCTCTCTCCACGCTGATGCTCGGCATTTCTAATTTGATCTCACCTAGCAGAACAGAAATGGTCACTTGCTGAGCCGCTCATCTGGGGGCAAATGATTACAGACAGTAACATACGAGGTTCTCTCTCCAGACATCAGTCCGGTAGGACTGTCCTGACCTGTCTGTAGTTCGTTCCCTTCCATTAGAATGCAACTAGGGGCACCTGGGTGGCTCAGGTCATGGTCCTGGAGTCCCAGGATTGGGTCCCACATTGGGCTCCCTGCTCAGCAGGCAGCCTGCTTCTCTCTCTGGCCTCTCCCCTCTCATGCTCTCTCTCTCTCTCTCTCAAATAAAAAAATAAAATAAAATCTTTAGAATGCAACTAAAAAATGTAGATCATTATAACAGTGTTAATATGGGTCACAGAGGGGCGCCTGGGTGGCTCAGTGGGTCGAAGCCTCTGCCTTCGGCTCAGGTCATGATCTCAGGGTTCTGGGATCGAGCCCCACATTGGGCTCTCTGCTCAGCAGGGAGCCCGCTTCCTCCTCTCTCTCTGCCTGCCTCTCTGCCTACTTGTGATCTCTCTGTCAAATAAATAAATAAATATTCTTTAAAATAATTAAATAAAATTTTAAAAAGAAAAGACTGGCACCTAGAGCATATGCCCAAAGTTAGCAAGAAAGAACAGAGATAAATAGTGGAGGAAATTATAAAGAGAAGGGTCAGACTACAAGGCTAGGTCTTCAGGCTGAAAATATTCAGAGTACTCAGCAAAATAAATGGAAAAAGGACCACACAAAAGTCCCATTATCACAGCATTTCAAGACACTTTCAAGACAAATTAAAAGTTCACATAAGGGGAGCGAGAGGACAGGTCACCTTAAAAAAAGAAAAAAACCAATTTCTCCTAGGGAAAATTGGAGGCTAGAAAACAATGAAAACTGTATTCAAAATTCTGTGCTAAAATAGTTTTAAACTCCAGTCTGCAGGCCCAAATTTCTTGTGAAGATAGAATCAAGTCATTGTCAGACACACAAGTTCTTATAAAATTATTGCCCACATGCCTTTTCTTGGGAAGTTACTTAAGGATGTGCTCCCACCCAGTGAGGGGGGAAACTAACTGAACGAGAAGACCTGGGATGCAAGAAACATTGTATCCAGGACGCAGCCACGCATCAAGCAGTGTGTGACCAGTCTGTGTTGCAACAGGAAACACGGGACATGGTGGGGGCGGCGGGGGGAGACACACATGTCCAATAAAAGGAGGGGCTTTTGCAAAAACAAAACCAGAGAGGATGGTCCAAGATTTTTTTTTAAGATTTTATTTATTTGACAGAGAGAGAGATCACAAGTAGGCAGAGGGGCAGGCAGAGAGAGAGGAGGAAGCAGGCTCCCTTCTGAGCAGAGAGCCCAATGCCGGGCTCGGTCCCAGGACCCTGAGATCATGACCTGAGCCGAAGGCAGAAGCTTAACCCACTGAGCCACCCAGGCGCCCCTGTCCAAGACGTTTTTATAAGACACTTTAAGAATGGCAATTTGGAATGCTGGCAGAGGAAGGGGAAACTGTACAAGAAAGGAAAGTTCACCAAAGGATCCTACTCTGCTCTGAAGTAAACAGTATTCCTATTGTCCTAGTAATGTCAAAACCCATTTTGTGACTTAATGAAAAGAAGAGCATGGAAGTATGATGGGAGCTGGCTGCAGCAGGGCAGGGGCGGTGGGAGGGTAGTGTGGGGCTGAGGAGAGTGGATGAAATCCCATCATCTTGACAGGAAATAACATTAATGTCTACGATTAAGAAGAAACAGCAGTGCAAGCATATATTTTGCAGATGTGGCAACAGCGACTGATAGAAACAGCTAAAGGGACACCTGGGGGGCTGTCGGTGAAGGGTCTGCCTTCCGTTCAGGTCATGATCTCTGGGTCCTGGGAGCAAGCACCAGGCTCTCTGCCCAGCGGGGAGTCTGCTTCTCCCTCTGCCCCTCCACCCCACTCTCTGTCAAATAAATAAAATCTTTTTTAAAAAATAAGAAAGGAAGGAAGGAGGGAGGAAGGAAGAGCTAAAGAACTAAGGAAGTCACCAGCAGGGAGGAGAACGCACCAATAAGGAAAGTAAGGCAGAGACAGTTCTTCAACACACCATATGTTAATACCATTTAATTTTTTTTTTTTAAACCTTATGTGTTCCTTTAAGAAAATGCAACATATATGGGGTGGCTCAGTGGGTTAAAGCCTCTGCCTTCAGCTCAGGTCATGATCCCAGAGTCCTGGGATCGAGCCCCACATCGGGGTCTCTGCTCTGCGGGAAGCCTGCTTCCCCTTCTCTCTCTGCCTGCCTCTCTGCAAACTTGTGATCTATCAAATAAATAAATAAAACCTTTTTTTTTAAATTTTAAAAAATAAAGAAAAAGGAGCTTTTTCAATGGACAGCCAATAACTTACAAAAAGCCATTCATAAATGTCCCATAAAGAAAAACAAATCTCTTCCTTGAGATGGTATTACAAAAAGGGATTGGCACAGGATGGGTTGGTTTAAGTTTTTTTTTGTTTTTTAGGGGGCGCCTGGGTGGCTCAGTCAGTTAAGCCTCTGCCTTCAGCTCAGGTCGTGATCCCAGCATCCTGGGATCAAGTCCCGCATCGGGCTCCCTGCTCTCACGGGAAGCGTGCTTCCACTCTCCCCGCCTCTCTCTCACTCTGTCAGTAAATAAATAGATAATAAAGACTTTTTAAAATAATTTCCCCACCCAGCAAGGGGGTCGAACTCACAACCCTGAGATCAAGAGTCACACGCTCTGTTGACCAAGTTGCCCCCATAAATTTCTTCCAAGAGTACCAGAGAGTAAATATTGGCAGCTTTGCAGACCAAGAGACATGGCTGAAGACAGAATGTAGGTCCTTATACAATCATTTCAGATCGAAGCATTGGAAACTATGAATATTCTTCTTAGCCCACAGGCCACACAAAAATGAGCAGCAGGTGGGATGTGGCCCAGGGGCCACAACTTGCCGACCCAGGTTACAGAATATTAATTCACCTGCTTTTCTCGTTTTTCTAAATCATACATTCTCCTTATAGGAAAAAAGAAAGAAAACCATCTTACTCTCATGACCTAGAGTAAGCAACAGTGGCTGATAACATTTCAGTGCATTTCCTTCTAGCGGTTTATCTAAAACACAAAAACGTGTTCACGGGTCTATGTTTTGACACCAGCAACAAGACACGGGGTGCCTGGGAGGCACAGTCGGTTGAGTGTCCGACTCTTGGTTTCAGCTTAGGTCATGATCTTGGGGTCAGGGGATCGAGCCCGGTGTTGGGCTCCGTGCTCAGCATGGAATCTGCTAGAGATTGTCTCTCTGTCCCCCTCCCCCGTCTGTCCTTCCCCCCCCCCCCCGCCCCCTGGCTCATGCTCTCTCTCTCAAATACGTAAATAAACCTTAAAAAAAAAAGAAAAGATAAGAAAAGAAAGAAAAAGAAACAAGACACATAAATCATATCCAAGATTAGAAGAAACATTTTTCCCCATCTCTGTTAGTCTACACTAACTCAGGGAGAGAAGGGTTAGGCAGACAGGCCAAGAAAGGCTATAAACCCCAGTGAAGGAAACACAGACATGGAGAGAGAAGTATTGCTTTGGGGGTCAGGGTGGGGGAGGGGGTAAAAAAAATGTTCTAAAATAGAATCTGAAAAACACAGGTCCCTAGCATGTTATCAAAAGTTTGGATCTTTACGAGTGTTTCTCATTTCCAGCAGAGAACATTTCTACGTGGTGGGGGCACGGTCAGTGTTACTACAAAGAGGGGGACAGTTCCTTTTCCTGGAACCACGATGCCATCTCACAGCCCGTGCTGGCTGTCCCGGGCTGGGACCCTCCACGGTTTAACCCGCTCGGCCGGCCTCTCCACCTCGCTATTCTCCATTCATGCCACGCATGCTCCCAGGCTCGGGGACTCTCGCCATGTCATGCACTCCAGGGGACGACATGCTGATCCAACAGCAGCTGCTGCAGGCCCACCATCTACAGCTTCTGGCCTTGCACACAAAGCTAGCTAGGCCAGGACAAGCCAGCCACCCTTCCCTGTTCATGGAAACTCCATTCTTTCCAACTCGCTTCTCTTGTCTAGGCTATTCTGGCTACCTGAAATGCCCTTGGCTCCGCAACTCCTCCTACCAAAGCTTTGCTGTCCATTCAGAGGTTAAAGGCCGCCTCCTACAGGAAGTCTCCTTTGATTTCTCCCTGCTTCTCCGACATGGTCTCCCTCTTCCAAACCTCTCAAGGCCCAAATCTCTTTCCCACGTTCTCATTCGGCCATAGTCCCTTGTGCCCCCAGATTGTAAGATCCTTAAGGGCAGGGCTCCGTCATTCCTCTCTGGGTCTTCCTCCCAGCTCAGGGTCGCTCATATGGTAACCAGGGAGGAAAGGATTATAAATGAAAACAAAAGGCTCCTGGACTCTGAAATTGCCTTCTTAAAAGAAACCCATCGTGCTTCCCTCAACACAAGCAAAATGAATCCTCACCTTCAAGTTGCTGCATTATTCTCTGAATACTGCCCGCAAATTTCTGGATGTTCATTAAAAATTCATCCCGTATCAACTGAATGCTGTGATAGGCTTCCCCGGGTACGCTGGGGAGGTCCACATCGTACTCGATAGAGTCCGGGATTTCTGCCGTGAGTCCCAGGGAGGCGTCCTTGTGTTGATTGAAGGACAGCGCCGGCATGAAAACCTGAAACAAATCACCCCATGTCGGGTTCAAGACCACGCACTTGGGCAGCCTCTGGGGCCGAACATTCTATCAGAGGAGCCACAGACAGAACTACAAAGTGGAAACTGCTCCGGCTCAGAGCACAGAACCTAGGGAGAGAGAAGTGATGTTTGACCTAAAATGATCCCAGGGTAAGGATGTGACCCAAGCCTGAGGTGACCACCCAGAAGAAAACCCTGCATTCCTCTGGCTGCACGGGCCACGAGACGGCCGGGCACAAACAAGAGACAAAACTAGTGTCAGCCAGTCCGCTCAGCCCCAGGCTAGTTCACGGGAGGTTACAATAAAGAAGGGGAGGGAGGGCGCACGGCTGGCTGAGGCTGTTGTGGATAGAGTGTGTGACTCTTGATCTCGGGGTTGCGAGTTCAAGCCCCATGTGGGGCATAGAGTTTACTTCAATAAAAATCTGAAATAAGGGAGGGTCTGAGGACACAGTCCTTTGGACATTCATCTGAGAACAGCAACATGCATTTATAAAGTCACTTGAATTTAATAACAGAAGCTTCACCCACATAAAAATGATGAAAAAATGCCCGTGCGTTGGTTGGTTGAGCTAGACCTTTTCTTCTGAAACCTAGATTCATGGTCTAAGACATCATACGCCAACTTCCCATTGACTGAAGAGCCCAGAACATGCAGTTTCACAGTCTGGATTCTGCTGACCGCATACTCACAGTGACGTTCAACGTGTCCTCTCCCCAGTAGAGGGGACACTGCCTGCCTCCTACCCCCTCCCCTGATTGAACTCCAGTCTAGACAATCATCCCCCTCCAGACTCTTCCAAGGCCTCCTGCCGGTCTACTCTTCCCTTCGGCTTTTGTCCCTACCCCCTGCTCCCACCGTATAAGTTTCACACCACAGCCAGAGGAACGATGCAAACCCAATCATGTTGTTCCACTGCTGAACAACTACCTGCCTTTCCAACCTTCCCCACGCCTCTCCAGCCGCACGGCCCTCCTTCTATTCCTGCACCAGGCTAGGTCTGCTCCTGCCTCAGGACTTTTGCACATGCTACCTTCTCTGCCCAGGAAGTCCTCCCCCCAGATCTTCACATGTCTGACACCTTCACCTAATTCAGGTCTCAACTCAATGTCACAACCTCAGAAGGGCCTTTCCTGGCCCCCCTGAGCCCCACCCTGTTACACTTCCCCAGAAACTTATCATTAAAGACTTAGTCTATTCACGAGGGTTTTTTTCATTGTCTATCAGACCTCGCCACCTCCATGAGGCCATCCCTTACCACCACTCCCTGCACACACAAACACACACGTGTGCGCATACACACAGAGTCCGTTTCTCTCACAGTACTAGGGTCTACTAAACTCATGCCACCTGATACTTTCCAGCTTAGGAATCTGTTTCAAGTCTTTCCCCCAGTATCAGCTCCTAGAGCACCAAGATCTAGTCCATGCTGCTCACTGCTCTACTGCTGGGGCCCCCAACGGCACTGGGACGGAAGGGGGACACTGGGACGGAAGGGCTCATGAACTTTACGTGTGGCATAAAAGAACCAGAGGGCCTGAACCTTACAAAATGCCAAGATCCCTTCCTTGTGCACAGTTACCTGACATATGACATTCTTCAGAAAGGTGAGCACGTTGGCATTGATGATCCCATACTCCAGCGTCTCAGGCATGATCTCCATGGCTTCCTTCATGTCCGTCGCCTCGGAGATCATCTCTGTGGGAAGAGATGCGAGGCTGAGTCGCGTGGGCACGTGGCAGGCAGGTAAACTCTCCCAAGCGTCTGGGACTCTACTCCTTCTTCCCGAGTAGCTACCCAGAAACATTCCAGGCACAGACTCAACATGCTGCTGATGTCTTGTCGGACGAATCCCTCGGCCCGTGAGACACTGAGGTAAGCCTGACATGCTGGGGTCCCCTTGGGCTGCCACCAGCAGCCCCAGGGAGCTACCCGGACCGGCGGAGAGACATGGTCGTGTTTTCTAGAAATGTTTGCTGGGCTCCTTGCTTTGCCTGGGTCCCCATTCCCAGCAATGCCTTCCCAGTTCATTATCAGAGTCCCTTCTGAGTTAAGAGTATTTTTAAAGACAGATTTGGTGACAGCCAACCCTTCTGCCAGGTTTTATTTTACAGGTCTTTACTCTGCCGGGCCAAACATCACTGAGCAGGGGAGACCTACTGAAGGTCCCTTGGGCTCTTTCCTCAACCTCGTTGGGAAACAAAACAGAAACAGGACAAGCATAATGAAGGCAGTCATTTCACTGGCTTCAGACCCACGTTGTGCAGTTCTGTATATCAAACTCCTCTTTAGTCAAGTAAACTTAAAGGGAAGGTACCTAAGAACCCAGAATGTGAAAGAAAGAGCCTGATCTCAATGAATGCAGACTGTAGAGACACAGAGATGACAAGAACAAGCAGTAATAAAGCCCGAGGGGGTCCCCGCGGCTGCCCAGCTCACAGCCTGTGCATCCAGAACGCCATCCAAGTTCAAAAGAGAAAAAAGAAAGCCACATAAATGTTTGTCCCAGAATTTATGGTGAATCCTAAAGCGTAGCTATGCACAGCCCCCATGTGGAGGCAAAGGTGGAAGAAATGGGGAAAACCCAGGCGGGAAGAGTGGAGAGTCAGCCCAAATTAAGTAAGGCAGGAGGAAGGGTTAGGGGTCAGAGGAGACAGGAGAGTGACAACCCCTGGATTGAGGGCAGGTGGGGGGAGGAGGGGCACTAGAAACACCCATGCAGGAATGCACAGTGGAAAAATCCTGCCCAAAAATGACCCCATGGGATGAACTTGGCTTCCAAGCTCGGTCTTAAATCACACGGCCACACGGAGAAAGCCCCAGAGCTCATCCTACAACTCAGGGTCCCCTCATTTGGCATCCCTCTCCCTTTGTCACAGCAGAACTAAAACTACATTTACACAGCCAGTTCTTGTTAGTCACGGCAGTTCTGTTCCCCACGTCACCCGAACAAGGAATCCGCGAATACCGAGCCACGGCTCCCGTAGGACCTGTGGGGTTCGAGTTCTGCAGCCTCTGGTCCCACTTTCAGCAGCCGTCAACACTGTAAACCGGGCTCTGCTTGTGTTTCTGTTTGCAGACAACTTACTTAACGTGCACGGCTGATCCGTTAACGGTGAGCTCAGCCAACACTAACTCATGCCTGAACTAAGCGTCTCTGATACACCTGTGTCCACCACAAGAAACGTCATAGCCTTCTCGTGCTCGGGAACACCGGGTGGCACTTCAGGACTATGCTTGATGCCATCTGAAACCACAAAATCACCAACAAGGAGCACCAAAAAAGGTGAAAACCGTGGCACTAAAGCAATCACAATGAAGACGGTTGTTGCAAGAGTTCACATGTGTCCCCGTGTCCACTCACAGCCAAGCACACACATATTCAGGGACTCAAACATTTCCCCCTTATTAAGGGGCACCTGGCTGGTGGGACATGCAAGGTTTGATCTCAGGGTCATGAGTTCAAGCCCCACATTGGGTGTAGAGAATTTAAAAATAAAATTTAAAAAAGTCAAATGTTTCCCCGTGCTATGCACGTCCATCAATGACCCCAAGCCACCACAAGGATTGATTTGGGGGTTATAAAAAAGTGTGAGCAAGGAGGTGAATTCACAAATATGGAACCCTCGAGTAATGAGGACTTGCTGTCCAAAAAGGAAAGAGTCGTAGTCTTAAGAAAGTGTAAAAATTAAGGATCTCACAGACACACACCCGGGTGCATACCCACCCACACTCACGCACACACACCAGAAATATACCTTTTGTATTTCTGAGAAAATACACCACGTTCTGGTTCAGGAACTCCTCGGGAACAGGAGTACACAACACATTGAGGTAGGTCTTATTCACAGTGTGCTGAATGGTTTTCTGAAACGTGGGGGACAAAAGGAGCATCAGAATGATGGACACCCGCTCACCGAGACGAGCTAGCGTTCAGGCACACCGGAGCCCTCCTCTCTGCGCCTCCTGAGCTCCCCGGCTGAAAACAGGCACTAGCGGGCCACACGCACACGCGTGCACATGCACGCGCGCACACAAACACACACGCATGTGACAGCACACCCAGACTTCAGCGCTCAGCCTGACTCTTCTAGTAACCGACCAATGCAGCCACACTTGACCTGGGAGAAGTCCAGACAGAGCTTCCCAAAGCTAGAAATTGCAACAACCAGCCTAGAATGTGGTTTCCGGGGCGGGGTACGTGCGTGGAGCAGATCAGAGGGAATTTCGCGGGGCACAGAGCAGGCCAGATGTTCAGGTCCTGGCTTTAAGCTCCACCCCTGGGGTCTGTGAAGTAAATGGTTAACTCTGCAGCCCTGGGTTGCCCAAACTCTGCACGTTCCCAAGGTTTTCAAGCGGGTCCTTTGCTAGCTCCTGGGTGATCACCTCTGGTTTTGGATCAGCCTACCTGATAGCAGTGCGTTTGTGTGCCGGGGGCTCTGGGTCATGCCGGGTAGTTTTTACCAGCTGCGTGATGGGTGGTGAATGCCCGTTTCTGTTTGCCTGGGGCCCTGGTCCCATTAGATCAGCCCGACCTCCTGCAGGCTAGCGATGGGCCCTCCACACCCACGTGGCGGATGCCTAGTAGAAACTCCGGACAGCAAGGCTCGGGTGAGCTGCCCTGACGTCCTACATGTTCTCGCACATCCTTGCTGGGAGACGCAGCCCATCCAGGCCACCCTCCCGGGAGCTCGGGCTCCTTTTTCTTCCGGACTCTGCCCCACATTCCTTTTTCTTTGTTGATTCTACTCTGCATCCTCTCACTGAAATGAATTACAACTGCGTGTATAAGCGTTTTTCTGCGTCCTGGGACTCATTCTAGCAAATCATTCAATCTGCGGGTAGCTACGGGGACGCGAAACCAGGATTCTACTGTCTCTACTCCAGATATGTTCCCCGTACGAACTACCAGTCACACAGACTCAAAGTGGGGGAGTTCCCGTTACCCTACCAGAGAGGAGAAAGAGCCAGATGTACCTTGACGGGGAGGTCTTCCAAAATCTCTTTGTCCACGTCTTCGTTCTCTAGGCCAGGTATAGGCTGATTTACGGAATCGATTCTCACAGGCAAATTCTTAGCTGCAAAACATTATTCAGTGTGCAAACGGAAATAATCAGGCAAGCAGAGTTCCTGCTGTCAAACCAGACCTGCCTCTTGTGCAACAACATAGCTCATTCCATGGATGTGTTACCAAAAAGCTACACATACATTTTTTTTGTTTTTTTTAAGATTTTTTTTTTATTTATTTGACAGAGAGAGATCACAAGTGGGCAGAGAGGCAGGCAGAGAGAGAGAGAGAGAGGAGGAAGCAGGCTTCCTGCAGAGCAGAGAGCCCCATGTGGGACTCAATCCCAGGACCCTGAGATCATGACCTGAGCTGAAGGAGAGGCTTAAGCACTGAGCCACCCAGGTGCCCCTACACATACGTTTTTTTACAAATGAATCCTATCAGAGCTTTGATGTGCGTTAGAATGATGAAGGTTCTTTGTGTTTCCGATGGATGGGTTCTCAGCCAGAAATTTAATGCGTGTGTGTATGTGTGTGGGTAGGGGAGTGTGTGTGTGCACCTGTACATCCCAGCTACCATGTGCAATAGGTGACTTCTCTGAGATTTTCACTTACCAGGGAGTTTTATTACTAGGAAGAGGATGACAGCTCACATATTAGCATTTATTCTATTTTCTCTGTGAAACTTGAAATTAGTGGGGGATGAAAAGAGAAGTAATCTAAAAATGAATGTGTCTCTCTCCAGTCTACTGTTATCGATACAGATCTGGAAACCTCAGAACCCATCGTTCACAACTCTGGGAGTTACCGACGCATCCAGCGATCACAGAGAAGGGAGAGAAGTCCCCGAAGTGGTTCGGCTCTTACTGCAAAAGTCGCCATGTGACACCAGGGTGGCTTTGGAATCAAATCAGTGTGTGGGGTCTACTGGTCTGCTCTCGGTTTTCTCATCCGTAAAACGGGGGCAATAACATTGAGTGGTCAGATTCTGGAGGATTCGATGGTGGTGTGGCTCAGTGCCCGACCCAGGGACCAGGGGAGGAGACAGTCCATAGGCAGCCGTGTCGACGTTATTAGAGCACCAGTAACGGCCTGTAGCCAAAAACACCCTTACAAATGCACCAACTGAATGCAGCTGAAGTTTTCATGGTTCAGTTTTAGGTTCTGTATATTTTATCACAAAAAAAAAAAATGCACTTAAACATCCGCTTGGAAGGAACGTTCATTTGCTTTGTTGAGAAGACCTCCCTGACCTTTCTCTCTGAGCAGCCTCCTTCCACGGAGGTCTTTCCCACCCAGAGACTGATTGGTGGGTCTTTTTGGAGCCTCACAGGGAGTACGGCTGCGACCCTCATCCCCGCCGTCTGTCTCATCAAATCCAACCTCGCCTCCCTGAGCGTGAACGGGCACAGCCTGTGTTTCCTCCCTCACAGCCCTCTCTCTGCAATCTGCACCACAGAGGGGACGAGACTGTGGTTAACAATGAGTACTTCTGAAAAGAGGACAACTAGCAGAGACAGAGCACATTGCCAAAACACCCCTTCTCCCTCTGATCTTCAAATATTCGGAATCTTGGGAAAGTGAGGTGTCTACCCTGCAACCTCTGGTGACTCCCGGGGTAAGCGTGGCCGGAGGGCTGCTTAGCCCTACTGGGGACGCGCAGGGTCTGGAGCACGGTTTTCTCAGCCTCTGCCCTGCTGGCCTTTGAGGCTGAATTATTCTTTGTTGTGGGCCTTATGCTGTGCCTTTTAGGCTGTTTGACATCATGCCTGGCCTCTACCCTCCATACGCTGCCAGCACCCACCCTCCAGTGGTGACCACCAAAACGTCTCCAGACATCACCAAATGCCCCGCGAGGGCCCAAGGCACCCCTAAGAACCTCGACCCCCCCCACCCCATAAAAGGGCGAAAAGACACGTGAAAAGGTGCTCGGCATCGGGGAAACGCGCATCACAGCCGCAGTGAGAGACCGCCTCCGACCCATCAGAACGGCCTCCGTTACAAACACAAGGCACAACAGGTGTTGGCGAGAAGTGGAGAAAGGGGGCCGCCGGCACTGCTGGTGGCAACGCTAGCCGGCGTAGCCACTCTGGGGGACAGTATGGAGGAGCCTCAGAAAGGTAAAATAAGGGGCACCTGGGTGGCTCCGTGGGTTAAAGCCTCTGCCTTCGGCTCAGGTCATGATCCCAGGGTCCTGAGATCGAGCCCCGCATTGGGCTCTCTGCTCAGTGGGGAGCCTGCTTCCTCCTCTCTCTCTGCCTGCCTCTCTACCTACTTGTGTTCTGTCAAATAAATAAAATCTTAA
The DNA here is from genome assembly GCF_902655055.1 of Lutra lutra. NCBI lineage: Eukaryota > Metazoa > Chordata > Mammalia > Carnivora > Mustelidae > Lutra > Lutra lutra. The sequence goes on from NC_062289.1 coordinate 83,364,142, forward strand.
AAAAAAAAAGGTAAAAATAAATCAGAGAAAGACAAACCACAAGAGGCTCTTAACTCTAGGAAACAAACTGAGGGTTGCTGTGGGGGTTATGGGGGTCACTGGGTGATGGACATTAAGGAGGGCACGGGATGCGATGAGCCCTGGGTGCTATGCATAAGACTGATGCATCACAGGTCTGGACCTCTGAAAGGAATAATACACTATATGTTAATCGCTTTTAAATTGGGGGAAAAAAAAAAAACTGCCCTACAACCCAGCAATTGCACTACTGGGTATTTACCCAAAGAATACAAGAACACTAATTCAAAAGGATACATGCACCCCTGTGTTTACAGCAGCTTTATCTACAGTAACAATGGAAGCAGCCCGAGTGTCGAGTGTCCGTTGACAGACAAAAAGAACAAAAGCTTGCCATCTGCCGCAACACAGAGGGAGCTAGAGCATAGACTGTTCAGTGAGATAAGTCAGCTGGGGAAGAGGAGTATCGTATGATTTCATTCATATGTGGCACTTAAGAAACAAAAAGGAATGAAGGGAAAAAGAGACAAACCAAGAAACAGACCCTTGACTGCAGAGAACACAGCGATGGTTATCAGAGGGGAGGCAGGTGCGGGGAGGAAGGAGGGCACGTGTCCTGAGGAGCACGGGGGATGGACAGCGGCATGGAAGCACGATTCCGTACACCTGACGCTAATAGAACAGTCAACCACACTGAAATTAAGTTTAAAAACTTAATAAGGGGCGCCTGGGTGGCTCAGTGGGTTAAGCCTCTGCCTTCGGCTCAGGTCATGATCCCAGTGTCCTGGGATCGAGCCCCGCGTCCTGGGATCGAGCCCCGCGTCCTGGGATCGAGCCCCGCGTCCTGGGATCGAGCCCCGCGTCGGGCTCTCTGCTCCGCAGGGAGCCTGCCTCCACCTCTCTCTCTCTGCCTGCCTCTCTGCCTACTTGTGATCTCTGTCAAATAAATAAATAAAATCTTTAAAAAAAAACTTAATAAAATTTTTAAATAATACATGCAACTGCCCCCCTCAAAAAAGGTAAAATAATTTCAGGAATGAGAGGCAAAAAGAAAGCTCAGTTAGAGAATAGTAGAAAAGCCCCAGAAATAAAATGAAATCACATAACAACGGAAAGGAAGGGAAAGGGGGAAAGGGGAAAAGAAAAAGGCCGCCCACCCCTGCACGGCCCACTGAGGCCCCAGGGCAGAGGGCGGCCCCCAGCGCGCGGATCCCGCGCCCCGCACAGCCAGCACCCGACTCCGGACCCCGCACCGCGCCCCCGCCCTCTCCTCGCCGACTCACCCCCCGCCTCGACTTTCTGAGCGTCCTCTTCTTCCTCCTCGCCTTCCTCCTCCGTTGCCTCGGTCGCCTCGGTCGCCTCGGTCGTCTCGGTCACCGTCGCCGCAGGCACCACGTCGCCCTCTTGACCGCCTCCAGCATGGAAGAAAAAAGTTACACGTGGCTGTCCCACCCCACGAAACACCGGAGGCCACTGGTCCCCCGAGCCCCGCGCCTGCGACAGTCCCGGGGGAAGGTCAGGGCGAGGACGGGGAGCCCCTCCCCCTCCCGCCCTTGGGTGCAGCTCGGCCGGTGCACTGACCCCGGGCGACCCTGCCGCGCACCCTAGGCTGCTGGCGGGCAGAGGGAGACCCGCTCCTCTCGCGTTAAGACGGCCTCGGGTGCGAGTTCCCGGCGTTGTTACACCTGCCACCTGCCCATCAGGAACCTTCTGTCTCCTTGCTCCTCCTTCCCTGCCCTCCTGGACTGGTGCCACTTTCCGAACCAACGCAGTCACATCGAAATGTCCCAGTTACCCCAGACACGTCTAAGTGACACCAAAGGAAGACCCGTGCAAATTCCCCTGAGCCGAAAGTCAAGGTCGCAGAATGACCCGATGTTTTCACCAGGCCCCAGAAATCCAAGCGGTCAGCAGGCATAAAAAAGAGGCTCAACTCCACTAATTATTATTTAAAATGTAATATAGGGGGCACCTGGGTGGCTCCGTGGGTCAAGCATCTGCCTTCGGCTAAGATCTTGATACCAGAGTCCTGAGATCAGCGCCAGGTGGAGCCCCTCACTCCCCAGGGAGTCTGGTTCAGGATTCTCCCTCTGCCCCTCCCCCACGGCCATCTGTCTGTCTCTCTCTCTCTCTCAAATTAATAATTCTTTTTCAAAAATGTACTATAGATTAAGCAAGCGCAGTCCCCATCATCTATGGGATTGGCAGATACGAAAAAGATTGACAGTTCCAATGCAGGCAGGACTGTTGGCGGACAGGCACCCGGCCACTGTTGGGTGTGGATAGGCAGGCCCTTTCTCCGGACCAGTTTGGCAACCTACCCCCATTGTGTAAATGCACACACCTAGGAAACCAGTAATTCTTTCCTAACCCCTCCCACGGAAATATACAAGGCGCAAAGATGCATGGGCATTGTTACCTTGTTTGTGGGAAAAAAAAATACTACGGAAAGGTAAATATTTTATTTAGGGAATGGATAAAATATGGTATATCGATGTACTTAAAACCTACTAAAGGTAGATAGATCTTTAGGTATTGATATGAAAAATTCTCAAGATGTATTTGAGGGAGACAAGTCACAAAATAATATATATAGTACGATTGATTTTGGAAATTATGTATTATTATATAGAGAAGATACAGATGATTGCTTGATTGATTGATTCCGGGAAAGATCTGGCAGGACACACGACTAACTGTAGTGGTTACCTACAGGAACGGGAGTGGGACTTAAGGGATAGAGAGGGCTTGCCTTTTCACTCCTTACTTTATATAATTCTATGTCATGGGAATCTTTGAGAGGATGCCCTTCAGTAATACTTAGTGCCATTTTTTAAAATTTAAGTGAGTCCTTTCCTGACATAGCCTGATTCCATTTTGTTATTTCTAGAAGCGCAGGCCTACCTATTAGAACAGCGGCTTGGGCCAGCGCTGTTAGTTGCAGACACCCGTCTTTCCTGCCACCACCCATACCAGCATCTACTTGTCGCCATTCCTATAATTTTAAACTGGGAGCCAAGAGAAGTCTTGCTTGGGGCAGGGACAGAGTGAGAAAGAAAAGAGGGATGAAGGGGCCGACAGTGGCCCCACTCCAGTTCCTGTGGACAGGCCAGAGCCCCATAAAGCAGCCAACGAAACTGCCCAAGTGTCTTAATAAACAGAGAGTGACAATGGGAGCCACGGAGCTGGGGGCGGGGAGGGCCCCCTCCCCACCTCCATCCAGAACCCAACGCCATTCCGGTGCCTCCAGGATCGCAGCTGTGAGTCTCTGGGGACAGGATGCTCGGCAGGGGTGCGATGGCATTCTCGCGACGTCGCGACGGTGGCAGAAGAGCCAGAAAAGGAGGGAAAGAATGGGGAAGCGAGTCAGAGACAGCGCAGAAACAGGTCACAGTCCAAGGCAGACTTCCGAGCACCCTTCCGAGGGCCCAGGATTGAACCCGGGGTCTGAGATCTGCTTCTGCCTAGAACGGGGCCATCCAGCCGGGGACACTGGGCTAAGCAGGTGTCAGTGTACGCGGCTCGGAAAGCGGCCGGCGAGCCGTGGGAAGTCCGGGCGGCGTCGGGGAGGCTCACCGATCTCCACCTCCACCTCTTCGGGCACCACCTTGCGGTAGAAGAAGAGCGGCAAGGCGCCCTCCTCGTCGCTGGTCTGGTTGAGGAAGTGCAGGATGAGGTCCTCCACCTCGCCGTCGTTGCGGTTCAGCAGCTCCTCGAAGAGCCGGGGGTCTGTGAGGCCGAAGGCCGTGTAGATGCGGTCGCGCATCCACAGCACCCGCAGGTCGTCCATGGCGCCGCGCAGGGCCCGATGGCGCCCCAGGAGCCCAGCGACGGGCGGCGTCCGTGGCAACGACGCCCCTGGCAACGGGCGCCCCGGCAACGGCCACCGGGCGCGGGTCCGCACCGCTCCCGGGCGCGCCCGCCTCCGCCCCCGCGCTCGCAGCGGGGCGGACCCGGAGCCCGGAGGGTGGCGCCCAGCCCTGTCCGGACCCAGGCCGGCACTTCCCACCCGGGAACCGAGCGGAGCAGCGCGGCAGCACACTCGCTCCCGGGACGCGCAGAGACGAGGCCGGCCGGGAGCCGCCGGGGCCACCGGACAGCCGACTGCGGACCTCCGCCGGGGAGCGTCCCGCCCATGGTGCCCCTAAGCCGGCCGAGGCCAGCCAGGTGACGGGGCGGGGGGGGGGGGGGGGGGGTGGGCGCAAGGTGAAGGTGACCTTGTCTCTCGGAGGTGGCAGGGGCAGAGTCAGAGGCGAGGCTGACAGTCCGAGCCCCCAGCCACTGTGGATCAAAGGGCCTCAGAAGGGCAAATACTTCTGGAAGAGTTCCAAGAAGGGACCGGTTCCTTCCTGCAGCACATGGTATTGGAGAAGAGGGAGACCCAAGAAGGGACAACTGACTTCTGGCATTTGGGATCAGGAGAGGGGCCAAGCGCTCTGACTCTCCAGCCAAGCCCAGATATAAAGAAGCAAAACACCCATGTTTTGAAAAATATATTTATTTTTCATTAGTAAAAGGAAGTTTAATACCAATAGAAAGATGCAAAATTGTCCTTTCATGCATTTGTGGAGCTTTAACCTAGTGACTGTGATCCACTACCCACCCCCACCCCCCAACAGTTGAGTCTCTCCATGACAAGTCTGACCCTAAGAACTTAGCCTTCCTGTTGGATTTTCCCATCAAGGAACAAGTGGAATGTTCGAAGTCTTTCTGACAATTCTAAACCAAAGCTCAGCATCAATGACCTGGCTGTTGGAAAACTATTACTTGGAACTGCCTTACTTTCAGCATCCTGAATTAAGGTTTCTTAATAACTGTACTGGAGATGTACCAGATGGCATGCAAGCAAATTTGGCTTTAAATTTTTAATGAAGAAATTACTGTTTCTAAATGCAGACTGCATACCAGTTACAGAAGTTTTTGTTTTCCAAAATGAATCAGGCCCTAAAATGTCTGAATATTTAACTCATAAATATCATAAAAGTTACCTAAGCTATATCCTATGGCTTATTAAGCTACAGCAGGCTGAAAACTAAGAACAGAATGTTTTTATAAAATACCCACCCTGGAACCAAGGACAGAACAGCATTCGGTAAAAGGTGAATCTTTTCAAAGTCCAATCCGCAATGAATGGAAAGCTCACCGTGATCATCAGAACACGCTTTGGGTTACTTAACTGACCACAATTATGTCACCACGGGGACATTCCTTACCCTTGCAGGATGAAATCAAATTCTGTTTCCTGAAGAAATCCCTTGGATTTTTGTTAGGACTCCCATTAAGACAGAGTGAACACCTGAATCAAAACTGGAAAAGGTGGCCGTCATGCCATTTATCATGACATGTCCTCTTTGGGAAAACGCACAGATACTTGACATTCCCCAGACAACTGACCATTTTTCCTCTGATATTTGCTACTAAGGGAATTAAGTCTTATCTTGAAAACTGTACGTGGAATAGTCCTACCAAACAGCTTAAAAACTAAGTGCAGAAACCACTCTGGTAACCTGACATTGAAACCTATAGCTTTAAGGAGAGAGAGAAAAAAAAGTCCCCTGGTGCCTGAAAGACACCATCAAACTCTATTTCTAGAGAGTTCTCTCACAGAAGTTATACTACTGTGTTTTTTCATAGAATAAGGTAGCTTACATTAACTACTACATAGGTTTCAACTTAAATGACTCTGCCGGGGCGCCTGGGTGACTCAGTGGTTTAGAGCCCCTGCCTTCGGCTCAGGTCATGATCCCGGAATCCTGGGATCGAGCCCCGCATCAGGCTCTCTGCTCAGCGGGGAGCCTGCTTCCTCCTCTCTCTCTGCCTACCTCTCTGCCTGCTTGTGATCTCTGCCTGTCAAATAAATAAATTAAAATTAAAAAAAAAGAAAAAAGAAATGACTCTGCCCTCTCTGTTCTATATCCCAATAAGAGCTGTTCCTTAAGAATGACCAACTGGCCCCTAACAAGTTACCAGAGGGGGCCCTAAAAGATTCCAGCAAACGCCGCATGTCCCTTGTTTACAGATCAGTTAATGGTGCCCTGAAATCGGGGGTTTCCCAGGGATGAATTAGTTACCATTTTCTTACCACAGTTCCTTGGAGTAAGGAGTAATCAAGATGCCAGCTGGGAGGGACAAGTCTGCGATCTGAGCGTTACTGAGATTTTGTGTCCCCCCCCCCCCCAAAGAAGTGTCCAACCAACATCACCCCTTGCCGGGGAAACTGAACTCTGAGAGCAGAATCAATTCCCAGAGCCTCATTAGCACCGTTTTAGGTCTGACAGGAAGGACAAAACGCAGTCCCTCCAAACCGGCTCTGGGAAACCGCTCGCTTAGAAGCAGCCCGGTGCGTTTACTACACTTAGAAAGGTTTCATGGCGGAGTCACAGGTCAGCGTGCTCAGTCCCTGCCTCTCAGCAAACCGGTCTTGACGTTCCCTGAGAAGATACGCTTAGACTCCGGGCTCCCGGAAGCTCGGCTTGGGATGAAAATTCCAACCTCTGCCACCAGCCAGGGGAAGCAGTGCGGTGACAAACCGGCCTTCTCATGCGCCTTCCTAAGAACGTTATGGAAGTGAGAACGCTGCAGATTTCTTTTTGAAAATAATTATCTAAAATTAACTACAGAAAAATACGAAAAATGAACATAATTTACAAGAAAATAAATCTTCCTTGACTTACGATGGGATCTCAGCATAAGTTGAAAATCTGCTAAGTTGAAAACGCATCTAGCACAGCCAACCTCCAGCCCACCTTCCGCGTGCGCAGGGCACGACACGAGCCTCCCGCTGGACAAAATCACCCACCACGAAGCCTGTTCTATAAGGAAGTGTCGACTCCCTCGTGTCATTTCTTGACTCCCGCGCTGACAGCAACAGACGGCTCCGCCGTGAGGGTTTGGGGGCGTCTGGGACCCTCGTGATCGCAGGGCTGATGAGAGCAGTGGCCGTGACCCCGCATCACAAGAGAGCACAGGACCGTGGATCCTGAGCCCGCGACAAGGTCTAGATTCAAAATTCCAAGAATGCGTATGGCTTTCGCACCATCATTCAATCAAAATTCACTGAATTGAACAATTGTTAAGTCAGGGACTATCTGGACAGGTTAAAATGTTCAGTAGGACTGACCCACATTCATTCAAAACTGAATGTCATGTGAACAGATGAATTTAAACTACAGATAATAAGAATTCATTTTCAATTGATCCCAACAGTGTTTGAAAGTTTAAATTAACTCTAAATTCTTTTATCAGACCTTTATTTAGAATTAGTCTGAAAGTAAAAAATTATAATCATACTGTTCTCGAGGTGCAATCTCTTCATGGTAAAATATCTTAATTTATATTTTGTTATAAAAATATACAAAACACTACTTTTTGCTCTTCCCTTCACTCATTATAAACCCCTTTTGGTTCAGTAACATCAGTGACATCAGCTAAGCTGGTCTCTAAGTTCAAATCACATCCACATTGTATCTTCTACAGTCACGCTGGGTTTTAAGGCTCAGGATACAGTTTTATCTTTCAAACATACAATTATCATAATTGGCTTTACATAAGGATAACAGGATTAGAATATTTTTAAAAATATACAAGTGGGATAACCATCTGTTGTTCGTTATTTTATCCCATTTTCCCCAATTATTAAAACAGGACAAAATTGTAGAAACAGTCCCCTACTTGCAGGCCTAGACAGCATACAGTAAAAAAATGTTTACATACTTGTAATCAGGCAGAACGTGAATCTTTTGATTATCCGTCATTAAATTTTTTAAAAAACTATACTTAACCTCAGCTGTTGGAAAATATTATCTGACAACGTCAAGCAACAGAATGACTTTTTTTTTTTAATAGGGTGAAAAGGAATTGAGTATCTAAGACCATTTTCAATGAGCCGTTCAAAACTGCTTCTCTCCCCCAAGCCTGTATTTTAAAAAAAACTTAAACGTAACTTTGGGCCTTGACTTATATTTGCTCATTGTAAAAACTGAAAGAAATTTAGAGATCTGAAGTTGATAAACTTTACAAAATATTTAACAGAGGAAGAGGTATATCTTACAGAATTATTTGGCTATATCATAAGGCAATCAATGAAGACGGAATTTTTCCTATCGTAAATCTGACGTAAATGAAATTCTGTAACATGATAATTCTCCATAAATCTGACAGCTTGTTAGGTACGGCAACGCGATCATGCCACGTCGTCACTGAATTTCGACGAAAGCAGTCTGAATGAGAAAGGAACAAATTTGGTGCCTGCACCAACGTAGAACTTGTTCTGAAATTCTACCCTAAAAAAAAAAAAAAATTCAGTGTATCAATGAAAGATTGTGAATAACACTTCCAACATCTCTTAAAACAACATGTGTAAGTTAAAAAACAAATAAAAACAAAAAAACAAATTTCCTGTGCTGAAGCTGCTTCCCTTCTGTATGTGCTCTCATGGCACAAATGTTTTGACTTAAATAAAATACACACACACACAATGTTGTATGTGCCCCATGTTGCCTTTCTCCGTGTGTAAACCCATCATGCCACCTCATGCACTCCACATAGATGCGCCTCTCTCTGCACTCTGGTACTTTCACACACACAAGTAAGCCGATGTATGCTAGAAACCGTTAAGAAATACGTAAGAATTTTTACTTTATTTTACAATAAGATAAAGGAATTTTTCAGACCCCAGATGAATTAAAAGCATTAAACACACAGAGGTATCCAGCAAGCATAAACTTGCTTTTAGTTGTCAGTGATAATATTTCAGAAACAAAATATCATTTTAACTCGGGGGATCTGAATCCAGATCACAGGGTCGGGAAGGCAAGCACCAGCCTCCATGAAGTGACCAGATCTGTGCGGGGTTATGTATATCTACAGGCGGGGAGGGGGTTCCTTTTTTTTAAATAACAGTCTCAAAGCTAAATTTCGAACTCACCAGTGGAGGCGTATGGCGTGAAGAAATGCAGAAAGGCCTTCCATGATCAAAAGGATGAAAATTGTCAAAACTGCAAAGAGCGCGATAACCGGAAGCAGCAGCAGGACTCCGTACGTGGTGTCCACTCGGAGGCCCACGCGCACCAGCATGGTCCACAGGACGTCAGACAACTCTGCGGGGGGAGGGAGTTGGCAGAGCTCACTTCTGTTCGCACGTGCCGAGGCACCGCCATTAGCTCATGGGACCAGGTTTCCTTCTGACAATTCTGACTTATTACCCACAAAATAATACACACACCCACCCACTCTAGATGTGATCTGCTTCTCGTGTCAAAGTGAACCAGCCCCTGAGGCTAACCAGCCCCTGATCATCTCAAACCCTGAGGAAGACAGGGCATGCCAGAAAAATCCGAGGCCTCCCTCCCAGAGAGAGGACTTGACCCAGACTGGGGTCGAGCTGGCTCTGTCCCCACACAACACTAGTTCACACAGCATCTGAAAGATGGGACTGTGCTTCCTTGGATACGTGAGATGGCCCACGGCGCCTCCCTGGGGGTTCCCTGGGGCACGGTGGGGTGTCTCAGCACAGAGTTTGGGAACCACGGGTCTGAGCGAAGACTTACGTGCATGAGCCAAACTGAGAGCCCAGAGCCTCAGGTAGGAAGCGGTGTTGGAGATGCATCCCAGGCAGTACTCGATGGAATGAATCACTTGGGTCATTAATATTTCTCCAAAATTAAACTGGGAGAGATCACACATGTGTTAGGTCCAGTGTACTGCCCGCGTGCTCCCACAAGTCACCCTGTGTTCTCGGTGCCTTGTCCCCCTTGCTCTCGGTGACAGAAGTGGCGTCTGCAATGTTGGGGACAACACCCAGAGCATGAGGAACAGTGAAGCAAAGATCCGAGCTCCACTCACAGCTCTACCACAGACCACTCTGTGACCTACACAGCGGCTCTCCCGGCCTCAGTTTCCCCTATGGCACCCTCACAGCCCAGCGTGACTCAGGAGCTAGACTCTGGCTACCCGTGCATGTCTGAGAGGTAAACGCAAGCCTCACAAATAGAAACTGTGAAGAGGGGCCCCTGACGGTGAAAAGGCTGCGTGACCCTGGGAAGACCCGACACTCCCCCGGCTCTGCTTCTTGGGTCTTTTTTATGATCTTGTGAATCATTAATCGTCCCAAATCAAAACACTAAATTACATAATAATTATAAAATGTTGATTATAAGAAATTTTGTTCAGTCTTTATCGGATGACCAAAGGAAGCTTCCACGAACATGGAATAGCAAAACGGCTTAGCTGTGTGTGGCCAGAACTGTGCCTCCCTCCTCTGGGGGAATCTGCTTCTCCCACCACTGATTCCAAACCCCAAGCCCCAGCTCCTCACGGGCTGACCTGTGTCCCCCTCCAAATTTCTGTGTTACAGCCCTGACCCCCATTGTGACTGTGTCTGGTGACAAGGCCTTGAAGGGGGTCATTAAGATGAAGAGAGATCGGGGTGCCTGGGTGGCTCAGTGGGTTGGGCCTCTGTCTACGGCTCGGGTCATGATCTCGGGGTCCTGGGATCGAGCCCCACATCGGGCTCTTTGCTCAGTGGGGAGCCTGCTTCCCACCCCCCTCTGCCTGCCTCTCTGGCTACTTGTGATCTCTGTGTCAAATAAATAAATAAAATCTTTAAAGAAAAAAAAAAAAGATGAAGAGAGATCATAAGGGTGAGTGTCCTTACAAGAAGAGACACATGCCCACGGAGGACAACGCCCCGTGAGGACACACTGGGAAGGCAGCCGTCCACAAGCCAAGGAAGAGAAACCAGCGCCGCAAACATCTTGAACCTGGATTTCTGGCAGTCGGTTTCTGTGCTACAGCGGCCCGTGCGGACTACCCGAGCAGCTGTTGGTCTGGGGATGGTGAGTGGCCCCAGACAGATCGTCACAGTACGCCCTAGGGCTTCTTCCTAATGTAACAATCAGCCAAGAGCGCTTTTCTCTCCTACTGAAAGACTGAAGAAAACCAGTCAGCACCAGCTGTGGCCAAGGTTCCAGAATCGTGGGGCCAAGTGGCTTCAGAACGGAAAACAAACTTGCAAAGAACCAAGAAGTTCCCAGACTTCTTGGAGTTGGAGACCCAGAAACCAGTAAGCCTGGAGCTCACATGGCTCCTGTCCTGACGGGAGCCAGTCAGCAGGCTGCCCTGAAAGCCGGTGTCAAGCAGGCCTCCTCCTCCCTTACAACTAGGAAAAAGTTCTGAGACAAGAATCTTCCAAAAGCAATGCTCGTGACACCTGAAGTCGCTTCATGACAGCACGTGACAGTAACACTACAAATCCCACCGCAAAGTTGAAAAAGCAAAATGAGAAGAACTCTTCTGACGAACAGATGACCAAAGCAGCGTCTGGGAAGCTTGTGTGACAGTGTCTGGAGTTCATTTTCTCTTTCTTTTTTAAGATGATTATTATCATCATTCTCATGGTGATTACCTCCATGAAAGCTTAGTTGCTTTTTCTTCTCTCTCTCTCTCTCTCTCGCTCTTTTTTTTTTTTTATGCAAACTCTATGCCAACGTGGGGCTCGAACTCACCACCCTGAGATCGACCGACTGAGCCAGCCAGGCACCGGAGAGCTTGGCTTTCAGTGTAGTGTTTTCGACAGTAACAGAGAAGATTACCTCTTCACATGTCATTTCTCTGCATCCATCTTCCATCTGGTTAGTTCCTTCTTCTATGTCTTGGCTTCCCAGCAGAGAAACCTCCTCCTCGCTGTCTTTTCTTATAAGCGTGTAACCACTCTGACAACAACCAAAAGAAGGCGGAGTCATTGCCTTTGAAATCGTAAGGACGGGACAAATCCAACATCAGAGCACCTTCCTTTCTCTTAAGGACTCAGTTCTTTGAGAATAAAAAAGTCGTTAAGAGAGGCTTAACGACAGAGAACAAAGCGAAGACAAACCGACAGAGAACAAAGCGAAGACAAACCGGCTAGATGGCGGACGGGCCTGAAGGGGGGCATTTGTTGCGGGGAGCGCTGCGTGTTGTGTGTATGTGAGGAATCACTCAATTCTACTCCTGAAACCAATTGTACCGTATGTGTTAACTAACCAGAACTTACATAAAAACTTGGAATCAGAAAGATTAAATTAAATTAAATTAAAAAGTTGTTTGCAAGGCCACGAGCACCCCCCCCCATGAAGATGGCTGTTATTAAAAGACCAGTAAGTCTCCATGCGGTGCAGAGGAACCAGCTCTCCGCTCCCCGCCGGCAGGAATGAGAAGTGGCGCACCCGCCGTGGAGAACAGCGATGGGGCCTCGGAAAATTAAACCCCCTCTACGCGATCCCACAGCTCCGTTTCCGGACATGTATCCAAGAGCACCGACGGCAAGGGCTGGAACAGAGTCTCGTGCGCCCACGCTACCAGCAGCATTAGCCACAAAAGCTAAACAGCACCAACAACGCAAGCAGCCGCTGATGGACGGACAGACCGACAAGCAGAATGAGGTCTCGCCACGCAACGGAATGTGACTGAGCCTTAAAAGGGGTGGGGTTGTGACACCCGCTGTGACATGGGTAAAGCTGGAGCCATGGTGCTCAGTGACACAGGCAGGCACAGAAGGACAGACGCGATGTGGTCCCCGCACACAGGGAGGAGTCGAACCCCAGCAACAGCAGGCAGAGGGGCCAGGGAGGAGAGTGGGGAGCCGGCATCCCGGGGCCAGGGTCCCCGCTGGGGAGGATGACAGATCTCTGGAGTCGGGTGGGGGCAGCGGCCACACAGCCCTGGGAATGTAATTGGTGCCACGGGCTGCACACTCACAGAAAGTTACAATGGAAACGTCTGTTGTGCCTGTTCTATCACAGTAGATTTTAAAGAAGTAAAATGAGAAAGCAGACACACAGGAAAACAGTCTAGAAAGATATCTAGCGAAAGGGTGACCCTGGCTATAACGGAGGGACAAAAGAGGGCCCTGCTTTCTCTACGTTCCGTGTTTTCTATAATTTAGTTACATTATTTACATTAAAACAAAAACCACTTTAAAGGAAAAAAAAAATCAAGAATCCAGATCAAGGCACAGAAGCGCTTTAACGACAGTAACCGAGCTGAAGGACTTGGCTCCAACTCCCCACAGGCCCGCTGCTCGCTGGGGCGGGGGCAACGCGCTGCAGAAGCTTCCAGAGCATGGGCCACAGCAGGCCGAAGGAACGAGGCTCTGGCCCGAAGTCAGGACTCTGAGACCCTCCGAAAGGGTCCCTTGGGCTCCCCCTCGTGCACCTGAAAGCGGACTCGGCTCGCCGCCAGCGCACACGCTCCCGACTCGCGCTTACCCTGCTCACTCCAAAGCAGCTGCGCCCGTTGTGCAACCACAACAAGAAGAGCGGTTTTCCCAGGAAGAGGACGGGGACAGACAGCGCGGTGACAGCCAGCAGCAGTCTCTGCACGTGCTCCTGCGGGCGCAGAAGGGGAGGAAGCCCATTAGGATGCAAGGACGGTGCGAACCTGGTCCCCGCTCCACCTGGTGAGCGAAGACCAAGGATGGCGTCTCCTTCTTCGCAGTAACAAGGAACAGAGGGTAAACACAAGCCAAATCCTGTCTGCGGCTTCATCTCTTCTAGACTCCTGGCTGAATTCTAGAACCGAAGAGTAACACTGCCGACAGAGTGGGACGGTATCATTCCGTTCCGATCTATAAGGAATGAGTAAGAAAATTCTAGACAGATTCAAACTCCAGCTAATTAATTTTCTGAAAATACCATAAGAGGGCGAATACCAACATAAGCTGTTCATTTCTTTATATTCCTATTCTGGATTTTTTCATTATCATTCCAAAGAGGACGTGAGGAACATGAGCACATCGTAAGCAGATGAAACATGAGAAAAATACTTTTGCATGAGAAAAATACTAAAAGAGGATTCAGAACAAAACTAACTTTTTTCTTTAAAAAGTAGGGATACTGGGGCGCCTGGGTGGCTCAGTGGGTTGGGCCTCTGCCTTCGGCTCGGGTCGTGATCTCAGGGTCCTGGGATCGAGCCCCACATCAGGGCTCTCTGCTCAGCAGGGAGCCTGCTTCCCTCTCTCTCTCTGCCTGCATCTCTGCCTACTTGTGATCTCTCTCTGTCAAATAAATAAATAAAATCTATTAAAAAAAAAAAAAAAGTAGGGATATTGGGCGCCTGGGTGGCTCTGTGGGTTGGGGTATCTGCTTTTGGCTCAGGTTGTGATCTTGGGGTCCTGGGATTGAGCCCAGCATCAGGCTCCCTGCTTGGCGGGGAATTTCCTTCCTCCTCTCTCTCTGCCTACTTGTGGTCTCTGTCAAATAAATAAATAAAAATCTTTAAAAAAATAAAAAAATAAAGTAACTAGAAATACAGGGGGATTCGCCAGCACTCAGAAACCCTCCAGAAATACACTTTCTTCCCAGTACTTCAGACGGCTACGAGTGGCAGCGAGTTCACACGACATTGCTCTACCAGATCCCCCAGCCCAGTGTCCAGGGCAGGGTGGCAGCTCATGTGATCACGTTCAGAGAAACAGAAAGCCCCTACATGCCCGGGAAGACTGTGGAAAGCACCTTCCATCACCCACTAATCGACACAAAAAGGCTCTCGGGAGGATTTCCTTTAAGTTCCTAAGAGTGGAAAAGAGCATTACCTACCTGCCCTGTGTACAGGCCATTTGTTTCACTAGCCGGGAATAAAAACATGTTGATAAATTCGATCAGAATGCTCGGGGCAACTCTGGAGGTTTCGGCCGAGTACACCAGCCACTTATAGATAATCATGAAGATGAGGTACCCAAAGATGCAGAGCATGAAGAGAAGTTCCGGGACGGAAACCAAATAAATATTGAACTTCTTCCGGAAATGCCTAGGGAAAAAGGAATCGATCAAACCCTGAGCCAGTCTGGACTGAGATAGAGAATAAAGAGTAAAGTATCTTCCATTCCCTGTGACAAGGCCTAGCTCAGTGGAACATCTTTTGTCTTCTGACAACTCGTACAGGATTCAGGTACGTCCATGAAGAAAACAAGTTTAAGCACAGTGAAAATGCTGGTGTTTCATCGTGAGACCCAGTTAGAGTCAGAAAATACAGGGGCTCCTGAGTGGCTCAGTGGGTTAAGCCTCTGCCTTCAGCTCAGGTCATGATCTCAGGGTCCTGGGATTGAGCCCCGCATCAGGCTCTCTGCTTAGCAGGGAGCCTGCTTCCCCCTCTCTCTGCCTAACTCTCTGCCTACTTGTGATCTCTCTCTCTCTGTGTGTCAAATAAATAAATCAAATCTAAAAAAAAAATTAAATTAAGGGGCCCCTGGGTGGCTCAGAGGGTTAAAGCCTCTGCCTTCGGCTCAGGTCATGATCCCAGGTCCTGGGATCGAGCTGCACATCGGGCTCTCTCCTTGGCGGGGAGCCTGCTTCCTCCTCTCTCTCTCTGCCTGCCTCTCTGCCTACTTGTGATCTCTGTTGAAAAAATGAATAAAATTTTTTTTTAATTAAATTTAAATTAAAAAAAATACAACCTCTTTCTCTTTACACACTAGTGCTGGTAAACAAACAGTTTGCTAATTTATAAAATGAAAAAAGAACATAACAAAAATCAGTTCCAGAAATAAATCGGAACGTATGTGTTGCATGCCTCCCTCCCTCGAATGTCGGACTCCATGGGGGCAAAGCCTGTATTCTCTGTCTTCAGCACCACTCGATGCGGAGCGTAGACCAGTGCCCTATGCAGTATAGTGCCCCCGTGTGCTATACACTCAATACATAGCTGCTAAATAAACCCATCACTGAACAAACACCTGTACTGTCACCACCGAATGACAGAAACAACACACCACCGCACCAGCCGCCTTTAACACCCGGACAGTCTACCCTCAAGAAGCAAAGTTTAAGAAATACCAAGCTTGGCTTATAAATACTGCTTAAAAAGAAAAAAAATCTGTACTTACAAGTGGTTAAATATTCCCAGAATGACTCCAAAAGTCATGTGAATAATTCCTAAAATCACAGACATTTTCATTTTGAAAGAGTTTAGAAAAGTGAGACGGTTTGTGGCCAAGTTCCAAATCTGAAGACAAAACAAAACAAGACAAGACATCTTTAACTTCCTTCAACTGCTTGAGGGCACACAGGTGACACTGGGCAAATTTTCCTACCTTAAATCAAAAGGCAGCTAGAGATTTAAAAAGAAGGCAACATTCAGACTTTCTTCTTGACGCCTCTGAACTGAGAACCGCTGATTTTCTTAAACCAGGGCCACAGACTATTACAAACAATTCTATCTTTAACGTAAAGTTCAAAGGACACCAAATGAAACAATACTGTGTTTGGGGATCCATGCCTCGGCGCGATACTAAAAGGACGTGCAAGAGAAAGAGTAACACAGAGTCCGGGGCGGGGTGGGAAGTTCCCTCTGGGGACAGCTGGGGAGAGCGGGGCCCGTTCCAGGTCCCCGGGTCCCTTACCCTGGGCAGGGGCCATACAAATATGCATGTTGTAACTTTACATACATGTTTTATACATTCTGTGTATGTGCATTTTATAATAAAGTTTAACAGAAAACAAGGAAGAGAGGAGAGGGGGAGAGAGAGAGAAGAGGAGGGGGAGGGAGAGGGGAAGGAAGGAAGCAGAAGTGCAGAGCAGCCAAACCACGCTGCTGATGATAAGGCCCAGGGGCTCGGGCGGGACTCCCCGGAGCTCCCTGTCCCAGCCCCTCCAGAGCCTACTGTGACTGCTTCTCTCACTCTCTGAAAAAATCATTCTGAGAGTCCCTCACTTGGGGGGATTAAGAAAAGGGAAATAGGACCTCTCAGGACAGAAAGACTTGTTCTTTTTAAGTGCAAGTAAGACTTTACAAAGAAGACTTTCGGCTGACTTCAGCCTGTTTGGACCCGTGGGAAGAGCCTGCTGCCAGCGGCCACTGTGAGACCCAGAGGGCTGGAGGGGGCAGGACAGCAGGAAAACTAGCAACAGTGCGACACGGCAACGGTGACATGAAGTCTCTGTCCGATGACTAAGCTAAACGCAACTGGGCACAGAACGATCTTTCAGGCAAAGAAGGGGGGAGAGAAAAGTGCATCTGTATGTTCACAAAGACACCTGCGAGGAAACACGAGAGACTAACCCCAGCGGTTCCCGTGCTGGAGGTGGGGGGCTGAGGGGATAAGGACGGGGTGGGGGAGACCCTTCAGGAGAGCTGGACCTCGTACATACACGAGGTACACACAAGGCTCTATTTTTGAACTGTATCAGAGTAATGTTGATTTTTAAAATTAAACCAAAGCAAAAGGAAGCAGTACCATGCCTCGGTCTCCTCCTCCCCCTCAAAACACCCACTTGAACTTTCTTTCTTGGGGCCTTTATTCAGAAACGTTTCTTTCCTTCAAGTTAGGCCACACGTTATTAGGACTTTGCCTCCAAAACCAAAGGGAATTATTATAAAAGTTTTTTCACGCTTCCAATTATATGAAGACAGAAGGCAAAAACGCTGAATTATACAAATTATGTGTAGAGGTGAGAATGAACAGAACAATTCGGAGGCTTGGACAGCTCGGATGAAGGCAGGCTGGACCTGTGTCATTCTGTTTCCTCATTCCTGTATGCAGTTACAGCAGGTGCCCCCAGACCAATTTTGAGCTGGTCTCTAAGCTCCCCTTTCCAGGGCGAGATTCCTCCAAAAGATGCCCGATAGTCCCGGAAAACAGTGCCTCAGCCTGGAGGAGGCCTGTTAGGAGCCTGATGAAGGCCTGGTGGTTGCAGGGGTGGGGGGTGGGAACTGGCTCACTGAGTGCTATTGGTGTGGCGGGGCTGGGGGGGGTACACAACCTTGCAGGGGACAGCAGTCCTTCCTGGCCCCCTGCAGCTACATCTTCCTTTCCAACACTTCCCATTTCAAAAACTACTTCCACAAGCACCCTGAGAACTCTGAGCTCCCTTTCAGGCTCTAAAACTCCATACTATTTCTTTCTAGATCAAAGGATAAAAAATAATAATAATCCCCACATACAAAGAAGAAACATAGGGAGCAGCCTGCATTGAATGGCTCCTGAAGGGCTGGCTCTCCCTAGAGTAAAAACAGGTCAGGAACCATGACAGAGTGTAGCTCCCCCTCTGCACTGACCCGCTTTCCCAAAGAGACAGCTCAGCTTCATCTCTAAACCAAGTTCATTGGCACATGGTTCATTGGCACATAAACCAAGTTCATGACACACATGGGCCACCGCCCCCCACGCAGAAACCCCCCGAGGGCATCTTCCCCACCGTGTGCAACGGCGTGAGCCATGCCCAAGAGCCCGAGGGAGCCCCGTGACAATGACAACCAGGCAGCACCCCAGAGGAAGCCGCGATCATGACGAGGAAAAAGTACACTCACGGGATCGATGCCAAGAGGATAAGGGCCTTGGAACACTCCAGGAACACTCGGGTCCAACTGCAAAACCCTGCTGCGCCTGACGACGGAGTCACTGTAACAGAGAGCAGAGTGAGCGGCCGCGCGGCCGGGGGGGGACGGAGGAGCCTCGGGGAAACGCTCTTCCCCCGAACACCGCGCAGGTGAGCCGGGCCGCGCGCTTACTTCCAGAGCACCATCCTCCTGCGCTCCGCCGGGGCGTGGCTGGAGCTGTACATGGCGGACACGTTCCAGCCAGAGCCGAACAGGTTGACCGACTTGGAGAAGCAGTCGTTGTAGATGAGGCCCGTGTACACCGAGAACAGCCCCATCAGCAGCAGGATGTAGCGGCCGTTGAAAAACATGCGCATGATCTGCGGGCAAAGCGGGTGCCGTGAGCAGAGGACGCCCCAGCGCTGCCCACAGGCCCACGCCCCCTCCAGCCCAGTCAGGGACGCTTACTGCCAAACACCCACATTTGAGAAACGTCCCCTGTTTAGTCAAAAAGAGGGGAACGACTACTAATCACCCACCCAAGTATAACAAGCGGGAGTGTCTATGCTCTTACCTCCTGTGACTGCTTTAGTCTGGGATGGTTTTCATTCAACACCAGCAAGAGGGCAAATAAGAACATCACAAAGCCATGTCCAAAGTCTCCGAACATCACGGCGAACAAAAAGGGGAAAGTGATGATGGTGAAGAGAGCTGCAGGGAGAGCAAAGCAAGAGACTCGGTTCGCCAGAGGCAGAAAATTCTAGCTAATGCCAACACTCGACCTTCTCCAGAACTCCCGAAAGAGAATGGACAGGCGGATACCAGTGCTTTACACGAAGCAAGACAACATGACGGGAGCCCTGAGCCTGCTTTCGCAAGCGCCAGCCGCATCCTTGCAGGCAGATGCGGCGGCGATCAGACAAAAACTCCTCAGGCTTCCGACCTGGGTTCACTTCTCTGTAGCTCCCAACTCCGTAGGCGTCCACGATGTTCTGAAACCCCTCGGTGAACTTGTTGGTGCGGATGAGAGTTGGGGGTGTTTCTTTTGTTGGGATCGTGTTCATAAATGAGGGGATCGTAGCACCGCTCTCTCTCTTTCACATAAAAAGAAAGAAAAAAAAAAATTACCATCCAAGAGTTCATTCAGCAAACAATGGCTCCCTGCCAGCCCAGACAGGCAAGGCTCTGCGTGGCCCATGGGGACGTGCGAACCACCACTGAGGCGGGGGCGGTGAGTCAAGGGCAGCTGAGTGGCCACAGGAGTCAGGAAGTCTTGGGGGGCAGGACTTGGGGGTTCGATCTTACAGAAGGAAGCATGTAGCCGGCTGCAAGGGCGGGAAGCAGACAGCAGGGCCGGGAATGACAGGGAATATACATAAGGCAGTCTCAGAATCACTAACATAAAACTGAAATTTAATCTTTTATCTCTAAAAATGTTCAAGAGGAATCTGGAGACAACTATACAATACTAGCTAATAAAACCAAAAAATAGATGAGGATGAATCAAAATGTCAACATTAGTACAGCAAAGTCATGTACATAGCTTGTTCTTTCAGTGTTCACAATTCTTCAGGAATGTGTTTATTTATAATGGGAGGGAAAACCTTTTTATTTCATTTTATTTTTTTAAAGATTTTTATTTATTTATTTATTTATTTATTTATTTTTTTTTTTTAAAGATTTTATTTATTTATTTGACAGAGAGAGATCACAAGTAGATGGAGAGGCAGGCAGAGAGAGAGAGAGAGGGAAGCAGGCTCCCTGCTGAGCAGAGAGCCCGATGCGGGCCTCGATCCCAGGACCCTGAGATCATGACCTGAGCCGAAGGCAGCGGCTTAACCCACTGAGCCACCCAGGCGCCCTTTATTTATTTATTTGACAGGCAAGAGATCACAAGTAGGCAGAGAGGCAGGCAGAGAGAAAGGAGGAAGCAGGCTCCCCGCTGAGCAGAGAGCCCGATGCAGGGCTGGATCCCAGGACCCTGAGATCACGACCTGAGCCGAAGGCAGAGGTTTAACCCACTGAGCCACCCAGGAGCCCTGGGAAAACCTTTTTAAATAAAGTAAAACAAGTTATTAGAAGAGGAGTCGATTTTCCAGTCAAATTCTATTTAAGATACTTGCTGGTAAGGGGATTCTGGGAAATCCCAGAATCCCAGATTGGGGGATTCCCAAATGGCACATAGTTCTGAACCTCCCCGAATCCCTTCAAGAGCAGACAGGGCAACCAGAGAGCAAAACCAAAATCCCACAGACAACACTTCTCACAAAAGCATGTCCCCACAAGCCACCACATGCAAATGGGGACAAACTGCTCAACGCAACAACACCTGCACGCTAAGAGTCTCCAGACCAGAGGAAGCGAGGGAAGCAATGTGGCATTGGAGAGACCCAAGGAAGAAACATCCCAAGAGAGTCAAAGGCATTCCCTGGAAAGCACAGAAGGCTGACCCAAGAAAAGCAGCTGGAACTGGGAAGGGTTCTGTCTACTTCCAGAGCATATGAGTGCAAGGGGTCCATGGGAAGTGAGGTCTGCGGGGACACAGCAGTCCAGCTCCCCCAAACTCAAAGAACACCGGCCCGGACATCCTCCCGCCACAGGAGCGCCCCACAGATGAGACCCTGGAATGAAACTGAAACTGAGCAGGACAGGAACAAAAGAGATAAGGAAAGAGAAGGTCCAGGTAAAAGAGGGAGAGAGGAAGCCTCAGGTCCAGGGCCTTACAGATTTTTGATCCCTGCTCAGAAGTAGTAAAGAAAATTCTATGAAGTTAGGAAAGTGATCCTGAAGTAACCTTTAAAAGTTCCTTAAGTACCTTGAATATGTTCCATAAAACCAAGATAAAAACAGATGATGTATTTAAATTATACGTAATGCATGGTTCCCTTTGGTATCTTAAAAATATTTTCAAATGTATAAATATATATTATGTCTAATACAGAATTTCCTTGAGTATTTAAACATGCTTTCAGAAAACTCATTACAGGGTGCCTGGGTGGCTCAGCGGGTTAAGCCGCTGCCTTCAGCTCAGGTCATGATCTCAGGGTCCTGGGATCGAGTCCTACATCGGGCTCTCTGCTCAGCAGGGAGCCTGCTTCCCTTCCTCTCTCTCTGCCTGCCTCTCTGCCTGCTTGTGATCTCTCTCTGTCAAATAAATAAATAAAATCTTAAAAAAAAAAAAAAGAAAATTCATTACATTTTTGAGTGATCAAAAGAAGGATGGAGGTCAAAACTTACATAAAGTTATAGTAAAAAAAGACGGAGCAGAACAATATCCTGGACAAGGAAACCACGCCAGAAGGACATGTCCACAAAACAGACAAAAATTTACCTTATTCATTTTAAAATGAGCAAAAAAAGTTATGAAAATAATGCATGATATGAAAAAGCATCAGGAAGCAGAATTAGGTATTAGAAATACCTATTAGATATTTATTTACTAGATAAATACCATTATAAATGAGGTTAACAGAACTCAGAAAGAAATCAGAAATAAAAGAAAAAATATTCAGCAACGAGACAACACTAGATGTTGTCTAAGTTGTGAAGAAACCAAAGTGAAGAAACCTTCCTGGTTAACAAAGCCATAAGAGAAACAGGCAAAAGAATGGAAATTTTTAAAAAATCAAAAAGAAGTAAAGGAAGATAAAAAGGACTCAAGCGGGGGGGGGGGGCTCAAGAAAAAGTGACAAACACTGAAGAAAAGCAAAGAAGGTTCAACTGAAACCTGACAGCGGGTCCTGAAGGAGGAAACCAGAGCAAGAGAACAGAACCAATACCAAAAAGCATAATTCGGGAGAACTCTTCTGAAACTTGCTTTAAAACTATGTATTAAAAGAATCACTGGGGACGCCTGGGTGGCTCAGTGGGTTAAGCAGCTGCCTTCGGCTCGGGTCATGATCCCAGCGTCCTGGGATCGAGTCCCGCATCGGGCTCCTTGCTCGGCGGGGAGCCTGCTTCTCCCTCTGCCTCTGCCTGCCATTCTGTCTGCCTGTGCTCGCTCTCTCTCCCCCTCTCTCTGACTAATAAATAAAATCTTTTAAAAAAATAAATAAATAAATAAAAGAATCACTGACCTCTAAACTAATAATACATTATATGTTAATTAACTCAATTTAAATTAAAATGTTTTAATCAAAAAATAAAACTATAGGGGCATCTGGGTGGCTCAATCGTTAAGCATCTGCTTTCCGCTCAGGTCATGATCCCGGGGTCCTGGGATTGAGCCCTGCACCCAGCTCCCTGCTCTGAGGAAAGCCTGCTGCTCCCTCTCCCACTCTCCCTGCTTGGGTTCCTTCTCTTGTTGTCTCTCTGTCAAATAAATAAAAATCTTTTTTTTTTTTTTAAGATTTTATTTATTTATTTGACAGAGAGAGATCATAAGTAGGCAGAGAGACAGGCAGAGAGAGAGAGGAGGAAGCAGGCTGCTTGCCAAGCAGAGAGCCCGATGTGGGGCTCAATCCCAGGATCCTGAGATCATGACCTGAGCCGAAGGCGGCGGCTTAACCCACTGAGCCACCCAGTGCCCCTAAATAAATAAAAATCTTAAAAAAAAAAAAAAGGGAATACTCAAGTGGCTCCTGAACAGAAAAGATTTTCAACTTCACTCAGAATAAGAGCAGGGCAGCGGCTGGTATCATCAAACCGACGCGGCCAGGCGGTATCTGCGACTTTCTCCTGCAGACGGGTCAGGTGTCAGTCACTGCGGTGGCATTCGCGACACCACAGACCACCTGAACAAGCAGGGGACCCGTGCAACTAGCTATAGTGCATCCGCACAGTGGAATATTACATAGTTATAGAAAGTAGGAAAGTCTGATTAAGTGAAAAGAACAGTATGAATGAATAGCACGCAACCCTTTGTGAAGAAAACTATCACTGGTGCGCCTGGGTGGCTCAGTGGGTTAAGCTCTGCCTTCAGCTCAGGTCATGATCTCAGGGTCCTGGGATCGAGCCCCACATCGGGCTCTCTGCTCAGCGGGGAGCCTGCTCCGTCCCCCACTACCCTGCCTGCCTCTCTGCCTAATTGTGATCTCTCTCTCTGTCAAATAAATAAATCTTTAAAAAAAAGAAAGAAAACCACCCATTCATACCTGCTTACCTACGACTACGAAACTCGAAGGCGTAACACTCAGTTATCTCTGAGACAACAGGGGTAGGAGGAGGCCACTCCGCTGTGTCCTTTACTTTATATACATCTTACTTTCAACCATGAGACCCTATTCCGTACTCCAAGTGCAAACGACACATGCACGGCACAGCTCTGGCTCTTCAGACACCAGCCCGCTCAGTGGCCTCTCACTGCTCAGGACTGACTGTCCCGTTTCCCCTGTGCGGGGCAGCCGGCTCCCCCGCACCCCCAGAGCAGCCCCGTCCCAGCGTCTGGTCCCGGCGGGGGCGGGCCCTGGGCTGCCTTACCGAGCCATCCTCGAGCGCCCGGCGCAGGTCGTGCAGGTCGGCCTCGGGACACCAGACCTCGGCGATGAGGCACTTGTTGGTCACATCGAAGCTGCACATGTTCAGCATGTGGTAAATGGCCTTCATCTTCTTCACCTGGATGACGTGGCTGTAGACGGATTCGGCGGCTTTACACAGCACTTGCCTTAAATAGTCCTCGGTTTTGTGAAGCACCTGGGTGGGAACAAACATGGGCTTCCAGCACTGGGGACACTTGTCGGTCTCCATCCATCGGGCACCTGCCTCTCCTGGGGGCAGGCAAGGGAGAGGCTCATTCCTTCTCGTCCTGATCCCAGCACCACTGGGAAGTGGGCGGAAACCTAAGCCCAGGCGACCTGAGGCTCCCTCTAGGAAGCTGCCCCTCCAGGACACCACCCCAAGGGGACAGGAAACGGTTAGATGTCACCATCTGGGTGGCAGCGCTGTGGCAGGGCTGGGCCCACGGAGCTCCCCACTCTTGCCACTCCCAGCCTCAGCTCAGCAACCTATCAACCCTACAGCCACTACCTCCACCCCACATGTGGCCTGAAACCCCTTTTGCTGGAGTGGGTCGGAGTCTACTTCTTGCCCCCAAGAGCTCTCACCGGTATTATCAGAAACATCAGTTAACGTGGTGAGAGCAAAGTAACAGGCACCACTTTAAACACACTGATGACCAGAACATCTTCTCCAAAGTCCCTTTGACACCACCTAGGTCGCTAACAGGCCGCTAAAAGAAAACTTGCATGAAGAGGAGGGAGGTAAGTGACGGCCCAATCTCCCTGAAACACTTTGATTTGTCTGCACCAAAATTTTCCGTATCAAAAAAGAAAGCAAACGGAGGGGCGCCTGGGTGGCTCAGTGGGTTAAGCCGCTGCCTTCGGCTCGGGTCATGATCTCAGAGTCCTGGGATCGAGCCCCGCATCGGGCTCTCTGCTCAGCAGGGAGCCTGCTTCCTCCTCTCTCTGCCTGCCTCTCTGCCTGCTTGTGATCTCTCTGTCAAATAAATAAATAAAATCTTTAAAAAAAAAAAAAAGAAAGAAAGCAAACGGATTTATAAATGTTTTACACGCCTCAGAGAAGGAGCCGACCATTTCCCGTTCACTCACAGTGTAAAGATCCTGAATCCGGGTGTTCAGTCCCTCCTGGATCTCCTTCCGCTCCTCAGCAGTGTTCGGGTAGGGGTAAACGTGGCAGTGGTAACTAGAAGACAGAATTTAATAGTCACGCATCCGTCGGGACCAGGAGAGGCTACACCAAACACCAGAACTAAATTCAGCGTTCCACGCGAGTACATCTCCCTCCAAATGGGATAAAAGCAGCCCCTTGGGAGAAAACGGCGCAGACACGCACCGGCCCACAGTGCACAGACCCGCACAGAGACACTCAACAAATGTGCACAGGAAGGAGGAACAAATTGAGCAAACTCTCTCGGTTCCATGTTCCATTCCTGCCCTCGATCATCCCCGGAGAGCTCGCTCCCAATTCCTACTTTCTGAAATTCACCACCATCCTTGGGCTGGGAATCATTAAACAAGTTTGAAACACAAAAGCAAGAACACACAACAGTGATTACCTTAAAAGAAAGAGAAAATAAAGGGTGATGGGAGGGAAAAAAAGCTCTGGTTTCCTAGCAACTGCCTTGGACACGTGGTGCAGTAAACCTCTCCCTCATCTCCCAGGGCCCACCTCCTGGGGGCCACCCAGCACCCCAACACATGGGGAGAGGAGGCCGTCCCTCCCCGCCTGCGATCTCCCATCCACCTTGACATTTTTGTGCCACACTTAACATTTTAAGTTGTGACTATTAAAATTACTTAACTCTAGCCTTATCCCAAGCAACACTATCTATGAAATCATGAGTTTGCGTGCTGGTTACAGTTTTTCTACTGTATGTTAAAATAAATATATATTTATAAGAGTAACACCAGATTCGTCCATATAAAACCTGAAATGGCTTTCCAGGCCACCCGTGACTGAGGATCAGCCTCTGGGAAACACTTTGCAAAGGAAATACCCAAGCCCGTCCTCACTCCCAAAGAAACAAGACCATCTAAAAACAAAGGGCGTTCTCTGACATTTTTGTTTGGCTTTTGCTTATTTTTCCACTGTTGACGAGAATATACGTCACAGTGAGATTCTCGCTGAGGCACTCCTCGCCTGTGTCGCCTCAGTCCCAAAGCCCACTGAGGCCTGGCCGTGGGGGCTCGCCGAGCTCACCCAGCGAGTGGGTGGCAACGCCAGGCTCTGGATCCGGGCCTCCTCCCCCGCAGCGCACAGAGAAACCTGCCGAATGTTCGGCCTAAAATGAACCAGATGCTCCCTGATGACAGACAGGCCTCTGTGGAGCTCAGCGCAACAGGGAGGCACAAAATAATTCAAATTTGGTTCCTTCTCCAATTATTCTTAAGCCCTGATGCCCGGGGAGGAAATAAAACCTGAGAATGTTATTAAAAACGGTCTCTACTTCTAAAGCATCTTATGTACAACGCTGGCAAGAGAGAGGGCTAATTAAGCGTTAAAAACAAAGACACAGAACTAAGCACAGCAATCTCTGCACCCACTGCATTTCCCCTCGAACACAGGGCCATTTAGGGAGAACCAGAAGCCACTGTATATGAGCACAGAGATGAAATGAAACATTTCTTGTTCTTACCAATCACATATCTTCTTAACTTTGTGGCCAATCTGCTCTCCCCAAAAGGATATTAAAAACACATACCACTTTATAACTTCTCCCTAAAAGAAGAAATCAGGGTCATTGTTACTCCTGTGTCCAGAATGAGGACTCTGGCAGCTCAAATTCTGTCACAAGTTGGCCCCTTCACACCCTCAACAGATGCAGACGCCCTCGGGCCCCCAGGCTCCATAACTGCACCTCGCCCACCCTGGCCGCGTGTTCTTCCCCCTAACATCAGCCCTGGCAGTGGCGTGGGGTCATTTACAGACATGCAGAGTGGCCCAAAGTCCGAGTCCCCGGATGTGCCTAGTCCAGTGGAGGTCACACAGGGCGGTTCTCTGCCTTCTGGGTCCATCTCATACGGTAAAGGAGCCTTGTCACGGTTTAGTTATGTTTTTCACACTTCTGGGCTCTTTGTTGGTGGTTTCACTATTTAAAATGGTCCTCAGGCGTAATGCTGAAGTGCTAGCTAGTGTTCCTGGGCCCAAGAAGGCAGAGATGCGCCTCACACACAACATGCCATGTGTCAGATAAGCTTCCTGCAGGCATGAGTCATAGCGCTATTGGCAAGAGTTCAGTGTTAATGAATCCACAATACATGTTAAATAGAAACACACATAAAACAAGGTTAGTATTGATCGGTGGACAAAAATGTGAGCAGAGGCTCGCAGAAACTAACCCTGTGTTTCCCTAGGACAGTGAGTGGTTCAGTATCAATAATTCACGTGTCCATGGAGACCCTACAGAACTACCATAAATACTGAGAAATACTCTCTAAATAAAACGGAGTACATTTTTAGCCTATTTGCCAGGCCCTATTCTAGGTGCTAGGAATACAGAACTGAACAAAAGAGACAAAAATCCCTGACCTGGAAGGGGTGGGAGGTATCCAATTTCCCAGCGAGAGACACAAAGAAAACACAGAGTCCACCACATGGGGAGAAGTGGTAACTGCTCCAAAGGAAACAGAGCTGGAGGAGGAGAAGGGGGGCATGGGGTTGGGGGCTGTGACTTTAAATAGGGTGACCAGAGAAGGCCTCTCTGAGAAGGGGACATCGGAGCTTAAAGGCTAAAGGAAGGAAGGGAGCTGTGCGGCCACTGCGGGAAGGGCCTTCTGAGCCACAGAGAGCTCGTGAGGAAGCAGGTACAGGGACAGCAAGGAGGCCACACACTGATGGGGGTGGACAGGGCAGATGTGTGTTGAAGCCACAAGAGGGGACGCTATAAGGCTCTGGGCGTTTTGCCAAGTGAGACAGGAAGCCCGTGGTGGGTTTTAAGAGGGGAAGTGAAGGCTTACAAGGATGGTTCTCGATGCCGGGAGGACAGAGCGCGGTAGGGCAGCGGCCGGGGCAGGAACCGGGGACAGAGGCCGCTGCAGAAGGGAAGAACTTGAGGTGTGGCCGTCGTCCTGGATCAGGGGGCGGGACCAGGAGACCAGAGTCTCTTCCTAGTTAGAACACATCTCCAGTCACCCTGCCATAGGATTAACACAAGGTCTGAGGGAAAAGAGAAGAATCAGGAGGACCCCCAGGATGTAGGACCTGAGCAGTCAGAAGGACAGAGCTGCCACTTACCGAGCCGGACAAGCGGGGCAGGGCAGGTTTGCTAGGAAAGATCCAGAGTCCAGCTTTAGGCATCGGGTAGAAATGTCTTCCAAGGATTTAAAAGAAGACCTAGAGTAGCCAGTTACATACAAAAGTCTGCTTTTGTGGGGAGAGATCCAAGCTAAGCAGTTGGGAGGCAGTATTTAAAGCTGTGAAATTATATAGGATCCCTGAGGGCACACAGAAGAGAGAGGCGGTCCAAGAATCCAGCCCCAGACCACAAAAGATGGGGAACAGGTCAGGGAGCCTCAAGGAAGCACAGGCAGGTGGGTCCCCACAGCAAGAATAAAGGGCAGCGGGGGCAGAGGAGATGGCCTATGTGGCTGGGAGATTGGTCACGTTGAATAAGTGAGTACACTGACCACACAATTCATGAAACGTACTGAGGATAACGGGAGCCAGATTTCTCACTGGCAGGAAAGAGACTGCCAACACAGGGAAAAAGGTTCCATCTAGAAAGAACCAGTCAGGATTCTGAGTTATAGTTCCAGCACATGGTTTCATAATCTCGAAGCGCAGGGAGCCACAGAAGTGCATACGGCTGCGTGTGAGTGCGCACACGTGTGTGTACACATACGCTCCGACTGCTCAGAGGGCCCAGGGGCAGCGGCTCTCTGGGACCCAGATCTTTGAGAACACAGTCCTCTGCTAAAAGGCACCAGCGGTCCTTGGAGAAATGGCCAATTTCAGGCTGAGGCAGGGAAAGCACAGGACGAAGCTGGGGCATCTCACTGTGCCACAAAGGAAGGGAAGGCTCGGCGGAAGCTGCCAGAGGCCAAAGGACACAGGACCATGAGGGAAGGGACCCTCAGCAGCCAAATCATCAGGGACAATTTGAGTGTCCAAATAAATACGGACCATAACAGATTACGAGTCATCGAACACAATGGAAATGCACGAGTCCGCAGATGCGAGGGGGGGAAGCCGGCCTTCTGTGCGATCACTAGTAAGCAGAGCTGGAATGAGGACCGCATGGCAACCATGACCGAGGGGACCGGTTCACGAGAGTCGTCCACAGATGCTAGTGTGGTGGGCGGGCTGGTGAGGACAGGGACATGAGCACAGCTTGGAAATTACTAAACCACCACAAAGGGCAACGTGGTAATGAGACGGTGGAGAAACCCGGCAGATACCGACGTGACCAGGTGACATCACGTGTCACGTGGTGGGTGCTGAGGTGGCCAGAGAGACTTCCAAGGTTGTTCCTGCCTAGAACGTGGCCCGAGTCTGGCTGTGAAGAAATCTCAGGGGGCCCAGAGGGAGGGGTCGGCCCACAGGATGGGATGCATGTTCCCCACGCCACTGCAGGCCCAGGGAGGGAGCTGGAGCCAGGAAGGAAGGAGAACCGCTGGGAGGCGGGAATGGCATGTTTGATTGGACAAAAGTGCTGCACCTGCACTGGTTTCTCTCATGGGGGGCAGGTGGTTTGGAAGAGCATCCTTGCCTGGGGGCACACACACGGGAGTAACTCCGGGGTGATGGAGCCATATCTGCGGCCTCCTCTCCCCAGGCGTGCAAAGAACCTAGTGAAAAATGGGGACAGAGTCGCCGAGAGAGCACGTGACTGATGGAGCAAATGTGGGAACGTGGGAACAACTGGGAAATCCGGGTGAAGGGATACAAGTCTCTGTTCTCTCCTGGCAAGTGTTCTAGAAACTGAAATTATTCCAAAATAAGTTACAGAAGAAACTAAACTGGGGGGAAGAAAGAAAACAGCATTTATAGCAAACCTGAGTTTGAAGATGCCCCAATTTTAAAACTACTACTGGGTCAAGGAGCGTAACCACCTCGGGTTGGAAGATGGGACAGGGACAGCACACAACACAGAATATAGGTCATCGAACCAAGGGAAATCACCAGAGTCTAGCTCCGACACAGAGTGGTCAGCACCTAGAAACAAGACCGACAGAGGGGAAATAGCTTGAAATACGCTCTGGTGTCTGCAACGAGGTGAAGGGATGAGATGGTCAACCCAAAAGGCCCTAAACCTGACACGATAACCAGATCCTCGACCCCGAGCACCAGCTATCAAATCAAACACCCCATCTCCTACAGAACAAGCACCAGAAGAATGCACGCTGAAAGCCAGCATGGGCTCTCCCTAAGCAGGATCATGAAGATTAACTTTCTCGTTCATCTTTCCCATTTTGTTCCCAATTTCCTGCCACAAGCACGTATTTCCTTTGTAACTACAGGGGAGTTGTCTTTTCAGGATAATACATCTCTGCAGTCCACTTCTCTGTATGTATCCCCACCTCTAATCCCACCGCTCACACTTTAGGAAGGAAGGGAGGGAGGGGAGGAGGAAGGATGGAAAAGGAAATCTGATAAGGAATGACATAGTTACATAGTTACAGTTTCAAAGCATGTCCCCCGAAACATGTATTAATTACAAAGGAAAAAGATGACTTCGTACTGGAGAAGCCTAAGCATCACCACCTCGACCAAGCAATCAAAGCAAACGTTACCAGCCACGGGACAAGCCGAATCACGCGCTCGGTGGGACGCAGTGAGGAGGACATAGCATCACTTCTGCCAAAGACCCATGCCCCGGATCTAATCGTGAGGAAAGATCAGACAAACCCAAATGCAGGGACATTCTACCTAAGAATTTTCAAATATCAAGGTTCTGTAAGTCCAGGAAAGACTGAGAAATTGTCCCAGAATGAAGAAGACCAAAGAGATGGGACAGTTAGATCCAAACTGATTCTGCACTAGACCTTCGCTACAAAAGGTGGTACCGGATGGGGTCTGAGGCCCGGAGGGCAGCAACGCATCTCCCTTCATTTCTGGGAGGCATTTCAAGGAAGAGCCCTTGACTTTAAGAGCCACACCCGAATGCCCTGAGGGATGATAAGGCCTCAGGTGAACAACTCACTCTCAAGGGGCTCCCTGTGCACCGTGCATCCAACGCCACTGTCAGTCTGTCATCGTTAAAAGGTGATCATGACGTTGACTCACCGTTTCAGGGTCCTCGAGGGGCTCATCCAGCTCTGCATAGGTCACAATGGTATACCCTTTGCAGACCCTCCACAGCATTTTCTCAAATGCTTCCACTTTTCCTTGGTTAATTAGGCCAGATACAAATCTATGAGACAACAGAGACAAGGTGCAGTCAGATGAAAGCAAGGAATTCTCTGACTGCATCAAAAGGAGAAATGAATCATTTCAGGCAAAATGGTGAAGATATTCTAAAAGCCCTCCAAATGCAAAATATCTAAAATGCTAGATGAAAAACTGGGGGAGGGGGCATCTGGGTGGCTCTGTGAGTGGCCCATCCAAGTCCTGATTTGGCTCAGGTAGTGATCGCGGAGTTGTGGGATTGAGCCATGGGTCAGGCTCCACACTCAGCTGGGAGTCTGCCTGAAGGTGCTCTCTCCCTCTGCCCCTCCCCCTCCTCACACACACACATACTCTCCCACTCTCTCTATGAGTAAATAAATCTTTTACAAAAACTTATTTTTGAAACATCCCTTCAAGGGTATAGCTGTGCCCATAATTAAGAGAAATTCTTGGGATCCAAAAATAAACCAGGATCTCAGCTACCTTGATGTATTCCACTAACCCAGTATCTTAAAGCCTTCAGTTTCAAGGTCAGCACGGGAGACAGGAGACAGGCACTAGGTCTATGTAAGCTAAGAAGATGAAACTGAATCTTTCCCAATGCCTGCTAAGGTTGGGACTCCCACCTCCTCACTCCCAAAGACCTACACCCTTAGTGAACAGGTGGACTAGAAAAAATTTAAAACTTCATCTTACAAAGGAACCCTCAAATAAACTTATTTATCTCAGTTTGGGTTCTAGATAGAAGAGGGAAAGTCTTCTTTGAGAATTTATTTATTTATTTATTTTTTGAAGATTTTTATTTATTTATTTGAGAGAGAGAGGGAGAGGGAGAGAGCACTAGTGGGGTGAGGGGCAGAGAGAGAGAGGGGGAAGCAGACTCCCCACTGAGCAGAGCCCAACTCAGGCCTCGATCCCAGGACCCTGAGATCATGACCTGAGTCAAAGGCAGACGCTTCACCAGCTGAGCCACCCAGGCGCCCCTGCCTTGAGAATTCATAACCACAGGTTAGAATGCACTCAGTTTCGTGGCTGAAATTCACATTACTTGCATAGCAAGAAAAGGAAAAACAAAAAAAATCCAAGCTGAGAAATTAATGTAAAACGATTCCAGGCTGGTGGGATGCTCCCCATTATCTGACAGATGTAAAAACAAATTCTCGCTGAAGGAATACATCCTCAAACTAAATCGTGATCGGATTCCTACAGACGAGGAACAGAGGAACAGATGTTCGTAATAAAAAGAACTCACAAATCACATAAGGAAACAAGTTACCATTGGCTGGAGTAAACAGAAAGGATTAATAGCAGAAAAAGATCCTTAAAATACAATTAATGAGTTAACCAACTCAGTTTAGCCCCTATGTTTCTACCAAACAAAACAGGAGCTGACGCTTCACTGAGCAATTATTTTAGCCTTACTGGAATGACACTGAATGGCATAAACGTTCCTTCTTTCCAGCTCATTATACCAAGAGAAGAAGTTCCCATGGTATTTATCTAAAAAGTCAATACAGCTGAATAACTCCTCTCGGC
Organism: Lutra lutra; assembly: GCF_902655055.1. Lineage (NCBI taxonomy): Eukaryota > Metazoa > Chordata > Mammalia > Carnivora > Mustelidae > Lutra > Lutra lutra. The sequence continues at coordinate 83,396,770 of NC_062289.1, forward strand.
AAACACAGAAGTACAGTGTTTTCTCAAACAGATATTCACTTTCTCTCACTCCACCACAGGCTTTCGAATGGTCGCATTCATCCCCCTGCAGACGACAAGGACAGCGGGACGCTCAGCCCCCCGGCGGTTGTCACCTACCCCAGTTTTGCTCCCAGCCTCTGCATACAGCTGTAGTCCAACAAGGAATCATTCTCTAAGGGAGGGAATTCTTCATAAGTGGGTTCAAACTACAAAGAAATACGAAACCAAGCGTGTCTCATTACAAGTGACACTTTATTTCCCAAGTCACGTTTCCGAACGAGTTTACGGAGCATCCTAACCGGCTGCCCGACCTGGTACTGACGCCCCGGGGTAACTCGGATGTGGAACACAGCTCTGGTAAATTAAAAAGATCCCGTCCCTTGTGTAAAGAACTCCTCGAAGTCAGGTTGCTAGAGATAAGGGTGTTGTAACTTATGTCACTGCCTCACTCGGAGGCAGAGCGCTCGGTCAGACACAGCCACCGAGTGAGACAGCGCCAGCGGGACGACCTTGTCCCCTCTGCATCCCGCTCTGGGCGGGGCTATTACACAGACTCCACTCATGAACTAGACACTCGTTGTGAATTCCTTTATTCTTAGCAATTTGGCAGGAAAAGAAGAAACAATTTTGGAGTTCAAACTCCACTTTCCCATTTCTTTCATTTTTCAGCTACAAACTGAAGCAATTTTACGGATAGGAGGTATCGTTATTGCTAAAACCAACCAATGCAGGGTAAGGCTTGACGCTTTGTTTAATGTCCTATAACCTGACTGAAAAATAAAGGTCAGATCAAGATCTCTGAGAACAGATAACCCAACCCGAAGCCTTGCAGGAGCGAAATTCGTACAAAAGGAATGTGTCTCGGCGCAGGGGCGGGCGGTCAGTACCTCCACGTTCCGTTTAACGAAGGTTTTTGTCACCCTGAGCATGTGAGTGTACTCGATCAGCTCCAGCAAGTTTTTCCTCAGCTTCTCCTTGTTCTTGGTGACTTCTCTCAGCTCAACCTCCAGCTTCTGCAGCTGCTCCTAAGACAAGAGGGCGGTTGGTTACTTAAGAGGACAGATCTGCTGAGTCTGGCCACCCCCATTTCCTGACAGCACGTTACTGTCCAGGGAGGGCTTACGAGGCCGAATCCGACAGAGATGTTCAAGGTCCACCGTTCATGGTCTCCCATGGACTCGGGGAACTCCCACACAGCTCATGCTGCCCACAACAGATGTTCTGGAAGGTGAGTCGAGGCACCGCAGGTGGCTCTGGCCCAACCCCGCTCCCCCACTGTTCCGGGCTTCCCTCCATCCACTTCTCCACTATCGCACAGCAAAGAGTCTTCCTCTTTCAAGGCTACATTGCCTTTTATTTGCAACGCAGAAAATACTTGGGTAATCTTTGCTAAGCATATACACCCGAGCCTCTAGCTTAAGAATCTGCTTACAGTTGCGCGTACACTATTAACTGGGCTGAAGAATGCTTGAGGTCAAGTCTTCCTTAATAAGCAGTTGGACAGCGAGCGCCTTTAACAATACTAGAGTACAACACAGCAGCGACGGAGGTGTGTCAAACACACCAGTGACTCCACGAAAACCTGTAAGCAAGCAAGTCTCCTGACACTTCACGTGCACTCCACCTCATAGAAGCCACACACGCCCAGTCACCCCTGAAGTCGTCATTACATCACCACCAACCCGAACAGGCCAAACCAGATGGCCGCGTTCTAACCATCGGATGCCACAACTCCTTCTGGAGTCCACTCACACGGTAAATGTTAAGTGACTTCCTCCCCGATAAACCCCCAGAGCGGCCAGCCACAGAACGGTGCTGGCTACACACCGCGGGCTGCGTCAGTGGTCAGGAGCGCCGGTCTATATCCCAGGGCAGTGCACGAGCCAAGGATCAGACCCAAACCTCAGCTGGGGTCCTCACAGCAGGGACGCTGTATCCCCAACACACCAGATACTGAAATCGGGGATAAGGAACTGCGCTTGCTGCCCACCTACAACACCCTATGGCCTTCCCACTAGCTTTTCAGCATCAGAGTGCAGGCCAGTGGGTCTGGGAGAATGCGAAAGGCACTGGCCTGCAGCCTCCCTTACTTGCACCAGGAGAGGCATATGCTAAGGCATGGATAAGTCCAGAAAGAACGATCAGAATACTACATGACAAAGCACCAGATTTCCCAAACTGATTTTCATTAGCCTCAATTCACCACCACCTGGAAAAGGAACATTTATCTTACATCACAGATAATCTGTTACTGAAGGCTGGCGATCGCATTGTTCTTCAACTGTCATTACGGGGCTTTGAGAATAAAACCCGACAAGCCCTAGACAACATGAAGTCAGTCAACAAGCAGCATCTGAGCTCAGGGACAGCTTTGACGGCTTCATCAGAAACAAGTTACCTGCATCTCCAGGACTTGTTTAAGAGGTGGTGCAGGAGGACTGGTCTCTCCCTCCGGAAGGGGAATGTCGGCTCTATTAATTTCCTGCACCAAATACGCTGTGGGAATAAAAGGTAAACCAATTAGATGCAAAAACTCACTCTAGGACATCTCCGTCGGAACATTTTCCATCCCAACCATCCCTGGGTCGCCTAAAAATTAATGTCTGAATGCACAAAAGTCTTGCTTGTTCCAATCGACTTAGAAAAAGCCTTTTGCAACCTCGTTTCCAAAGATCTGCAAAGTAGCCGCACCTAAAGAGAGAGGCCGGCATGCAGTGACCATATAAACAACAACCTGATGAACGCTTTCTGGAATTCCCCGAGTGTGCGGTGTTTCTGAACACTCGTGACAGAACTGTGGAGTCACAGGTGTCTCCGCACCTGTAGGTGAATCAGGTAAAGGACACACTTGCAAATGCAGGAATAACCCAACGACAGACCATCTCCACCAGAGACGGCAGCGTGACTTCCTTGCAGATGCCCTTCTGAGGAAGGAGAAGTACTACCTCTATCAGCCCATGGAGCCCAGAGAGATCGAGGGCAGAGAGCCAGGCTCTCCTGAGCGGTCCCAGTCAGCCAGGCTGTTCGGACTTCCAACAACCAGATCTCACGTCCTAGACCAGGTTCAGAAAACTGGTAACAAGCCAGGCCAGATGAACTCCATTTCTTTCATTTACATTTTCAATGCCATGAAGCACCCTTGTCCTTAGGATGAAACTCACAATGCATGGTAACTCATTACTAGATAGCACATTCTGGAGAAGTGTTCCCAGTTATTTTATTAAGAAAGAAAAAGAAAGAGAAAAGTGAGGATGTCTTAGCAACAGGATAGCAAAGGAAGCACAGTGCTAAAGAGGTTTCTGGAAATGGGATAAAATCGTTTCACCAATGAAACCTCATTTACTTGGGAGTTTGGTTTTTTTTTTAAGTCTGTATGCCTTTTGAAACAGTCTAAGCTACAGGAAGTCCTGTACCTGTCTAAAGTGTTGTCACTGAATTTAAAAACCTCATTCCTGATACATGACATGCTCAATGACTCACTACGTTACAAAGACAGGAATATGATGTCACTCTATTACACGCTGTCCACACTAGTAACTGGGACTTCAAACAATATGCGAAGGAACAGATGATTAAAAGGGTTCTTTTGTCTTAAAAACCTCTGGGGCACCTGGGTGGCTCAGTGGGTTAATGCCTCTGCCTTCAGCTCAGGTTGTGATCTCAGGGTCCTGGGATCAAGCCCCACATTGGGCTCTCTGCTCAGCGGGGAGCCTGCTTCCTCCTCTCTCTGCCTGCCTCTCTGTGTACTTGTGATCTCTGTCTGTCAAATAAATAAATAAAATCTTTTAAAAAAAATCTCCAACTAAAAATGTAAAATCCACAATAAATCTTAGCTATTAGAAATCATTCCCAAAGTCCTATTCTGCCCCCCTTGACTCTCTCATGCCCATGTTTCTCCGTTCATCCTAAATTTTGTACTTCAGTCAGTCCTCTGAGATCCAACCCCCTCTCCTCTATTTTGGTCAGAACTTCCAGGCTGGAACTGATAATGGTCACTATCCCAAGCTAAAGAAGTTGAAGATTTTACAGATAAAGGAAGTAGCCTAGAGCTACTGAGTTTTGAAGGTAAACAAGTGATCTGAGAACAAAGCCAATCTATCTTCCATATCCTACCTTCCTCTTCTTAGAGATAATCTGAAGTAACATATTGACATGTACATAATGTGTTTAAATCACGACAAAATACAAGGGATTAGTTAAGTAAATTATAGCACTTTTATTTCATGAAATACTAGGCAGCCATTAAAAATGACCCCAGGTGCACCTGTTTATTGATGTGAGACAATGTTGCAGAAAATACCAAAGTGAGAAACAGAATAACATGGTCGCTATGTAGGGGAATCCTTACTTTTATAGAGGACTAGGAAAAAATAAGGAATGGTGAGTTCTTTTTTTTCTCTTTTCTAATTTTTCTAAGGCAAACAAGGTTTATATAAAAATCTGTTACTAAATTAAACTTATCCCCCCACAAACTAGCAAAACAAAACAAAATAAAACAAAACTTACCTAATATCCGTTCTAGTTCTTCACACCTCTTCACCTCACCGACAAATTTTCTTTGGAAGGAACTTACATTCTGGTTGAGCTGAGAAAAGGATGAAAAATTCGTTTTTGAAATTTCTGAAATTTAAATGTAAACATGATTTAAAAAATAAAAATATTATTGGCAAGGGTTTAGGGAAAGCACACCCTCACACACTACTGGATGGGAAAAAAACTGACAAAACTTTTCTGGAGAGCAACGTGGCAGCTGTTATCAAAAAAAGCCTGAAAAATAGCCTTTGGCCCAGAACTAACCCAGGAAGAAACTTAACCTAGGGAAAAAACTGGATACAGACAAAAACCTACCCAGAAGAACATCAACCTCGGGGACAGAGGAAAAAGTGATCGACAGTGGGAAACCAGTTTAAGAACAGACAGTCTCCATCCATACTACAGAACACCCCCCAGCAATACAGAACAAATCCCTGACCCACTCAACACCACTGTGACTCTGAGAAACACCATCAAGCGTGTCTTTCAAGAAGATACAAAAGGCTGCATACCGTGTGATTCCATTACCATGAAATGCCCAGAAAAGGAGAATCTAGGGGCAGGAAGTAGCGACTGCCTGGGGCTGGAGGCAGGTAAGGGGATGAACCGGAAGGGTAAGGGATCTTACTAGGGGGATATGATGTTCTAATACTGCACTGTGGGGATGGACGCGTCACTCAGTAAGTTTTCTAAAAATCAATAAACTGTACACTTGAAATGGGTGCATTTTACGATACAGATCAATAAAGTTGTATAAAAATTACGGTTCAGTCATTTAACTGTCCTTAGTAAAAATTATGTTTTAAATGACTAAGGTACTGGATTCTATTAAGAAGTTGTCATTAAAAATTTTAGGTATGACAATGATATTGTGGTTATGATTTTTGAGCATCCTTCTTTTTAGAAATACTTGTTGAAATATTTATGGACACAATTAGATATCTGGAATTTGTTTCAGAATCATCTTGTCCGAGAGAGGAGAGGGACAGATTTTGTCTGGAGGTGGAAGGCTGTAATGAGGGGCCACGAATTTATATTATGGGTACACGGGAGTTCACTGTTCCCATATACTCCTCTCTCTACTTAACTTCTAATACAAAGCTTAAAACAATAAAAAAAATTATAAAAGAACATTTAATAAAATGAGGAAATGAGTTAAGATTTCTGTCTGGGGGCGCCCGGGTGGTTCAGTGGGTTAAAGCCTCTGCCTTAGGCTCAGGTCATGATCCCAGGGTCCTGGGATCGAGCCCCGCATCGGGCTCTCTGGTCAGCAGGGAGCCTGCTTCCTCCTCTCTCTCTGCCTGCCTCTCTGCCTACTTGTAATCTCTGTCTGTCAAATAAATAAAATAAAATCTTTAAAAAAAAAAGATTTCTCTCTGGAAAAAATTAAAGATACTTTCAGTGTCGTTCCAATTATATGAAAATACACATATATGTACATTTTGAAACATTATTAGGAAAAAATGTTAGAACAATATTAACCAAGAAATTAGAGCCTTTATTTCTAGGTAATGGGATCCTGGAAGTTTTAATCTTATTCTTACATTTTACAATTTCCCCACAATGGACATATATTATTTTATAATAAAAAAAGATTACAGTAATCACTCGTGTTGAAAGGCATTTAAGGCAAGAATGTTATCTTTCCTCCAGGCCATCAACCGTCCGGGATGCTCTCAGAAACCCGCGATTAGGATAGGCAGCTTTGCATGAAACCGCTGGGTCAGAAGCATCCATCCC